>NC_140937.1:20041950-20321950 GCF_014529385.1 Adiantum capillus-veneris | reverse complement strand
GCAAACCCCTTGCTGTTAATTGTCAAGGCGGGTGTATCTTTGGTGACTAGCAGAACTGCAAAAAGCTCAAATTATGCAGGGCGTTGAGGCTATGAACATGAGCTCAATGGAGGGTTACTGAGCAATATAAGTGTATGTGTTAAAACGCAGATGATGTGTGCAAGAGACAGAGGAGTGCACGGATCTTTCAAACCACGAATGTGGATTGAGTGAGGCTTTGGCTCAACCAAATGACCTGTAATTTTTTGACAATTATAGAGTACTTCGCAAGCGGACAATGCCTTGCTTCACACACACACACACACACACAGCGCGTGGGCAGAGATGGTTTAACAGAAATAAAGTGAAACCGTGTTCTTTTTTTCTAAATAGGTAGTCCCACTTTTGCCAGGCTTATGCGTCACTCAATATTGTCTTAGAGCAGAGTCCCGCATGACTTCTAGAGGAGCCACTGTATGTGCTTATATTTTGCTTCCCTCCAAAAGCAATATAGGCCTTCTTTACTAACTAGGTAATCCTCATGCTCCTTCCTTGAACATTTTGATGTAAAGTGTGTCCTTTTCTAATATAATCACCGCCTTCTTCTGGTAAAAAAATATAGGCCTTCTTCAACAAGATTACCAACACTTGGTCGTTGTGTCATTGATTGTATTTTGCGAGCGTTTAGAATGACCAACTAGAGGTTGGGGCATATTGTAACACTATATGGTTGTCTTGCACAGAATGGTATTGTATGAGAAGGCTATTCATAGGGTGCCACTTATTTATTTCAAATGATGAGTAGAGCTAGAGGTTAATGTAGCATCATAACATAGAAAAAAAAAACACACACACACAGGGAGAGACGGAGAGAGAGAGAGAGGAACTAAAGTTTTGACATCATAGGAGCAATCTCAAGAGAGGGAGACAAACAAAGAGAATTTTCACCATCCATATTATGATCAACAACCTCTACCTCTTGGCTATGCCTTTGGGCTCACTCTTCCAAGCCACTCAACCACCACCTATTGGCAGCACCTCGCCTTGAGCCTAACCGCAGTGAAATAATTTTGAAAGCTTGTAAATTACTAGGACATCCTTCTAAGGATTTCCTGCATATTGTTCTCACTTATGCACCTTGTTTGGGAAGAGGTCACACTAAGGATATATTCATCCCACCCACCTACCCTTGTTTGGGAAGAGGTCACACTAAGGATATATTCATCCCACCCACCTACCCATGTTGTAGATCCTTTTTCTTGAGTCATTACCTAAACCCCATCATATATATGTTCTCATGTACCTGCAAGTAAGTTGACCACATTCCTTCCACAATACCTTCTCACGTGCCCAAGTGGGTGCTCACTTTTGAGGAGGTACTATACAGAGCTTGACACTTCACAGCCTTCTAAGTGGGGTTCTACCTGCAGTGAGAAGAGTGGATCCTGTGATTGCATAATGAGAGTGTCCCTAAGTGGAATGTATGATTCATGAGCTTGTTATTTCACATGCTATTGTTAATGGTGGTTTTGGGGTGAATGTTTTGAGCTATTCCACTTTTACCAAATTGGGTTTATCTTTTAATGGGGTTCCTCTGTCAAGATTGAGGATAGGAGATCATCACTCTGTTAGAGCAAAGGTTATGTTCAAAATTTACCTATTACTATGGCAGAAAAGAGTGTGGAGATTGAGTGCTATGTTCTAAGGTTGGTCCGAAACCAAGCCAATACTACCAGTTGTCCTTGGGTTGGCCATGGATATGGAAGACTAACTGTGTTATCGATATCCCAAATGGGAGATTTCTTCTTGAAGGAGGCTCTTCAAGTGTGACTATTCTAGCATGTGCTTCCTCTATTCTCACCTAGGGACTTAGTATTGATGCCAATAGTGATATTGATGATGATCGGAGTTCCACTTCTTCCTACACCCATGATACATTATATGAGGATGAGGATACTCCACCTATGGCTGAGAGGAGGTTACTATTAGCATATCGTTCAAGGGGGCGGATAGGGTTGTCAAGTTGGGAGCATCATTGGAAATTGACTTGAGGGACCAGATTGTTGCATTGTGTAGGAATTATCAAGATATTTTTGTAGGGGACTATTCAGAGCTTAAGGGCTTTTCTCCAGAGCTTGTTGTGCATCATAGACCCTTAAAGCTGGGAGTTGTTCTTGTTCGTTACCATCAACAGAGATTTCCTGAACATTATCATGAGGAGATTTACATGGAGATTAAATAGCTTTTTAGAATCTGGGCTCATTTTTCCTATTGAGAATACCAAATGGGTTTCTCCAATTGTAATCGTGCCCAAAAAGAATAAGCAAGCTAGCTTTATATTTGTGTTAATTATAAACAATTGAACAAAGCTAGAGTGAAAGACTATTACCCTTTGCCCATCATTGACCGAATTTTAGATGCACTATTAGCAGAAAGGGAGATATATATAAGCGTTTATGGATGGTTTTTTGGATATAGTCAGATGATCAAGTTGAGGACAAGCTTAAAACCACTTTTACAACCATTTCTGGGACTTTTGCATATCACGTCATGCCTTTTGTTTTGTGGAATGATTCCGGATCATATGCACATTATAAGGATGGGTGTTTTTAGAATGATCTAGTAGATAATTTTTCATTGATGACTTGAGAGTGGGCACATCTAAAGGGAACCTTCTAGCTACATTGGAGTATGTGTTTAAAACATGTCGTGAAAAATCCATAGCATTGAATGTGTGGTTGGGGTAGCGTATGGCATTTTGATTGGACCTTTTATTAGTAAGCATGACATTGCAATGGATCCACAAATGCAAGAGGTTATTATTGCATATCCACCACCCGCCATTGTCAAACAGCTTAGGGGATTCCTTGGAGATGCAAAGCATTATAGACACTTCTTTAAGGATATAGCACATATTAATTTACCACTTTTACTCTTTAGAGGGTTGTGAAAAATTGCATTTGGAGTGAGATTGAAATTACTTCTTTCTCCTCTCTTAAGAAAGTAGTTACTACTACACTCTTCCTTAACTTGCCTAATGCATCTAAGACATTTGTTTTATTTTTTGATTGCTTGCATCACGTTGTTTCACCTTGTGTTGCATAACTTTAAGAGAAAAGTTGCATCCTATTGCATATTATAGTCACAAATTAAAAGATGTAGAGACTCAATACACATGGGTAGAGAGAGCATGCCTAGTCATTGTAGAAACAGCTAAAATGTTTTGTACATATTTAGCCACTCATCATACTATTATCTATGTGTTCAAGGATTCATTACGCCTGGTGATGAATAAGCTTGATCCTCTTTGAGCGAATTATGAGGTGGATTGTCGAGCTTCAAATTTTCTATTACGAGTTTAAATAAAAACCCCTTGCATTACAGAAGCTTGTGGATTTCTTGGCAAATGTTCTTGCATGTGACAATGAGCCCAAACATCCTGAACCTAACTTGTTTCACATTGAGATTTCTTGGAAATGGTATGAATAAATAGGTAGTTATCTATTCACACTTGAGTTTCCTCCTAAAATGAATAAAGATGAGAAGAAACGTCTAGTTACCCATGCACAAAGGTTTTCCTATCATTGACGGGAATCTGTATCAAATGGGATTTGATTATATCAATGTTGTGCTTGTGAGGAGGATATTCCTCACATTTTGAAGGAGTGTCATGATAGTGCTTGTGGGAAACGTTTTGTAGGGATGTTGAGTAATACATTGAAAATTTTGAGCATGAGATATTGGTGGTCGAGTGTTTTTACTGACTCATTTGAATGGTATAGTGTTGTCATATATGCAAGCGTGCTACTCCTCTTGAGAAACGTTTGAGGCCTATTAGTCATATTATGGCTACTTTACCTTTTGAGAAGCTGGGTATTGACTATGTTGGACCTAAGGTTACACAGTCAAAGCTCCTATTTTTTGGGCTAAGCGTGAGTCTTAATACGGTAGCCACTTCTTAAAAAATAAAATCCGTGACTCAAGGAAAAGGTATGATGCCAGACAAATGGAATCTCTTAAGAGTCATGCTCGTTGCAACGAAGCCATTGGAATCCAGAAAGAGGTTGAAGTTTTTTTAAAGAAGATGAGCATATTTAAAAAAAGATTCGTTCGTCAAGGGTTGGATGACTTGTAGTAGTGTACTGGGTATGTAAAGATCGTTGAGGTCTTTCATTTCACACCATCATAGGTTTTAATTGATGGATATTTTTTGTCACTACACAATATGAGAGCTATAGTCCTTAATATGGTAAAAATAGATTTTATATATTCAATTGAATGTATAAGGGGGCTACAATCCTTGATTGGGTAATAGTAGTCTTCAAGTGTGTAATTGTATTGAAGATTTTATAGTTTTGTTTGATGCATAATGTTAGATAGAGAGTGCATTGTGTATTGGAAAAGACTATTTGTGCATGAGGTTGAAATCATACATATCATTACTTTTATTTTTGTTTTGCAAATGAGTATCATCGTTCCAATGTCTAAGTTGACTTTTCTCTGTTGCATGTGAAAAGAAAAGAGGATGTGATTTTTTTAAATGTGTCTTATTGTCAGCAAATCCCAGAGTGCTTAAAAATCCTCAAGTGTGTAATTGCATTGAAAATTCATAGTTTTTGTTTTATGCATAATGTCAGATATAGACTGCACTGCAAATCGCACAATCTGTAAATTTTATTACTTTTTAATGAAGTTTTTAGTTTTAATATATATCAAAAAGTAGAGAATTGTTTTTATAATTGATTATGAAGTTATTATGCCTTCAGCTATTAATGCAAGCAATGGATCAAAATGCCGGCACAAGTGGTACGAAGTAAGGAAAGAAAAAAAAAGCCCCCGGCAAAGAGTGGGATTTTGCTTACAATATATGCGGTCGATATGAGGAGTGGCAATGTAAATTTTTCTTCACCAAAAAATCAGGGAGGGCTCCACGTATTAGGGATCATTTTTTGGTTAGCTTTAAAAAGAGTTGCCGCAAATGCAAACATCCTTAGGTACTTGCAAAGCGTTTGAGAGAAGAGATCACAAAGAAGGATGGCAAGAAACAACGGATAGAGGAATTGTAACATTTAATGGACTAGTACCTCGTGCGTAGCAAAAAATGATAACATAGTGAGCATTTCATTAAGAACAAGTTCCTAATGAGAATAGAGAGAGTACTTAGTTTGAGAAAGCAACATAGCAGTTTACACCTAGCTAGTGTGGCATAGACAATACTTGAAAAGAGAGACAAATAGAACAATTGACAACAGTTGAGGACCAGATTTACATGGAGCCGGTCCCTCCTTCAAAAAGTCTTTCTATTATAGCTTCTCCCATCAAAGGAGACTTTTGTATAATACAATCTTTGTGTTCCTTGACAAAGCTCGTTGGTGCAATGAAGATGGAAGCTTCATGCACCAAATTATGCTTGAAAAACACACCTACTGGGCCTAGCCTCACTCCCAAGACCTCACACACGTTCAAAGATTATGAGACTTATCAAGGAATGAGGAAAGATTGAGAGGAAGAAGATGTACGTATCTTACGAGAAAGAAGTATTCTCCTCACATAATCACTCTAATAGCATATCTTATCTTAGTAATTAGCATGATAGAGGAGATGAGCATGCCATTGAAGCTTGGCTCTTGGTTGGATTTGCATTCCATAGCCAAGAGTTGTTGGTGTAGGACTCTACTTCTCAATTCTTGGAGAAGGAGATGGATTTCTTGCTCAACACATGGGTTGTGTGTGTGTGTAGCAAAAAGTAGAGACTAAACTTCCAATCTCTCTCTCTTGGTTGACCTCTCCTCCCAATTACTCTTGCTGGCTTCCCATTGGCTCCTAACAAGCTTAGCCATTAACATTTAAGAAGCATAATTAATAGCCTTGTGACATGTGTACCCCTTTCACCTTTTGTGAGAGCTTTAGGTAATTAAAATAGTTTATTTAAACTCTCATTGGACCTTTTAGTCTTTTGGCCAATAGGAATCAAGCAAGCCATTGGGCTGTCATTGGACCCCTTTGCAGACTGTCCAATAGTCTTCTAGGGAGCTTAAGTTCTATTGGTTCTTTTATCAAGCATTTTTAAATTGATTAGACTAATTTTACTCTAGCATAATTCTCATTGGTCCACCTCTATGGCCATCCTATAGGATTTGCAAGGAAAATGGGGGCAACTGGGCTAGGAGCCTATCATGTGTCCATTATTCCCTTTGTGTAAAGGGGAAGCTTGGAAGTGGTGTGTGTGTGTGTGTGTTTCTCTCTCTTCCCCTACCATTAGGGCTCACCACCTCCTTCCTAAGGATGTGGGCAAACTTTTTAGTCTCCCCATAACCATCCAATTTTTCCCACTTTTGGCCATTGGAAAACTTATTTAAATTTAGGAACTTTAGCCTTTGGAAGTCTTAATGGAGCTGAACCTTAGGTCTTTTAAGCTCCCCATTAATGCACATTGCTCTTTTGTAGACTATCCCCCTTTGGATCCCTATTTTCTCTCATTGGATCACTACTGAGATCGGTCTAGCAGCCTTACCTATATTCTAGCTTTTACTCCCCTGGTACTTCTCCATATTAGATGATTAGTTTAACATGAGAAAATCATTTGGGAGAATTAGATATTAGTTTTTATGACATGATCTTTCTCTTGAAATCATAGTTCTCCTCGACTATGAGGACAACTATGAGGTAGAGAAGATAAAGCCTAGTCATTGATCCGTATGCTAGCGAGTAGAGGATCCCTATTTTATCCTACGACACCGTTCCAGAATGGATGACTAGTCCATTTGGTGCTTGAGAGCCTTAGTTGCCGCAAGCATGTGTGCACATTAGTCCATATCAATCTTCCATAGTAGAGCGACAAGCTCTACTAGGTGTTCGGGAGACGTTGTCTCCACAAACATGATCCTAAGCATGCATACTTATTAACATTTGTGTACAATAAAGAAAAAGAGAGTCTTATAAGACAAAAAGTTTGTTCATTTATACATATTTACATTTGCTAACACTAGGAAATCATTGTAAGTATTGACAAGGTTTAGGTTATCCTTTGATTGTATTCCTTGCATCCATCTAGCATCTTCAAAAGGATGATTTTCTTGATAAGATATTGTCAGATAGTCTTACCACCTCTCAATACCTTGTCTTCATGTCGGATAGTGGACTCGGGCTGCAACACGTCTTCTTGGCCCTCAATCTCCGGTGGATCTTCAATGGTTGCTGCTTGAGGTAGCTCTCCTTTGTAGGGCTTTAGTAGGCTCACATGGAAAGCATTATGTATGAGCCAATGGTTGGGCAACTTGAGTTGATAGGCCATCTCATTAATTGTTCTATGAATCTAAAAGGGACCATAGTACCTTTTTGCTAACTTATCATAGTACTTTTGGTGTCCCATAGGATTCTTGCCCGTTGTGTGCCTTAATCGCACCTTGGGAAACTTAAGCCTCAGCCTTTTGCCTTTGTTGAGAGATGGATATAGCATCCTTAATATTTTGGAAAGATTCTTGCATGTCTCGGCTATATTCATCTGCAAACGAAGATATTCCCATGTACCTTGAGTAGCAGAGGACTTTTTGATCTTCCCTCCAACACCTCAGAAGTGTTATTGTAAGCATAATCCACTAAAGGTAAGTACTTCTCCCATTGGGAATTTTGATCTACTTCTGTGACATAAGCTTTTAGCAAATCAAGAATTGTTAGGTTAGCTATTTCACTTTGGCCATCCATTTGAGGCTGACAGGTTGAAGTGAAGTTTAGGCTTGTACCTAGATTCTCAAAGAGACCCTTCCAAACATTACCGGTGATTCTAGTATCTATATCCGACACTATGGACATTGGCAAGCCATGGTACTTGAAGATTTGTGATATAAAGAGGGTTGCCATTTGATGGGCCTTGATAGTCTTTTTGACAGGTATGAAATGTGCTTGTTTGCTAAACATGTCTGCTATCATCGATATTCCTGTATCCCATGGATAAACTTAGGCAATCTAAACATAAAATCCATGGACATGCTCTTCCATGTTGAATTAGGAATTGGTAAAGGTTGAAGAAATCCAGGTTGCTTCCCTCTATCAAACTTTGTCTTTTGGCATACCACATATTTTGAAACATACTCTTGTATGTTTGCTTTCATGGAGAGCCAATAGAAGTATGTTTCTATCCATTTAAGGGTAGATTGAATCCCTCTATGCCCCGCATAAGGATAAGCATGAGATTCATACATTACTTTCTCATGTAGTGAGTTATTAACGCATAGCATGTTGCCATAGAGAAGATAACCATCTTCTAAGGTAAATGGTTCTTCCTTCTTTCCTAGTGCAAGGGATGAAATCACATCTTTAAAATTGGGATCGCTAGCGTACTCATCTATCATAGAAGATAGATCATTGTTGTGAGCTGTTATGGATACCGCATTCACTCTCGGTCGTCTTGAGAGTGCATCGGCTACTTGATTATGCTTGCTAGCAATGTGCACAATATGAAAATGGAATTGCGAACGGAAAATTTTCCCACCTCATTTGTTTGTTGAAGAGCTTGGTCTACTTCGTGAAGTACTTAAGGCTTTGGTGATCCGTTCATAGAATGAATGGAGTCCCCAATAAATAGTTCCACGAGTCTAGAACATGTAGAACTGCTAAGAGTTCCTTCTCATATATACATAGATCTTCCTCAATAGGGTCGAGCCTTCTACTTTCATAGGGTATGGCGTGCCCTTCTTGGAGCAAAATAGCTCCAAGGAAATCACCACATGCGCTGCATTGGACCTCAAATGGCTTTGAGAGATCCGGTAGTGTAAGCACAGGTTAAGAGATAAGATTCTCTTTAAGATTTTTGAAAGCATTGTTCTCCTTGGTGGACCATATATACCTAACGTTTTTCTTTGTTAGGTCATGTAATGGTCCCGCAATTTGTGAGAACTTTTCTATGAAGCGTCTATAGTATGCACACATACCTATAAAGCTTTTTAGTTCATGCAGATTCCTTGGATTAGGCCATCCTTTTATTACCTCTAACTTGAGAGATAATGTGACCTAAATATTAAATCTCTTATAAGAAAAAATCACTTTCTTTCGATTAGTATAAAGCTTATTCTCTCATAAACTTGAAAATATTACCTGGAGAGTAGATGATTATTGTTAGGAAATAAGACAAATTTCGAACAAACGAGATTATAGAGTAGAGAGAGAGAGAGAGAGAGTACACACGATATACGTGGTTCACCCAATGTGGGCTACGTCCACGGAAAAGCAGCCACTCAATGGCTTTAGTACTTCAAAACAAGAAGTAGTTTACAAAGGGATTCTACCCTTAATGGAGCTCCCGCCTTGCTTCACTCTCACCACCTCACACTCACCTTGTTGCATCAACTTCACACACTATATGAAATGTGTGTAGAAATGGCCTCCTTTTATAGGCCAAAAGGGTTGCCCTCTCTCATGAGAGGCAGCCATGTGTAGCCGCCCTTGTGTGAATAAGTCCAAATCGGACCCTCCAATCCGCCCATGTGTGGCCGCCCTTGAGAAGACAAGTCCGCTTTTGAATTCGGCCACCGGCCATTGACTACCGGCCACCGACCAACCGACGGTTGTTTTCCGACCACTTTCTGGCCATAATATTCCGGCAAAAAGGAATATTCCGACGAGGGAAAAAAAAGTCTCGGGGGCTTCCGCCCACGAGGCCCTTTAAGTTGCCCCTGATTTTTGGCCGTCAAAATTTTGGTTTCCGGCGAATGATTTTCCTTCACACACGATGGCTTCTCCTCATAATGGGGGCCTTACAAATGTGCGCTTTTACAACAAAAAATTACAAGGGTAAATCCGGCTCCATACTTAACAATTATATCATCAAAGAACACTCAAGTAAAGCTTCAGTGAGGCCTGAATAGCTTCTCCATCCGGCGGTTAAATGTGGCTGCTGCATTGGTCAGGCATGACAATGTACTCATAAAGACCAAATGTAGTGCAAAATGCATTCTTTACAATGTCTTGATTAACTATCTTTATTTGATGGTAGCCACTTTTTAGGTCAATCCTATTGAAGTAGGTTGACTCCTCTAACTTATCAAATAGGTCTTCTACCCGTGGAACGGGAAACGTATTCTTGATGCTGATCCTATTTAGTGCTTTATAGTCAACATACATACAATATGTGCCATCTTTCTTTTGCACTAATAACAATGGTGAACAAAATGGAGATGAGCTAGGCCTAACCATTCCTTTCTCAAGCAACTCATGCACTTTCTGCATAATCTCCTCTTGTTGAGCTTGAGAAACTCGATAAGGAGGTTTATTAGGTGGTAAGCTTCCTGAAAGAAGTTCAAGTGCATGGTCGTCATCCCCTCGTTTGGGAGGTAGCTCACAAGGGATGTTGTCAATAAAAACATCTTGGAATCCCTTGAGGAAATTGGATAACTCTAATTCCTTTTGATTGCTTATATCTTCTTTTGCTAAAACATTAGGTTCATTTTGAAAATCTTTAGCAAAAATCATGTACACAAAAATAGAGCTCTTTATTGACTTATTGAAAGATTGCTTATGTACAATGGGTATGGTGCTACCCAACTCCTTAGCATCTACGTACATATCTTTTTTCCTGTACCTAAAATAGATTTGTCTTTTAGGGACTTTAACATTGGCATCTATGCAATCAAACCATGGTGCCCCTAGTATTACATCCTCATGTTTGAGAGGAGGGATGAAGAAATACTCCTTGTCTACATAGATTTGGACATGGAGCCTCAATTTTCCAATTAAGGGAGTGATTGAGGCTTCTTGTCCCTTGAAAGAAACATCGGGAGGTAGGACATCTCCCATGTCATATGCTTGGATGCCTAGCTTGGTGGCCAACTCTGTGGATATGAAATTGTGAGTAGAACCAGGGTCAAAGAGAATGAAAGCATCAAGTACTCTTACCTTTCCCCAAGCATGACATAGACGAGATCCTTTGAGATGAGCATCCTCTTCTTGAATTTCAACTAAGGAAGCTCTAGGAGGCTCATTAAGTGTATTCTTGTGTGGGCAAGATAGGCATGCCCTTGCTCCCCGCACTTGAAACAATGGTTATCTTTTCGATAACGCTCTAGTTCTTCAGAAGAGAGTTTGTTTTTTCCTTTATAAACTTCCTTCTCCTTGGCTTTTTTGTTGTTGGAGTTGCCTTTGGGAAACTTTTGGACGTTGTCCTTCCCCTTAGGCTCACTATGGTCCGTGTTTTCCATGGGCTTAAGATTTCTCTTAGCCCCTTGTTGGAAGTTGATTCTTGAAGCCACCATCGTATGGTGTATGACCGCAGATATCGTGCGAGGCCTTTGGAGTTAGCATACTCCGCCATATCCTTAGATAACCCGGAAAAAAATGTTTTTTTTTCTCTTCAAATTCCATCTTTTCATTGACAGTGGCTTTGAGATGTAAATCCCAAAACTTGTCTACATATTTGTGAATATATACATAGGGAAAGAGCTTCAAGCTCTACCATTTGGTGAATACTTTGTCTTTGGCATTGCTAGCCAAGAGTTTCTTCATGATGGAAGCTCTTAAAGCTTTATATGTTTGTGGAGCTTCACTGTATTCTCGCAGGCTAGACCACCATTGCCTCGCGGACTTTTGAAAATGCATAGGTACATAACGTAGCTTAGAGGACTTCGTGAAGCCCTCATCTCCAAATGCAGCATCAAATTCTTGGATAAAGGCTAATACTTTGTCCATAGCACCAAAGGTGACATCGTAGGTAAGGAAAGAGATGTTCTTTCATCCCTCTGTGAACTTTTTAAGCTTGGACGACCTTTTCTAGGCGGCATAGGATTTCCTATGGCCTCTTTCTCTTGGGCGGTTTGCGAGCTGCACCATCACTTTCTTCAGAAGAGGAAGAGGATGAGGAGGATAGAGAAGAGGGTGACCTCTTTCTTGCCTTTTTCCTCCCTTGTTCCTCATTTTTTGCACTATCACTTTCTTCTGAAGGGGAAGAGGAGGAGGAAGATGGATAAGAGGGTGACATCTTTCTCACCTTTTTCTTCTCTTGATTCCTCTCTTCCCTCTTTGAATTATGGTGAAGAAGAGTATGCGATGGTCTTCTCCATTAAGGGGGTGTTGGAGAACATTTTTCCCGCCGTCTTCGTGGAGCCATCTCCGCCAATATGTCAAGAGATTCGCTTCTTTCTCGTTCTTTCGGTGGGGGCTCTACTATTGAAACTTGGGTTCTCATTTGAGAGGGAGATGCCTCATTTAGTAGTCCGTTTTTGAAACCTTCGTATGGATCCTCCTCTTCTTCCCTTATCAGAGAGATTCCTCTTTTGGAAGTCTCGCCAGGAGCTTTCCTAGGTACTCTCTCTTCTTGGTGCGAAGTTTGGAGAATACCATGGGTGCACAATTGCTGTAGCACTTCACCTTGGAGGGATGGATTGCCTAGGGATTGTTGAAGCCTAGAAACAAGATAGTTTACAAGCATAGGGGCATCATTAGTTTCTCTTTCATTAGAAAAATCAAAGCTATCAACATTCATTTCAATCTCTTTTTCCTTGTCAACTATACTAGCAAATTTTAGATGTAAATTTCTACTTGTACTTTGGCACTTCAAGCAATCATTACTACTCCTCTTTACCTTCAGAGATAAGCACTCAAGCATCTATACTCGTGGCTCAAATATTATTTATGGCAAGGAATAGAAGAGAGGGTTTCATAGAGCCAAGACATCACCAATTCCTGTCAATCTTCTAATAGTTCAACAATGGTTAAGCCATAAGCAAGCCCCGTAGGACTCCATTATTAAGACCATAGCTATCAACGGTATCCCCCTTAACTGCATAAAGCAGGCATGCTTCAAGGATGAAAAATACCTCTTCTACTTACTCTTTTGCAATTAATAACACCAACCATTTGTAACAAGATTGAGGACCTCTCTTCTTGATCAAGAAAAGAGAAACCAATAGCTCTGATACCAATGTAACATTTAATGCACTAGTAACTTGTGTGTAGCGGAAAATGATAACATAGTGAGCATTCATTAAGAACAAGTTCCTAATGAGAACAGAGAGAGTACTTCGTTTGAGAAAGCAACATAGCAATTTACACCTAGCTAGTTTTCCATAGACAATACTTGAAGAGAGAGAAATATAACAATTGACAACAGTTGAGGACCGGATTTACATGGATCCGGCGGTCCCCCCTCCAAAAAGGCTATGTTATAGATTCTCCCATCAAAGGAGACTTTTTTATAATACAATCTTTGTGTTCCTTGACAAAACTCATTGGTGCAATGAAGATGGAAACTTCATGCACCAAAATTATTGTCAAGACAAGGGTAGGACCAGTCACGGCCAAGGGCTAGGATGGACATCCAGTCAAGGGGGTCCCTATATTTAGCAGGCCAAGGGCCTATATAGGGCATGGCTGGGTGGAGATTAGCATGTTCAGTCCCCATGCCCTTTCACTGGTATCAGAGCCAGGTGGAGGAGGGGGCTATGGAGGAAGGGGGAACTTGGCATGATTTTGCAAGGCTTTGCATGCTCTCTCTCTCTCTCTCTCTCTCTCTCTCTCCTCTCTCTCTCTCTCTCTCCTCTCTCTCTCTCTCTCTCTCTCTCTCTCTCTCTCTCTCTCTCTCTCTTCTCTCTCTCTCTCTCTCTTTCTTTCTCTCTCGCTCTCTCGCAGACGTCCATGGAGACGGGTGGGCAAGGTCCCTTGGAGGGAGGAGCAGCCAAGGGGGCCGTGGACATGCGCCCTAAGCAAGAGGATCCCGGAGTCGAAGTCCATGTATAGGCAAGCTTGTCAAGGAGTGGGCACCGTGGGCAGTAGCCCTTATTGAAGGGGAGGTCAAGAGCCGACCTCAAAGACCATGGGCAGCAGCCCTTGTCGAAGGGGAGGTCAATAGCCGACCTCAAAGAAATTACCTGCAGCTTCTATCTACGAGGTCGTAGAGACCATGGGAGAAAAACTCATCACCTGGCCAAAGCTCGGGAGGTAACAGGCAATATGCTATGTCCCTCTCTCGACGGCGCTGCAGACAGAGCCCGCCATCGCTGCTTTCTTGCTTTTGTTTTCTTTTTTTTTTTCGTTTTTCCATTTGGTGTCCGCCCATAGTCAAAAGGGTGGCAAAGGCCTTAAGGGGCCTATCCCACAGCGATAACAGTCGAACATGGGAAGCCTGCAAAGTGCCGACATGGAGTGCATGTAGGGTGCGTGGTGTCGACGACCATCCGAACTTGCATCTCAAAATTTTGCAGTAGCATGCAGACTTTTCTTAAGGCTTCATGCAAGGGCTTCTCAAGCTCTCAAGGAGAAAAGAATTTGCAGTAGAGGAAAGCAGTAGTGATGTACTCAACATTGAGTTCAAGGGAAGCAGTAGAAGCATGGAAAATTTGGAAGCTTTGTGGAAATAGGACATCGCTGGACAACTCAATAGATGGGGGTATGACTACAAGGCTAGTCCGAGAAACATTGGAAAAGTTGGGGCAACTACCAAGCTCCAACAAGCATGGAATCTAGGTAACTTCTTTTATTTTTTCATCTGTTGTTTTCAATCATCCTTTATGCAGATTGATAATAAAGGCCAAATACAGGTGGCATGCGGCTTGTATTCTACGGGAGCAAGGCTCCGTACAAGGGTGTTAATGATCAAGGCTTGTGTAGTCCAAGGTTGTGTTACTAATCTCATAATATTTGCAATTTCTCCTCGGTACCACATTTGATTTTCGAGTCGGGGAGATTTGTCGGTAAGTGTACTGAAAGAGCACGATTTCTCAGCGGTTCAATTTGATGCCACTCCATAGACAATTGGTAGTGTTTTGGACTCTCAAGGAAATTAACACATCCTGTTGCTCGACTTGATGCAGGGGGCAAGTTTCTCGGCATGGACGACTCCTTGTCACTATTTCTAGGAGCTGCTAGCGGATGTTTGCCACACATTATTAGTTCATTCCAATTGAAATTGTTCGACAAGGTCAAATCTTTTTCTCATGCTCTTTGTATGTCAATAGCCGCATTAGTTGGCTATTAGAACTAACAGATTTTGGTGAAGCAAGGCTTCAATTTAGGGATCTTGCATTGTGGCTTCTCCCATTTGGCATCTACTTTAAGCATCTAAAATTGGGAAGGAATAGGAAATGTGTTTGCAGGTATTTCATATTGCAGGTTATTTCATTATGTACCAGACGGGTGTATAGGATACACGACGGTGTCTGTACAGATATGGATATAAGCCATTTTGGAATGAGTTTTTCCTTCCAAATTTCATGACAACTGGTTGCAGCAACAACGACTAGGTTAGCCAAGTTTAAGTTTTTCTTGTTTTTCCCTGTTTACACTTTACTTGGCAAGTACTGTCATTGTGCAAATCAAAGTGCTTAGGCAATTTTAGGAGAAGCACGGCTTTGGGGAACTGACAAAATAGGGAATATCAACTCACAGAATCCCTGCCAGTCTAAACTATGCAAGGCACTTATGGTTTTGGTTCTCACATTTGAGGCCATCACTCTCCACAAGGGCTTACAATTCCGCATGCAAGGCATGCTAGTGAGGTGGATATAATTCTACCATTTCATGCAATACGCTTCCACTATCACACTTGTAACTCTGTCAAGGATAGACTAAGGATGGATTGTTTACTATGCTTGTTGGTTGCTATCAACACACACCAACACTACAAGGAACCTAAATCAAGGACTTATTGTACGGGCAAAGTGCCAATGCTAAGTCGTCCTATGTTGTCCTAAAGTCACGACCCCATACATGGTAAGTGGGGCAAGCTGTGGCTTGTTTTTTCTCTTTCCTCTCTCGATGACAGCATTATACAGGCAGACTGTTGCATGCTTATAGGATAAGTTGTTAGTCAGGCATAAGATGTCTAAGAGCACACATTCTAGGCACACACATACTAGAAATTTAAGGAAATTTTCTCAGCCCAACATGCTCTTCTTTTCGTTCTCTGTCTCTCTCTCTCTAAGAAAAAAATGAAACTCTTCTAAGAAGCTTTTGATACATGTTTTGCTCGTGAGTCAGCTTGAGCCAAGGTGCTCTAACTCACAGCTAGCATGTGGCTAAGATGCTACTCCCATTAGTCTTCATCGGTTCATCGATTGATCACTATTTTGCATAAGGTCTATGCGCCAAACAGGCTAAGAGCCGTTTTTAGGCCAAGGGTCAGAACCAACTATTGGCATTCTTTGGGTGATTGTTTTCACGATCTACCCAAGGAAGAACACATCGACGTTAATGGACAAGCAAGAGTCATGTCATTACGGATGTTTAGTGTGTCATTTTGCACTACATGTTTTCAAAGCGATGCTTGACTTGAGTTTTTGATAACCTTAAACTCCCATCAGCTGATCTCTACCACGGAGTATAGATGCAACAATAGGTCGAGATAGCATGGCTCTCCATAGGAGCTAGGCATTTCACTTGTGTGGATCTCTGGCTCCCTCTATAAGACCCGGCGGGTGATTGCTACATCACCCCATAGGCATTAAGGATCACAATTTGATCTGCATTGAGGATCACAGTTGATCTCTCCTAGTTATACTTTCAAGGAAAGAATTTTGCAATCTAGCAGACGGTAGCGGATGAAGACACTTTTCACGTTGATTCCAATCATTCTGTACACGGTTGACTATGTTGGTTACCGTCATCTGCTAGTTGAGTAGTTTCTACAAAGATTCTTACCAAGGGGTTTCACTATATAGATTCTAATCCAAGGGCTTGGATTGCAAAGGCAACACCTAGGGTTCCCAGTGCAATGCTGTCTGGTTTTTCAGGTAGAGGACGTATCCTCTCCATTTGAATAAGGATAAGTGAACATTATGTTCAAATCTCCAGGTACGCATCTATTGAGTTGGTGTTATTCCATTTTCAGTATGCTTTGCTTGGTTTTTCAAGACGTATAAGTACGCTTGAATGTTACAGAGCCATGCCAAGGGCATGTCGGCACAAAGTATTTTGGGCCAAGTGTCCAATATATCTTTCTGCCTTATGCTGTTACGAATCTACTTGTATTCAATTTGGGACATGTTGTCACATGGGATACAACATGGTCTAGGAACTCAAGGAGTTCGGTTTAGCCAGTGTGAAGCAATGAATGAGGGTCCCTCTCACTTTTGTTGTAGAGTGTTTAGAGTTACCTCCACACACAAGTACATCTTGTACTTGAAGGATGTTCTTTTTAAAGACATCCTTAGTTGAGACGTATTCCACATGTGGTGAATATTAGTCTCTAGGAATGACATTGGTGCCCCATATTTCAAATATGTGTCATGACAAAGTCCCTAGGTGCTGGTCACGTCTATTTTCTAGACCATTTTGAGCACGACGTATCAGGAGCAATTTCAGTGGCCAAAATTTGTCGAATACTTAGAATGACTTGTTCAGCTACAAGTATTCTTAAACAACATTACAGATGGTTGTTTACACATATAGAAAGTCTAGAAGTGGTTAATGAAAAAGTTTCATTGTCTGTACCTAGAAGTGATCAATGTTTCACCTTCTATTGCCATTCAGACGTTTCAGCAAGGCTTGCAAAAGATTGCAACTGAAAGTATTTAATTTCTTTTCAGAACTATTTACATTCTTTTTTTTTTGTGATGCGCGTTCTTTGTCTGTACGTAGAAGTGATCAATGTTTCACATTCTATTGCCATTCAGACGTTTCAACAAGGCTTGCAAAAGATTGCCTGAAAGTATTTAGTTTCTTTTCAGAACTATTTACATTCTTTTTTGTGTGTGCTATGTGCATCACATTTGCCATAAGTATTGGCAAAGATCACCATGGATATACAGGCTCGAATCTGTTTCTTGATAAATGCATGCGTACTAGGTGTTATGGGCCCTAGTGTTTAGCAAAGGCTGATTTGGAATGACATGCATATTCCTTAGGTTGATGCTTATGAAGAATATTGCACTCTATGTGCACTATCTCTATGAGATTACTTTTGGGTCTACTAATCACCACTAGAGGTCATGGCTTGGTTTGGGTGTTTGTGGATTTTCAAGTTAACCACCACAACGGTTATTTCGGACATTGTTGATTCCTCAACAATGTTATACGCTATTGTGATTCATCATTTACCAGTCGTCTGGGAAGACTGTCTGTAAACCGTGGGGGAAACACACCTCAGTATTGTCAGTATCCAAGGGGATTGGCAAATTACAAAGTGTAACCTTGGGCTAAAAGGATATGCAAAGTGCGTACATTAGCACCAAGAAATCCAATTAATAAGCATTTATTTCTCTTCTTGGAGTTTACTTACTATCAGTTAACGCATGTTGCGACTAGGTAGTCTCTTCATGAATAAGTCAGGTTCTCAACCTTGAACACTTGTTACGGTGGGGTTGTTTGCTGATGATGAAAATTGGGAACAAGTCAAGGACTTAAACTTGGCTGATGAGTTATGTCAGCAAGTTACTTTCATGGAAAGTGACAAGAGGTACTCTTTTTGGTACATCTTTGTTGTGATAAACTCATTTACCATGCTCATGAGCATTCTAAATTGAGTCTACACACCATGTTTGGATAGGAACAGGTACCATCAGATGGTTACAAATGGACAACAATGTAGAAAATCAAGATGTTACTCTTAGTTTCATTGAACCTCCTACTGAACCGCGTTCCGCTCAAATGAACCGTTGGATCCCTGAGGGATGTTACGGTAGAAGACATTAGTGTTCTTATGAAGATACTGACGGGAGCAAAGTGAACCCCAAACCCCGACGGCCTCTAAAACACCGGGGACCGAATGGCGCGCATCGAGCCTGTCATGGTAAAGCAAATAGGGGGCACCACCTAGCTTCAGCGGCTAGGACGCAAACAAAACACCACCATAACAAAGTTTTCATCCAAGAGAGATGGATGCTTGGGAGTAATGATGAAGAGGAAAGGGAATGAGATCAAGTGAGAGAGAGAGAGAGAGAGAGTGAGGGAGGGGGTATAGCGGCTTAGTACTTAGGCACCGCAAAAGGATGGCGAATCCGCACACCCTTCACACATACACAAGCTCACTCCAAAACACAAGACTAGGTGGCGATTCCGCACACCTCACATGGGCAAAACATTGCAAGAAAACATACTCACAAAACCTCAAGCTTTATTTAGAGAATAAGGCGATGAAATGGGGAGCATAGGGTAGGGGAATGAGAAGGGAGAGAGTGGTAGAGCACATGGCGGATAGGTGGGAGTTGATGGCGAAGACTCGCACGAGGGTTATGGCCATCATCCTTCATTTAGTTTCCCTTCATCTTCCATAGCCCAAGGGTGTAGAGGTCATGCTCAAGACGAGCATGGTGATTGCGGTGATGGTGATGGTGTGGGTGTGTGTGTGTGCACTAGGCACACACAGTGCATAGTGTACTCTTTGGTGATGGTGTGTGTCCTTAGTGTGATGGTGACCCCTCTTTATATAGGGGAGGAGGGGGGAGGAATTCTAGAATTTAGAAATGAAGAAATCATTATCTACATAGGCCATGTGACTGTGGGCCCCACTTGTCTGGCTGTGTGTATATGTGCCAGAACAGCAGTCTCATGAGAGAGAGACTAAGAGAGAGAGGTGCGTTGATGAAAAAAAGTGAGAGGTGACATGGAGAATAAAGTAATTACAAGAGGGGAGAGAGGGGAGTGTGTTCATAGGTGAATCTGTGTGCAAATGTGTGTGAACACAAGAAAAATCAGGTAACCACCGGGTGGGGATGGGTCTGTGGGCACCTTTTTCAGTGAAACTGAGTGTGTGTGAGTGTGGGGGAGGTTATTTAGCTACAAGACAAGAGACATGGTGCCCTTTAGAGAGAGAGGGGGGTATTTGGGTCATGGGATATGATAGGACAGAGAAAGAGGGGGTGGGGTATACTATTTTGGAAGATAGGGTAAGTTGCATGTGAGTTAGGGTGCATTATTGGTGAGTTATAATGCATTATTGGTGAGAGGTGGGGTAGCTTGAGGGGAGAGAGAAAGGAGAAAGGACAAGGGGAAGAGAGAGGGGGTTGACCTTTTGAGTGGAGGAGAGGAAAAGGGACACCCGGCGGGGCAACAGTGAAGAAAAAGGAGGCAAGGTGGGGATGGGCTACCCCGCAGGCATGAGGTGGCCTATTTTACCTTTCTTATATATTTACATAATCATACTTTATTTTTTTCTTACTTTTTCCAATGCCTTTTATCACTTCCTCCATAAGAGGGGGTTTTCATGGGGTGGGGCCGAGAGAAGAGGGGTATGGGAGCTTGGCTTGTGAAAAGCCCCCATCAATACCATCACTTGTGTTTTCGCGGGGACGAAAACGCTTCTCCAAGGGGGGAGTGATGCCAAGACAAGGGTAGGACTAGTCACGGCCAAGGGCCAGGATGGACATGCAGTCAAGGGGGTCCCTATATTTAGCAGGCCAAGGGCCTATATAGGGCATGGCTGGGTGGAGATTAGCATGTTCACTCCCCATGTCCTTTCAATTATGCGTGAAAAACACACCTATTGGGCCTAACCTCAGTCCCAAGACCTCACACACCTTCAAAGATGGTGAGAGCTAGCACGTAGGGAATGAGGAAAGATTGAGAGGAAGAAGATGTATCTTATGAGAAAGATGTATTCTCCTCACATAATCACTCTAATAGCATAGCTTATCTTGATAATTACCATGGTAGAGGAGACGAGCTTGCCATTGAAGCTTGGCTCTTGGTTGGATTTGCATTCCATAGCCAAGAGTTGTTGGTGTAGGCCTCTACTTCTCAGTGCTGGGAGAAGGAGATGGAGTTATTTCTCAACACATGAGTTGTGTGTGTGTGTGTGTGTGTGTGTGTAGAAAAAATTAGATAGATTAAACTGCCAACCTCTCTCTCTTGGTCGACCCCTCCTCCCAATTACTATTGCTGGCTTCCCATTGGCTCCTACAAAGCTTAGCCAATAACATTTAAGAAGCATAATTAATAGCCTTGTGACATGTGTCCCCCTTTCACCTTTTGTGAGATCTTTAGGTAATTAAAATAGTTTATCTAAACTCTCATTGGACCTTTTAGTCTTCTAGCCAATAGTAATCAAGCAAGCCACTGGGCTGTCATTGGACCTTTTAGTCTTCTGGCCAATAGGAATCAAGCAAGCCATTGGGCTGTCATTGGACCCCTTGGTAGATTTTCCAATAGTCTTCTAGGGAGATTAAGCTATATTGGTTCTTTTATCAAGCATTTTTAAATTGATTAGACTAATTTTACTCTAGGCGAATTCTCATTGGTCCACCTCTATGGCCATCCTATAGGATTTACGAGGAAAGTGGGCGCAACCAAGCGGGCTAGGAGCCTGCCATGTGTCCATTATTCCCTTTGTGGAAAGGGGGAGCTTGGGAGTGTGTGTGTGTGTGTGTGTCTCTTCTCTTACGAATAGGGCTCACTGCCTCCTTCCTAGGGATGTGGGAAGACTTTTTAGTCTCCCCATAACCATCCAATTTTTCCCACTTTTGGCCATTGGGAGAATTTATTTAAATCTAGGAACTTTAGCCTATGGAAGTCTTAATGGAGCTAAACCTTAGGTCTTTTAAGCTCCATTGATGCACATTGCTCTTTTGCAGTCTGTCCCCCTTTGGATCTCTATTTTCTCTCCTTTGGATCCCTGTTGAGACCGGTCTACCAGCCTTACCAATATTCTAGCTTTTACTCCCCTAGTACCTCCCCAAATCATTCGGGAGAATTAGATATTGGTTTTACAACAGGAATGTTTGTTTTTACGGATGCATACCAAGAGTAGCCAGAGCCAACTATGTATCCTAATGTCCTACCGTGACACCAACGAACACTAGACAATAGCATGCACAAGGAGATACAATACCAAGCAGTATTACTTCTAAGCGCATTAGGTTGGGCTTGGGAAAATTCTACAAAGATAATTGCACCAAAGCTTTCAACCACATATGCTAGATGAGGCACAAGATGCACTTGCAAAAGCAATTTTTTCACTGGGAGTGCATTAGTCACATGGTTGATAGCCATCATTGAAAACATGCATGGAAGAAAATAGGTGAGTGCAATCCAAGATTTTCATGCTTTTTGTATCATATTATATGGAATAATCTCCTGGAAAAATGTTACGATGAAGTAAAAGAGTGTATTTTCAAAATAATTCTTGGGAATATATCGCTTTCAAGATGCACAATTGTAAGTGACGTTTGTTCAAATGTTCATAGAAGACCACTAATCAATGTTATGTTGGTTTATCCAACGAGAGAGACGTTCATAAAAGCTATTGACAATTTTGGTGCTATTAAAAGTCGAAAATATATTGTTGAGATCTTGATTAATGTAATTAAAGAAATTGGTGTTGAATATGTTGTTCAAGTAGTCATGGACAATAAAAAAATTTAAAAAATTGTTGGTAACATAATAAAAAATTTCTTTCTACACATTTACGCCATTGGTTGCAATATACACATTTTGAACTTGGTGCTAAAAGATTGGTATACTAGTGAAAAAACTACATGGTTTTCCAAAATAATTGACGTAGCATGGCAAGTTGTGAAATTCATCTTGGCTAATATTTCATTTATTGTTTAACAAGTCAATGACATTTTAGCTCTTTGATGCTAGCTTTCTGGTAAGCTACCTTTCAGGTTGTATCTTTCAAGTTTGCATAGTGCACTTGACTCTGGGAAAGTGAAATCTATTTCCAATCTCCATGTATGCCTATGATTTGGTTTCATTTTGTTTTTGCATATACTTTGATTGACTTTTCAAATTCAAATTATATATATATGCTAGAATTCTTTCATCCATTTCACTCTTTAGACACGTGACGAGGTTATATATGAGCAAAGAATTTGGGGACAATAAAGTACTATCTACATTTCTACACTCTTCTATTGTAGACCTACATGTAGGGTTTAGTTTGGCATAGGCTGTCAAAATCAGAGCAACAAGGTCTAAGAACTCATGGATTTTGTTCTAGCCAGTGTGGAGCAAGAGTTATGAGGATCCCTCTTACTCATGTGACTGAGTGTTTGCAATTACCTCCACAGACAAGTACATCTTGTACTTGAAGGATTTCATTTTTCTAGTCATACTTATTTAAGACATATTACAAAGGTGCAAAAATTGACTCTCTCAAACTGATAGTTGTGCATGTTATTTCAATTATTTGCCACAACAAAGTCCCTAGGCATTATTCAGATCCATTTATCATACCATTTTTAGCACATCCTTCAAAAAAATTTAGATACCTAGTAGGACTTGTCAATTTTACAAGTATTGTTAAATAACTTTAATAGATGGTTGTTTAGAGATGTAGAAAAGCTATGTTTAGTTAATGAACATGTTTTATTTGGTGCCTAGATGTGATTCACTTTCACATTCTATTATGTCCAAATATTTTAGCATGTTTTTCACGTGATTGTAATGGAAAGTATTTAGTTATTTCCCTGGGTGCTATAAGCATACCATCTGCCAAGCATTGTCAATAATAGTCATGGTTAAAATCTATAATGTCAAACCCCTTGGCTAAACTCCATATGAAAACTACTCAAACTAGTAGTTAACGGTGGCCCACACATCCTACAATGTCTACTAATAGTGATGGGAATCAACATGGGAAGTTGAACTTGTCCACTATCCTTGGGCATATTGTGGACTTATTTCCTTGAAAGTAAAACTCTGATGAGATCAAACCGTGATCCTCAACACCTATGGAGTGATTGCGTATTAGCTAGATCATACCCTTGAAAATACCACTTCTAGAGATACAATCATTGTTGTAACTAAGCAATACCTATTCAAGTTAGAATCTTTTTCACAAGTGAATTTTGAAATAATGTTCTCTCTCTATGAACAGAAGAGAAAGATGTTGTTTTAGGGCAAAACTACTCCCCTGTTCATACTCACGAGAATGACACAGACAACATACTTATCATCCGATGACACGACTAACCCGTAGGTGCACGTAGGCAATCTCGTTAGCTTGTTAGGCTGAGACCAATCTACACATACGCACTTTTATGATGCATCAATCACTAACCCTCGTAGAATGCAACCCACTCTATCCCTAAACGCTCACAACACAGTTTACACGTCCAATGAACTCGGAATCGCATCAAACTTACTAGGCACCATCCTCTCACTAGGATATACTTACCTATAAGTCTAATCTCACCAGATTTGAACCCTAGTTATCTCGAATACAGTCGCGATAGACTAACAGGTCATAATCCAAAAGTGGGCGAAACTTAAGTTTATGAGTATCTATGTGTAGCTAATCTCTTTCTCATTCCATAAAGCACTTGATTATTGAAAACAGACATCGTTTGTGCTACTTACAAGAAAAACAAGCTCGAGGAAGGATCGATCGCGATCAACTCAAAACGGTGAATGCGTAGCGTGGGCGCGTAGCTCTCGGAGAGACTACTACGATGGTGTGGTCGTGTCGTGAATCCGGTGAGGGAGAAGCGTGTAGCGAAGAGGATAAGACACACTCACTCTCTCTCTCTCTCTCTCAGACTCGTACGACACAGGATTAATATTCAAATGTTATTCAAAAAATGGTTCTAAGGTGACTTTTATACTTTTAGTCACCTTAGCTCAAAAATGTACATGGGGTTCTCTTACTCATTATTACAAAGTGGGAACAAATCTGAGTCCTGACTAACTAATTAATCTTTACATAACCCAGACGAATGGATCAAAATGATAAGACGTCTTTGACATAAAATGGGAATTTGATATGATTTACAAGATGGGCTCATTACAAGAGTTGGACCAATGGGTCTCCAACACTCCCCCCCTCCTAATTCATGTCTACGACGACATGATCGTCTTTGTCTTCATTGTCGTTGTCGTCTTTCTTGGTTAATTTGATGTAGAAACGCATCATATCGCATAGACTCGCTTGCCATTAATGGGCCAAAAATTTTTGACTTGTACATGAAGAAGCCTGTGTAAAATGCTTCTACAAAGGTTTGGAGATGGTAGCTTGGCAGAAACATTAGCTGTTTGAAATAGGCATACAATACTGGCTCCGTCGGTGGCCCACTTAGATCTTATGACAACTCCGAGATGCTTCTTTCGGTATTCATATACTCTGACGTCCAGCTTTCTGAGAAGACTCTGAGATAGTCCAAAAAGGTTCGAGCTATTTTACATAGCATTTTGCAGGATAGGTCGGGAGAGCCTCCGAATTCTGTGATGGCACCCTGAAGGGTTTTTACCATGTAAGAACCGGATATTCTCTCTCCCTCTGTTGGCCCTGGCAATACTGGATAATTTAGCCATGTCGGATTTCTGCTCTGTAGTGCTTTATGTTGGCTGTAGGTGTATGTCCGTGGAGTTGGGCAAAAAGTTCTGTCATTCCTCAGCTCGGGCGGTGCATTGACTATGTGGATCAGGTTATTAGGATGATCCAAGAGCCATTGACGCCTCCACTTTGGCTGGTTGTTTACTGTTCTATTTTGTTGTTCCCGATCCTGTGCTTCTCCTTCAAACACTCGCACTTGTGCTTCGTTTTCGAGCTGCCTTTGATGTGTTAGAGTTTCGTATTTCAGCAGAGCATAGGGTAACATAGGGGCATTCCATTCACTCCGTAGCTCTGCTGTTGTTTTCCCTGATCTAGAGAGCCCTTGTAGCGACTCCTTTTCTAGTTGCATCGCCTTGTACCATATCATTTTTGATTGTTTCTCCATCTGCTCGGCCAGCCTCTGCTCTTCCAATCTCGTGACTGCATCTTCTTCTGTCTCTTGGTCTTTGGAGCCGATTTGATCAGTCTGTGTATCTGGTGCCTCATGTTCATCTGAATCTTCCTCGTACTCATCTTGACCCCCATATACTTCGGCGAGTCCATCCAAATTCGTTGTTGCTTGCTCCAGGTGGACTCGTATCTGTCCTTGGTATTGCCTTGCAGTTTGTAGACTTGCAATTTGCGCGGCCATTGTTCTACTATTGATTTGTAGAGATTGAAATTCCATTTCCTTTTGAGCGGCAGACTCCTCTAACTGTTTTAACCTGAAGTGCAAGTTTTCATTTTCTTCCCTGAGTGATTTGGAAACAATGCTTTCCATTTCACTGTCAGGAGCTGGTCCTTGTTGTTGTTCACTTTGTAAATCTGAAATTTGTCTTTGTAGTTGATCTCCTGCTCTAAGCGCACTTTCGGCTATCATTAAACGTTGTTTTCTTTCCAACTCCAGCTCCCTCTTCAGTGCAGCCACTTCTTCTTCTGGGTGGACTACCGGTGGTGTTGGTAGCGAGTTTTTTGCTTCTTAGCTCGTTCGATTTCTCTTGCTTGTATATCTGTTACTGCTCTCAAATCTTTGACTTCAATTTGTAAGTCATAGATGACGACTTGCAAACTTTTGATGGTCTCCAGCGCATCTTGCTTTTCTTTTTCCAACTTTTGGATGTGTTCATCTCTGTCACTGACATCTTCAAGGAATATGTTTATTGTATCTTCACATATGGCATTGAAGTCTTCAGACTCCTGTAAATTGTCTTTGAGAAGATTTACTGTGCCTTTGAGCCCCAAGATCTTAGCATCTCTGATGCTGATCAGCTTTAGAGTGTCCTCCCTTTGCTCTTGCAGTCTCTGAACTTCCTCGTGGGTTTTTTGTAACTTCATCTTGTTGGACCGGTTCTGATCAGCTAACCATTGACTGTGCAGTCTTGTTCTGTTTAGTATTGTCGCCATTGACTACAAATCTTCATCTATAGTAGCTTCCATCTAAATTTCTTGAGAGGAGGAAGCTTTATCTTTAGTTTGATCCACCTCCTTTTGCTTGCCTTTATCACTTTGTGATATGGTTCCAATGTTTGGGTGTCCATCTGTTCTTTCTTCTTCTTCTTCCTCTTCTTCTTCACCTGGAGGTGTGTGAACTCTATCATCACGGTGTGAACTTTCTGAATGCGAAGTAGAGTCAGCAGGTGGGCTAGATTGCCTCTCACTTGTATCTGGCCTTGGAGATGGAGGCGGTGTTTCCTGATCACGTGAAGTTGGCGTCATCTGATCTGTCAAAGTTTGGAGATCCTCCTCTTCTAGTAGCAATTCTGGTTCGTCCCTAGCATTTCTTTCTTGGATGTACCTCTCGAACCAGTCCAACTCAAAAGCTGGGTTGTTTCTATTCTTCATTCTCAGTGTGTAAGTGCTACTAGAAGGTTTCCAAGTGGCGTCTACATCGCCTCGTAGAGATATTTCTAGAGCAAATCCTTCTAGCATCCTTTCCATTTTTGCTATCTTCTGCAACCTGGTGTTGTTTTCCATTTCCGCTTTCCGCTTCTTTAGTCGGGCATCTTCCTCTTGGGTTCTTCTTTCTTCTTCCATCTTTTCTTGTGTACTTCTTGTTACTCTTTCCAGCTTGCATCCTCCAATGGTGTTAATAGAGGCCGATACTTTCGTTTGTGATCTGTCTTCGATATTCTCCCTTAATACCAGCCAGTCGTTCTGATGAGGGGCATGTGGCAACTGATCAGCCGCGCTTATGGCATGGTATGTTACTCTGGTTAGGACTTCTCCTCCTGCAATGTAATTTGGTATGTCCTGCCTTAGCTTTGTCATTTCTTCAAACAGATATGACGCATGATCTATATAGAACTCATGGGTCATTCCCATAGCCCATGTCAGTGTGGTTGAGATGCTCCCGTGTGGTGTAGTGTATCTTGGCGGTCTTTTGCTGTAGCTCAACAAACACTCACTGTAGATCTGTGTCAGTTCTCTTACTTCCGGGTTTGCTATGAGTTCTAAAGAAGGTAGTTTGGACTTTTGCAAGTAGACTGTGAGGTTTTTCCTTCTTTCCCTCATGTTGGCTCCTTGATCTGACAATTTCAATGCCTCTTTGATGATCTCTTTGGTGATCTGGATCTCCATCACTTCATTATCCATGCCTGCTACTCTGCAAGTTCCATCTTCTTGGATAGTCTCTATTAGGTGTTGTACCCTCTTGAAATCTATCCCTACGGGTGGTAGTGATACAAAGTTCCACAAGCCAACTTTTTGAGCCATGACCTTTGCAGTGATCTTTTCAAGTAATTCTCTGCCTCCTTGGGAATCATCACTGTATCCACTAAGTTCCTTTTGTCATCCACATATGAACCTTGATAGATCTGAAAGGCTACTGCATGTTGCACATCTGCAGGTATCCAGGTGGCTGCTGGCTTTAAGGAATTGGGTAGAAGTGCATAGGGTACTGCACCTTCCGTTGCCAGGTTCTTGCCTTTTCTTTTTCCCGGAGAAGCCTCCATAGATCCTATATTCACAATTAACAGTTAATGCACAAACATAGTACTACTCTCCTAAATTGATTATTACTTAATCATGCATCTAGATGAGCCTTCTTAGTCCCAAGATTAGTTAAGGTAAAATGTTAGCAGATAGACAAGCTCTTCCATTGTGCGACTTTGGCGGCTTCAAATTGATGTTGTTGGTGAAGGAGAACAAGTCCAAATGCCTTGAAATTTGGTGTGGTGTATGCTCACAAGGCATGTAAGGTCACTCTATAAGCCCAGGCTCAAAATCTTTTCATTTGCAGCTTTTGCTCAGTCTATCGTGATAGACTAACCTTTTTTTTTACCAAGGTCCTATTTTGCAGTTGTGCCTCCACCAATTGGTTTCCCATACCTTGCACATGATCTGATCTCATTTTCACCTCAAATGAATGTCAAGTGACCCCCCATTTTAGATCAACTCCCACTTTTCCAGATTCCTGCCAAGGAGATGTTGGTCTATCTCCTTCATTTTGTGTTGTTTTGGGCTCAAACTTACTGGGTGGTCCTCTTGCATCATGTTGAAGACAACTGATAATTCAAATTTTTGATAAGATGGTCCAGTATCTCTCTGCTGTCTATCGCGATAGACTGGTACTTAGTGCCAATTTGTCATTTTTTGGCTCTGTGACCATCTGTCTGCCTTCTCCCAGTTGATGCAAGGTTTCTTGACCCCTCACATGAGAATTTTACCTGTCTGCCTTTGAGATGTCCTGTTCTAACTCTGAGTTGTCACCATGTATTTATCAGCTTGCCATAGGAGTCCATCTTGTCACCAAATTTGGTGTACTACCTTCATGTGCTTCCCCAAGTCTAGCTTGTAAAAATTTTGAAAAGTCTTTCCCCCAATAATTGGTGTAGCAAGTCTATCGCGATAGACTAAGTTTTTGGCTAGAAAAGATCCTTCTTGCACTTTGACTTGATATTGGTGGTTAATAATCCTTGTTAGCACCCCTCATGAAGTTAAAGTCAAAATTTCACTTGTCTAAGTGTAAATTCAAGTCTATCGCGATAGACTAGCACTTGGTCATTTTTACCAGTTTTTTCTTGATGTTAGTTGACCACCATGGTTTTAATATGCCCTCCTAGACACACACATCAAGTTTTAATCAATTTAGCAGAGTGTACTCCCTGTTTGCAGTACTTAGCTGGTCCTGGAGTCGAAGTAGACCACTTAGGTGATGGTCGCGGTTGCTTTTGGTCATTGTATGATTCCAGCTGTCTTTTATTTCCTATTGACCTTCCATCCAAGCAGTCAGTTGTTGTTTTGGTGTTTACAACACCAAGAACGACCATTTGGACATCCTTCTGGTCTGTTGCCGGCATTTGCCCTAGTGGAAGAGCTTTTTTCCCGAGTGGACACATTCCATCTCGTAGTTGACCTCTTTTGGATGTACCTTGTTGAATTTGGTGTCATTTTGTTACTTGGTCGGCCCTTTAGAGTATCGTGACGCTTTGTGCGGTTTTCGTCAGATAGGGACTTTAGGCTCCGTTTTGACGAACTTTTTCATAGTCTAACCCTTCAGTCGGTTTGTTGAGGTTATTTCCGATCACCTTGGTTTAGTTGCCCTTTTGCAGGTCCTGTGAAATTAGGGTTTTTTGAGCGGCTTCCTTCACGCTTTTTGAGGTCATAGGCTCGATCCCTAAGCTATAGGCATTGTGCCTTTCAATTTTGGCTCCATTTGGTGGCCTCTATGTCTCCCTAACAACCGGTCTACCGTATGTGTGCACAGGTTGTGATTGTGATGCCGGTGAGGTTTTGCGACTAACTGAAGTAAATAACACTTAGAGTCAGTGTTGACGAGCATACCTCTCATATCTGATGTCGATCTGGTGACCGTGCGCGATGGATGAGATCCTAGAAGTCTCAACTGTTGTAGGGAGCTCTCTCTCTCTCACTATGGAAAATGACTCAAATGAGGGATTTCTAGCCTAGCCTCTCTATATGTAATCGAGACTCCGACACCAAATTTTCCAATCTTTTACCTGTGGTTATAACTTTTTGCGAGATGCGGTTTAGGATCCCAAATTTTCTGATTTGGACTTCGGTTGCTCCAGTTTTACCAGTTTTGTAGATTTCTCCTGTTGGAGGTCCCTTCATGACGGTGGTCATTTTGCCCTGTCACCTTTGCAGTCCCTATTTTTACTATGTCTTCTTTACCTTGCTCTGATCAGGCGTCTCTTCTTTTGTGTTTCCATCTGGATTACATATTTTTTTCTATAATTTTTTCTAGAAAATGGCTAAAATAAAGCAAATAAATCCCAAAATAACCCGAAAATAGCAATTCTAACCTAGAAAAATACCAATGAAAAGCAAAACACTTTGTAGCTCACTTTTCTCTCGTCTATGTACAATCTCGCTCATTATCATCAACCTTGGCCTATTTTTTGCTGTTTTTAGACAGTTTTTGGCCAGATTTGACTCTCTTTATAGTCTATACACATCCCTAGGGGCTCATGAATGATGATTTGGTCCCCAATTAAGATTAATTACGAGGGTATATTCGTTTTTTCTAAAATCACACAATAAAATGCAAAAATGGTTGAAAAATTGCTCACAAACATTGCCCTCTAATATATGACATGAGTCCGCATTTGGAATGCCTCCCCCCCTCCTAGTTGGAGTCCTCCCGGACGACAGGGTATCGTCAAGGGTATGTGCTATGCATGGGTGTGAACTCGTGCTAATGCAGGCCTTGTAATATAGCCCTATATGCCTTTGCAGTCAATGCATGTAGAAAGAATTGATGCAGTGCAAGAGGAAGTTATAAGCGATTCGCTTATTGGCATTTGTCGTTGAGGCTTCCTATGGTAGCTTGATTTGGCTGGTAGATTTTCTTTGCAAAGAGTAGTTGTAGATCTTCTGCTCTGTGTTTGATTGTTTTCGACTGGTTTTGAATTGGCGTATGTGGTTCCTTTGAAGTTGATATTGTTGTATATTCTGGTGGAACATTCTTTCTTTCTACCTTGATGACTTGGGTCTTAGACATCCTTGTAGTTTTTGTTGTTGATTCTATTTGTTTCCTCGTGTTGTTTGCATGATGTTGCATGACCTTGACAGTTGTAGATAACTACTCGTTTGTCATCTTTGGCCACCCTTCTTGTGTTGTTGGCTTGTTTTGAATTGGCAATTTTGGCCACCATACCAATATAGTCAGTTGCGTATTTGACAGATTGACTATGTTTCTTTGAAGTTTTGTTGTCTTTCAGTGTTTTGTCTGTTCTTCTAACTCCTTTTTTATAGGAATTAGGCTATCGTGCCTTATCCAAACTTTGTATTTCCGCTTTTGATGTAATTGTGCCTCGGTCATCTCTGTACGCCGTACCCAAACTTGCCTGGTTCCCTGCATGGTTGTTGATTTTTGATAAGACATTGCTGGACTTGTAAACTTTGCTTGTTGTTGGGCAGATCTTTGCGGTTGTATTGACTTTTGTTTCCTCCTTGACATGAATTGTTTATATGATAAGAAGGGTTCTGAAAAGTTTTCATTTCTGAACAGTGCTTCATTAGTATCCAAATCAATGAATATCCTGTTAGCTTTCATCCATGACATTGCTAAGATACACGGCGTTGTTGATCTACTTGGTGGCAGTACATGGAATTTTGTAGTGTACGGGTGTGCCTGCACTGTGATTGGTATTATAATAGACCACAACGTGGTCACCTCATCACCCGATGCTACTTTCAACCGGTGTGTCTCTGGGATCGTCTTCATTGTTCCAAGTTTCTGAAAGAGCTCAAAGCTGATGACACTCATTTTTGCTCCAGTGTCAAGCAATGCATAGATTTCAACTTGTTTTGTGCCTGCATAAGCTTTTATGTAAGGACTACACCATGTATCTTCCAAGTCGTCGATGATGCTATCTTCTTGAGCCCTAAGGTCTGTCATGGTCTTTCCTAATTCGTCCCTTTGTATATCTGCTTCAATTGTTTGGGATGTTGAAAGAGGATATTCGTCAGTCATCATTGGGGTGACCATGTTTATTGTCCTGAGAAACTGCCTTCGTTTGCTCCCAAGCAAACCAAAAGTCAGAAAGCAGCAAGAATGGAAAGACTGGTGGAGCAGTTTAGAGTCGAAAGAGCTCTAAAAGGGGACTTTGAAGAAAAGTGGGTTCCAGACCCCACTAAAGTCGGAACTAGCTCATCCAGGCCACATGTTGATCAATATGATCAATATATTAGAGCTTATGAGGAGTCAGAGGCTATACTGGAGCAGCAACCTGTCGAGCCATACACTGAAGAGGAAGTACAGCTTTTAAAAGCTGAGCTGAAAAAGGACGACAAGGGGAAGAAGAAAGTAGATGAGTCTACTGAGCCTCAAGAGAAAGACGGGCAAGCAAACAAAGGGAAAGCCAAGATGACTGAGGACAATCAGCCCTCCTTTACTGATGTACCCAGCCAGAAGAAGACGGAAATCATTGTGGAAGAGACCACAGTAGAGATGGACACGGCTGGTATGGAAAAGCCGGAGGCCGGGACCAAGGAAAAAGAGATAGATCCAATTCAGCAAAAGAAAAACGATTATGAGGATCTGGTAGCAATAGGGTACACTGAAGAAGAGGCCCTTGAGGCGGTTTATGGGATCACCCTACAAAAACGAGATGATCGGAGAGGGACAGAGGAAAATACAAAGAGTACAAAAGAAAGTGATGAAAAACTGGACGAGCAGAACGTACTAGAAGAGCCAAAGCCAGTGGAGGTGGTGGCCAAAAAAGCTTTAGAGTTGATAGATGAAGATGAAAAAGACATGCACATGGTGCATGAACTGCTCAACAAGATCAAAGAAAGATCCAAGGCAAAGGAAGTGGAGATTGAGACAGCCAAACAAAGGGAAGCCGAGTTGCAGAGGAAATTAGAGGATGCTATGACTGAATCTGAAAGTCATAAAGCATCACTCTACGATGCGGAAAATGAGAGAGATGGCTTGATAATCCAGCTATCCGAGGCTTCAAGAGAAGTAACAAGTGCACAGGAAGCAAGGGAGCGGATGGAAGACGACTTGGAGGCGGCTAAAGATGAGCTCATTGAGCTAAGGGAAAGGGTCGAGCTCCAAGAAAGAACAATCACTAGACTCAGGACTACCCCTAGAGCTAGCAGAGCAGGAACCGAACAAGAGGGAGCTCTTGTACCAGCTCTGGAAGACCAGGTCCGAAGATTACAAAGAGAGCTAAGATTAGAGCAAGTGCAAAGGTTGCACATTGCGGAGGGATCATTGGCAGCAGAGGAGAGGCTCACTTTAGAAAATCAAATACTAAGAATAGAGAATGAGACCCTCCGCAAACAGCTCCAAGATCTACAAGAGCAACAAAGAAGAGAGACAGAGACACTACAAGAAAGATCAAGTGGAGCAGCCATAGAGCTACCAGAAACTGGAGAGGCAACCACAATTGAAGATCCAGCCCCAATTCAAGAGGTGGCCTCAACTTCAGGAATCTCTGAAGAAGAAGAACAAAGGCTGCATGACCAAATAGAAAAGTCAACAGAGGAAAGTGCCAAGGCGGAAATGGAATGGGAGAGGAGACTCCTAATCTCCATTAGACTTCAGGGATTAGACACAAAAGTGCTCCATGAAGAGTGGATGCAACCCAGCCTGCCTTTCCCTTTGATGAAGTTTGAAGTAATAAAAACGAAAAAGAGAATAGAGGAGGAGCAGTATGTCGCTCTTTACGAAGGCGACATCACAAAGGAGAAACAATCAAAGAAGATTGTAGATTCGCAGCCTAGATGGAGGAAAGGTTGGCTGAACAAATACCCAGCCTACCTCATCTACTTGGTAGAGGCACCAAAGGAGATTCGGGAGGATGCAACCTTCTGCCCGGTGCCAAGAGTCAGAAGCTGGAAAGAGCATGGCAGGATTGCAGAAAAGAAGCCAAATTGGCTTAATTACCCCAGGATGCCAGGACCAAAGGCGGGAGAGAGAATAAGTAAAGCCTACATGGTGAAAACCCTAACGGGCACCATCAATCTCTTTACTGTCTCTCCTGACCTTTCGTGTCAGATGCTCAAGAAAATCTGCAGGACTCTCTTAGCTTGCATTGAATTGTTCGCGCCAGATAAAGCCACGACCTCGAGTCTACTATTGATGGCCGACAGAGTGACTGATATGATGTATGACCTTTCATTACAGCCTTCTCCAAAAGTGTTGCACCTCCTATACCAGAGGATTATGTTTTTGCCTAGCTTCCACATGCAAACATTCGAAGAAGCTTTCTACACCGGCTTTTTCACCCACGAGAGTAAAATATTCGGCCCAACCTTGACCATCGGCAACCTACGATACGAATCACATTTGCAGATGCTCAAGACGACAGGACTTTATTGACCAAGCATAAAATTCATGTCAGGGACGACATGAACGCGGAGGGGGGGAGTGTTGAGCCAGCAGAGGATCACACCCACATTTTTGCTCACACTCATCACTTTTGTAACCATTGATTGTAATAAATGTCTTTCCGACATTGATTTTGAATTGAGTCATTCATTAAGTAACGGGACTCAATTGAGTTTCCAGCTTGTAATCCCGAAGTAATTTCACTTGCTGATGTAATTAGTTAGAGATGTTCTCACCTCCAAGGCTGAGGTATATAAGCCAAAATTTTTGTAGCCTAAGGGATTTAGATTATTAATCAAAGGTGAGTTTTTGAGCGCCGTGACTGTGTCTGAGAGAGAGAGAGAGAGTCTTATCTACATTCTACGCGAGCTACGGAGCCGCCATTGGAGAAGCGACACCGCCATTGTGTTAGCAACGGCGAGAGCTACGCACAGATACCAAGAGTGCGCGCTATCGGCTTCTATGTGTGGTAAGTTCCTACGAGCTTTGGTGTGAGTTTTCTTCCAACTTGTGTGTCGGAATAGAGCGTGCAGCATATCTATAGAACCACAACGAGTAGAGCTACGCATTAGTACCATCGGGGTCAAGTTTCGGTCACCTGTATTTTTCGGCCTGTCCTCATACGCGTTTACCGCACGGAGTGGTTATAGGTTGATTTTGCAGTTCAAGTCTTTAGGGTGTTGTTCTTACCTAGTGCATAGACTTCCCCTTGAGTTTGAGATCGATTCAATGATTCTAGATCCTGTTTCGTATAGCATTCGTTCGTAGTACGGATTTCAGTCACTTGCGTATTTTAGAACTTAGATTTGATTTCCTTAGTAGTGATTGTCATTAGAAGGTCGATTAGGTGATTTGACACCCACCTAGTTGTTTCCATGCGCCTGCGGGTCAAGCTTCGTCCTCGTCTGACAAATTCTGTTGTTGGTTGAGTTCTCGCTATTTAGCTTCCGCTAGCGGCGTAACCGCCTTAACACAGTTATTGGGGATTGGGTAGTCAAAAGTTTTGGGTTCTTGCACGTGTGTTCAAAGGGGTTCTCAAAGCATTGTAACTTGGGTAGCCATGGATTTCTCTTATCTGGAGTTTCATGGAAGAAGTGATGAAGATGTGAAAGATTTTTTGGAAAAGATGGAGGTTGCCTGCATTAACAACCAGATTCATGACCCTACATAGATGTTACGTCTTCTCCAAATTTGTTTGAAGAGTGATGCACAAGTCTGGTCCAAAACATTTGAAGAGGAGTTGCGTGCAGCGGATCCACGTGTAAGATTGAGTTGGGACAATCTAAGGCATGGGTTGGAAGTGGATTTTGTGAAGATAGAAGATCCTGACAAAGTGTGGCAAGAAGTACAAGGTTTGGTGCAAAAGGAAGGTGATCCAGTAGATGCGTACATACGTAAGTTCTCATTGGCATGGGAGTGGATGTGCAAGGCCTTAGCACCACAGGTACCCCCACCTTACATGATGAAGAAGGACAGGTTCTTGGCTGGTCTTTGGGAGAATATACATTGGAGAGTGGAGTTAAAGAAGCCGAGGACATATGAAGATGCACTAGAGGTAGCAAGGAACAAAGAGTGGAAGTTGAGGAAAATGAGCCAGTTAGGGGTGGAATCTTTGCCCATGAGGTCTAAATTTCAGCCTATAGAGTCTTTACAAGGTCGCATGTCAGGGGTTCATCATGAACCAGTGGTTCCTATTACTACTCAGGTTATGCCAGCAGTGATCACTACATCGGTGCAAGATGATGGGCTAAGGCAAGACATGAGGCAAGTGATAGATTTGATGAAGAATCTCAGCCTAAACATGCTAGGTCAAGTGGGAAATAATCGAGGTCGAGGGAGGTTTGCAAATCAGCCAGGAGGTGAAGAAAGGCCTAGGAATGGTGTTGGACAAAGCAATGGTAGGTTTTGGAGGCAGACGCCCACATGTTATAACTGTGGAGAGTTGGGTCACATCAGCCCGCAATGTGATAAGCCACCAAGGATGGGGGGAGACATGTATCCATTGCCAAGACAGGTGCTAACTAGGTCAAATGATTATGGCATCGAAATTAAGGGAGATGAAGGAACCAGTGGATTAACCCAAGAGGAAAAGGGAAAGACAAAAGTGCTAAGTGTAGTCACCTTGGAGAAGGCATCAAAGCTAGAGGATACATTAGTGATGCCTATTGGGAAGAGGACCACAGAGGATAAGGAAGGAAGAAGTGCCCCAGGTCCTAGTAAGAAGAAAGGAAAGAGCCATGAAGGCGAGGATGTCAAGGCCAAGAGGAAAAGGAGATCTCGTCGAAAGTTTCATGTTTCAGATTTTCCACTAGGGGATGGGCAATTAAGCTATGATTTGAAGGAGGATCTGACGAGCAGGAAGGCAGATGTTACTTTTGGGCAGCTTATAGAGATGGTGCCTAAACTAAAGCGACAGTGGAAGAGGATGGTTAACCCAATGGAGAAAGAGCCAGAGAGAGGTTCAGTAAAGGTGTTGGCAATGGATGAGCTACTAGACATTTTTCCAATAGTAAATGTGTGGCACAAAAGAAAAAATTTGGGACAAGGCTATGTGGATGGTGGAGCCCAAATATGCGTCATAACACACTCATGCGTTAAGAAGATGGGTCTCACAGTGGCTGGGGTGTCAGGTTTTCGGATCAGATTGGCAAACCATCAAAAAGTAAAATGCTTGGGTGTTGTAAAGAGCTTAGAAGTGGAGGCATATGATGCAAAGGCAGTGGTTGATTTTCATGTGATGCCAGCAGGGTTGGGAGCATATCCTATTATACTGGGCAGACCATGGTTACGTGCAGTGGGAGTTGTTCAAGATTGGCGACATGGTACGATTAGCCTCTATGGAAAGACAGGTACCAAGAAGCTTTATAATATGGACACAAGGAAACGATTACATTAGATTTATGAAGATGAGGATGAGTCTAGTGATGAAGACTATTCCACGATGGCAGATGAGGACAGTGATAGAACTACCAGCAGTGATGAGGATGCTGATGTTGCATTTCTTTTGATGGACAAAGGAATCCAGGAGTCTGGTTTAGTTGCATTTGCGAATGAGGTTGAAGATGGAAGTGAAGGGCCTTATGAAGTGATTGATGGGCTGATGCAACCAAGGTTGAGTTGTCAAAGAAGCAGGAATTGATGACACAAATGATATTCAGTGGAGACCTCTCAGCTATGGAGAAGGATATATATTTGCTCATGCTGGCTAGTTTTCCTGATTTGTTCATTACTTCATATGAAGAGATCAGAGGGTTCAAGGGCGAAGAGATGCATATAGAGCTGAAAGAAGGTGCTAAGCCAGTGCGGCAAAGGCTAAGAAGGATGGGTCAAGAGAAAATGGAAGCCTTGCGAGAAGAGGTGGACAAGTTGTTGAAGGCAAGGTTCATAGTCCCTGTGGAGACCACAGAATGGGTGAGTCCAGTTGTAGTCAGTCCAAAGAAGGATGGGAAGTGGAGAATTTGTGTAGATTTTAAACTCTTAAACGCAGCCACTAAGAAGAACCCATATCCTCTTCCATTCATCGATCAGATCTTGGATTCAGTGGCAGGTTATGAGAGGTGCAGTGTGTGTGATGGTTTTTTAGGCTATTTTCAATTGAAGATTGCTCTTAAAGACCACACAAAGACCACACAAAGACCACTTTTATTACGCCATAGGCTATTGTCAAATGGACCTTCTTTCTATCAAGAGAGAGCAAATTGGGTGTTGGAACCATTCATTGGTAGTTGTGTTAAAGCTTTTATGGATGACTTCTGTGTTTATAGCAGTAGGGCTGAACACCATGAGAAGCTGCAGATGGTATTGGCTTGATATGATGAATGTGGAGGACAACTAAATCCAAAGAAATGTCATCTATCACAGCCAAGGGTGAAGTTATTGGGCCATATGGTGTCAGAAAATGGCATTGAGGCTGATCCAGATAAGGTTAAGTCTATTATTCTTCTTCCATCACCTACGAGTACGAAGCAATTGGCAACTTTTATACACAAAGTGAAGTACATGGCACGGTTTATTCCATTGTCTTCGTAGCTTCTTTATCCATTACAGCAAGTGGAAAAGCATGATCCATTGCAATGGGATGACAAGTGTGAAGAAGTGTTTCAAGAGGTGAAAGAGGTGTTAGGGGGGTTGTCAGCCATGCAGGCTCCTGATTGGGAGAAAGTGTTTTATGTAAATCCATCAGTAGGGGATGATGCCATTGGAGCCATGCTATTGCAAAAGGGGAAGGGCAGCCATTATATGAGGCCAGTGTATTGTGCAAGCCGAGTGAAGTTGGTAGCGGAGAGAATTTTCTCGGAAGTAGAGCTAGTGATGGCCAGTGTAATATTTGCTTGTCGACGATTTTGTCATTACTTGCTACCACGACCTTTTGTTTTCTTGACGAGTTATGCCTTTTTTTCCACTGTTAATTAATGGCACTAACATGTCAAATGTGGTCAAGAAATGGGTAATTGAGATGCAAGAATTTCAGTTCTCTTTTCTAGTGGAAGATAGTACAAGGGCTACCCTAGCTGATTTGTTGACCTACAAGGAGAATCCTCTTATTGTTAAGGAAGAGGTGGTGAGAAAGGTAGTTGAAGAAGTGCCACAGATCAGCAATGCACATGTGTTTTTCTTTGATGGTTCATACACACAGAGCCATGATGCGGCTTCAGGGGGTATAGCACTTTATGATCCAGAGAAGAAGCTAGTATGCAAGAGAGGGTTCAAATTGGATGCTCATAGTAACAATGAGGCTGGATATGCTACTCTGGAAGCCAGATTACACATTTGTTTGAAGCATGGGGTTCGAAGGTTGAGCATAAAAGGTGATGCCTTGTTAGTGTTGAAGCAAGTGTTGGGTGTGTGGAAGAGCAAGAACACCTCATTGAAGGAAATGTGCTTTAGAATTAAAGGCCTGTTAAAAAATTTCGAAGCATGGAGCATCAGACACATTGAACGTGCTCTAAATGGAGAGACACATGAAGCAGCTCAAGGCATGATTGGGGAGCTATTTGTGTTGAGTACCACTTTACCTCTTTATCATGGCCGGGAAAGTTTTGCTCAAGAAGAGGAGTTTTTGCTAACAGGAATCATTCCAAAGGAGATTCGGAAGTCTAAGAAGTATGGCTTTGTGCTTAGAGAATACAGGTACAAATTGATTGGTGATGTCTTATACATGAAAGGGGCTCAACTCATGTTGATACGTGTACCTTGGCGGGATGAGCTTTACAGAGTGTTGGAAGAGAATCATGAAGGCGCATGTGGTGGCTATTTTGCTCTAAAGATCACCTTGCATAAGATTTTGCAATAGGGGTATGTATGGCCTAGTTTACACAAGGATGTTCACCATTGGTGTAGGTCTTGCAATAGGTGTCAAGCATTTGGGAAGAGAGTGTTGAAGCCAGAGCTACGAAAAACCATTATGGCGTTTGATGTGTTTGAAAAGTGGGGGATTGATGCAATAGGCCCATTACCTATCACAAGCAGGGGCAAAAGCTATATCTTGACGGCAGTGAACTATCTCTCTAGATGGGCAGAGGCTATAGTAGTAAAACAGATCACTGCAAAGGATGTGGCAAAATTTGTGTATGATGAAATATGTTGCAAGTTTGGGGTGCCATTAGAGCTCACACAGCGACGCTCAAAAAAAAAATTCCCAGTGTCGCTATGAGCGTTGCAAATTTCTTTGTAAATTTTTGACGCGCATAGCGACGCCGACTGGGCTAAAAAAATAACAGAGAGAGCCCAAAAACTCAGATCTCAGATCTGAGTTTTTCGGCGCCCTCAAGCAAGGAGCAGGTAACGTTCTCCCTCTCTCTCTCTCTCTCTCTCTCTCTCTCTCTCTCTTCTCCACACACACACACACACACACACGAGGAGAGGAAGGAGAGCCAGGTATGCTTCTTCCCTCTCCTCACTCTCATGTTCCCTTCCCCTCTTTCTCTCTCCCTCTCTCTCTCTCTCACACACACACACACATACACACACACACACAGTGTTTTTGAGAGAGAGAGAGAGAGAGAGTACAAACATAAACAAAAACGCACACACACATACATAAACAAAGAATGCACACACACATTGAGAGAGGAAAAGAGAGAGAGAGCATGCATAAACAAAAAACGCACACATTGAGAGAGGAAAAGAGAGAGAGAACATGCATAAACAAAAAACGCACACATTGAGAGAGGAAAAGAGAGAGAAAACATGCATAAACAAAAAAACGCACACACATTGAGAGAGAAAGAGAGAGAAACTAATTTAACGTCGTAGGAAACTAATTAAAATTAAAAGACCCAAAGATCTAGCCGACGAGGAGTTGAAATCAAGACCTATTATTCAAGAGGGAAATGGCATAACCAATCTATCATACTTGGCATGGGTGATAGAAAGGTTATACCATTTATCTCTTCTTATTGGCACACACATCCACACACGTGCACACACACAAGAAGAAGAGAGTTATAACGTCGTAGGAAACTATCCTAAAAGACGTTAAAGATTAGGTTAGATGTAGACTTACATTAAATTAGATTTAGGTTTATTTAAGTTAAATTAGATTAGATTTAGGTTTATTTTTGATTAGATTTACGTTTATTTACGCTAGATTTAGATTTACGTTATATTAGATTAGATTTAGGTCTCCATAGACTACGATGCCTGCATGAAGCCGATGAAGAAAGCCCTCAATGGAATATAGGGTATTGCTGCCTTCACTCATGGTGGGCTCCGTCGATCCAAAAGTACTAGTGAAATGTCTTCAGAAGATAGGGAAGAAGGTGGATCTTCAGGGAGGCAAGAGTCACTACATCCCCGACACAATGACCATCTAGACAACCTCTAGTCATTCAACAGCAACTTCAAAGTTAGTAACAAGAGCAAGAATGGTCTAAAGGGCCAATTGCTGTCGTCAGATGTGGATGGAGATGAGGCAGCGTCACCGCCGGAAGTTAACTCTCACATCTTTAGTGATGAGCATGCCAACTCTTGCCGAGTTATGTGAAAAATTATGTGTTAAATCAGTTTTAAGGTTCATATAATCCCTGTTAGTTTAGTTCTTTGTTTTTAATATAGCATAATTTACGTTAGATTTAGATTTATGTTATATTAGATTAGACTTAGGTTTATTTAGGTTTACCCACACACACACACACACACACACAAGAAGAAGAGAGTTTTAACGTCGTAGGAAACTATCCCAAAAGACGTTAAAGATTAGGTTAGATGTAGACTTACGTTAAATTAGATTTAGGTTTATTTTTAGTTAGATTTACGTTTATTTAGATTTACACTTATTTACGTTAGATCGAGTCCACGCAAGAATTACTTACGGTTTAGGGTTTAGAGTTAGACGAACAGTAAAAAGATCTACTGTGAAAAGATGTTAAGATGCTGTGAAGTGCTACAGCTAGAGAAGAGGCAAAGGGGTTTTGTCCACTACATGCAGTATCATGTAGACGTGGGTCTGTAGATTTCTTGTACCCACAAATATAGGTATTGACCAATAAAGACGAGATTATAACCCGGTGGTTCTGATCTCCGTGCACCTCTAGACCGAGGTGTGCGGGGATTGGACATGACTAGAGAATGTGAGGTAAAGAGAGAGAGAGAGAGAGAGAGAGAGAGAGAGAGAGAGAGAGAGAGAGAGAGAGAGAGAGAGAGAGAGGGATAAGACGAAGAATGCCAATAGAATATTAAATTTGTTGTCCAGGTTATAAGATTTTTATCCTCATTATGAGTAGTGACGAGGATGTGGGACCGTCCAACCGAAACACCTATCTCTCAACGAGGGTCTTATGTCCTTGTAATCAATGCAAGCATGCTGTGTGACGGACAAGACGTGTTTCTTTGCAGCACATTCGCGAATTTGGGGAGCTCGATCCATCTATTATAGATCGAGTTGTTGCCAATTATAACTCGTCGGACTCTGAGGCTGGCCAACAAGCAGCAATCTTGCAACCCAATAGACGTGTTCGCAGGCGCTTTGGTCAAGCAGCATATGTGAGTCCACGTACAAGATGTAGCCTCTGACAGCTCGGGGGATGATCATGCAGAGCACATTCCCAACGAGGCAATGTTTGAGCCCGAGATTGATGAAATGATCGAGACGATCATGGATTCAGAAAGGCTTATCTATGATGATATGAAAAGTGAAGCCGATACGCCATTGTATAATGGAGCACGTATGTCTAGATTGAAAGCACTCCTGGTTCTTCTCAACATGCAGGCAAAGTTTGGATGGAGTGACACTAGCGTCACAACGCTTTTCAGGTGATCTATTACAATTAGTTTACTTTAATAAAACTCTAAATGTATAATGATCTGATAGATTTTTACACGACTGTATCGTATTTTTATGTTGTGTAGATTGCTTAAAGAGCACATACTACCAACTGAGAATGTGATGCTAGATTCCCGAGATGAAGTAAGAAAGATTTTGCGAAACTTGGGGATGGATTACAATTCTATCCACGCTTGTCCTAATGACTGCATTCTTTTCAGAGGGGAATACATAGACATGGAGAAGTGTCCGAAATGTGATTCCGAAAGATATCGAGTAGATCTCCACGGGACAAAAATTCCACAAAAGGTTTTGCGACATTTTTCTCTGCTTCCTCGCATCAAGCATTTCTTCGAATGTAAGTCCATGGCCGCCCTAGCATCATGGCATGAGGAGAATAAATCTTCGGATGGTGTGCTACGAATTCCTGCAGATTGCACAGCCTGGAAAAATATAGATGGAACATGGTCGGATTTTGCCAGGGAAGCTCGAAATTTGCGCTTAGGCCTGGCTATGGATGGCGTAAATCCATTTGGTCAAAGATCAACATCTTACAGTGTATGTCCCGTTGTCATTGTCAACTACAACATTCCCCCGTGGTTGACTACGAAGAAGGGGCACCTATGGCTAAGCTTGATTGTGCCAGGGCGATATAAAGTGGGGAATATGGATGTGTATCTTCGTCCACTATTGGAAGAGCTACAACAATTTTTGATTGGCATAGAGGTGGTGGATATGAGCCGACACACAGGACGACGGAATGCTTTGATCAGAGGCATTCTAATGTGGACCATGCATGACTATCCCGGGCTAACAGAATGCTTAGGTGATCTAGTGACACTCCTCACTCAGACACTGTAAATCTTGTTTTTTCCCATAGTTTATCTATTCTCATGTGTATACATGCAGGGCTTCAAACAAGCGGATACAGAGCATGTGTCACATGTGGACCTAGACTGAATGCACGTAGGGCGCTCTCATTGAAGAAGCAAATCTACGAAGGTCATCAAGTGTATCTTCCAGAGAATCATGTGTTACGCGACGGCTTTTTGGGAAGAGAGCCACCAAGGATGTCTGCACAAGCATGGTTAGAGCAGAAGGAGATGTGCGATGACGGATTGCCTCCAGGGATGAAGAGACTATCTCTATGGTACGAGTTACCATACTGGCCCCGACTCATGATCAATCACTTGCTCGATCCAATGCACATATTCAAGAATGTGGGTAATCTACTATGGGACCATCTGACCGGTAAGAAAGATACTTTGGGAGCCAAAGTTGACCTTAGAAATGTGGATCGTATGGAGCAATATTGGCCGCAAACAGCGTCTGATGGATCGATAAAACTCCCTAAAGCACCATGGATTTTCACAGGAGCCCAAGAACGCAAAGTAAAAGAGACCATTCGATCTTTGCGGACCCCCACTGGCGTAATGCACTCGCTCCGAACGTGTTTTACTAAAGAAGGAAAGCTTACCGGTTTGAAGTCACACGATTGGCATAAAATGTGTCAGGTACGTTCATAGTGGACTTTAATATCATTGCATAAAATGTGGACTTTAATATCATTGCTGCACATACTTTACAGTTTATTTTACCGGTTGCCATTGAGGGATGTTTGTCTCTCGACATCCGTAACACAATCTACAAACTTGCAAAGCTGGTGCAATGGATCTCACAAAAGGAGATCAACGTAGACTTCATATCATTCGCCAAACTAAATGCTGGGGAGCTTGTGTGCATGTTTGAGAAACATTTTCCTACTACCATGCTAACCATTCAGGTGCATCTTCTTGTTCACATAGTTGATGAGGTGGAAATAGCTGGCACAGTTCATTCCATATGGATGTTCTTCTTAGAACGTTTCATGAAAACGCTTAAGGGATATGTGCGTCAAAAGGCACGTCCGGAGGGTAGCATGGCAGAAGGTTGGTTGGTATCAGAGTCCCTAGTGTACATTGGAGAGCGGCTAAACGGATTTGATAAAGCTCGGGACACGCTATGGCGAACCATAGATGGTGAGCGCATATCTGGGATTGTCATGTGCAATCTCGGTGTTGAGAAGAAGATGACGGAAGATCTAGAGGTTAAAATCAACCGATTTTGCATGCTTCACAATCCAGTGATGCAAAAGTGGATTTCACAATATGAGGATGCAAAGTAAGAGCGGCAAAGGGCACGAATCGAGTGGAGACGGGGAAGACGACCATCGATGCACTATCCGATTGTTCTGGAGAGCCTACCAACCTTCATGAGCTTAAGATGGTTGCACAACCAATTGAAAAGCGCACAACAATGCGGTGACGAAGTGACTGAGGAAGAGTGGGAGTACTCTCGGGGTTGCGCGACCAAGGTAAGTTTGCAATGTACGACTAGCTAGTGACTTTATCTCTAAACGTTTGAATGGCCACTCATAATCTTTGTTCGTTGTAGTATAAGTCATACACAGCATCATGGTGTAAAGGTCGACATTTTAGGGTGGAACGAATCGACAAAAAGCATTTTACTCAAGATTGTGGAATCATGGAAAAATTTGAACAGTCTAGTCGACGACGTTCCTCTGATGCAGATCCTGTGGTGGTGGAACTCACTTACTTCGGCACGCTGCAAGAGATTTTGAGGATCGATTACAGAGGATTTTTGGTCGACTTGTTCGACGTGCAATGGTTCAAGATAATCATGGAGGGTCGCAACGCTACTGTGCGTAGAGGAGAGTCTGGTTTTCTTGAGGTGGATTCTACTAAGAAATGGACTAACCTAAGAGACACTTTCGTACTACCCGAGCATTGTGAACAAGTAAGTATGTAAATAGTTAACATCCCCCTTTTACAAGTTATGTGCTTGAAAGCTCTCATGTAAGTTATGTGGCTCTGGCAGGTAATATTTCATCCTGCAAAGTCTACATCAAACTGGTGGTACGTCATAGAGGTAGCCCCTCGTAGTGCAAGGACGTATGAAGGCTACCATGTGCCAATCACAATGGCATCGATGGAGGAGATCAGAGATGATGCTCAATCAGAAGCCGCTACGGTGGTGCTAGACGAGCATCAAGATGCTACTACTCTAAATGAGGTGCATGCAGAGGAGCTACAAAATGAAACAGAGGATATGTGTTTAAACGGAGAGCTCTATATAGATATAGGAAGTTATGCTGAGTTATGCGAGGATGAGAGAGAGATCTCTTAAAGCCACAAATATTGTATTTGAACAATTTTGCTCCGTGTTGTAAAAGCTCTGGCTCTCTAAGTACCTTCCATGGTGTATAACACTCTTTTCTACTCGCGCTCACATCTTTTGATTGAAAATTCTAAGTTTTCGACTTGCCTCTTCTATCACTCAATTCATTGCGTCATTGTATTTATATGCGTCATTACGTCATTGTATTTAATGGTCTTTGCGTCATTGTCTACTCTATTCATTCAATATTAAGTTTAAATATTCGTGTGTTTAATGCAGGTATGGATGATGAGGAGTTTCTTTCTTCTTTGTCACCGCAGCAGAGACAGTGGTACGTGGAGCGTCATCGCTCTGGCGCATCATCGCGCGTTCCTACTCCATCTGCATCTCCCTCTATTTCGGACCATTCGGCGCGCTCGGAAGCTTCGGCGTCGACAAGACGAGCTTCACACTCGTCTAGACACCGGCGCTCTAGTGGTGGCGGTGGCGGTTGTTTTGGGGATTCCGCCACCGATGCCTCCACACCGCCTCGTGTTCGACGAGGCTCTTTACCCTCCCCTTCTTTGCCCGCCCCCACACCAGCCACAGCATCGCCATCTACGCCAGGTTTTGCACGGCTGACTGTTCCTAGAAGCTACACACCTCTACCTACTCCGCCAGGAGCCACCCCACTCGACACTGCTCGCTTCGGGGCCCAGACGTCGGTGGAGACACCTGACGTCCGTACCCCCATGGACACGCCGCTAGAGACCCCTGTCGGGACACCCAGGTTCACGCGTCACCGGCCAGAGGGCTTGCCTTACTCCGTCGACTTCAGCGGCGGCATCATCATGGATAATGACGGCAAGAAGGTGATCTCGCGCATGCGTGGTCTTTGCTCTCAGCTGTTTAGACACTACATACTAAACAAATGGAGTGAAGTAACAAGTGATTTAAAAAACAGAGTCATCAGCATACTTCATGATGAGTTTCCTGTTCCAACACGGGATCAATGCTTCAATGAAGACCTGATGAAGATTCGAATGCGCGAATACTGCAAACACAAGTGTTCCGAAGTGGAAAAAGAAATCAAGCATGGGTGGAACAGGCCAGATTGACTGGCCAAAGAAGATTGGAAGAATGCGAAGAAAGTAGCGCGCGAGAATCCCGACAAGTGGAAGCAACAAAAGGATGCAGCCAGAGCGCGAGTAGAGGCAGGGAGCTCGCACCACTTGGGGAGCGGTGGATGGGCATCATTTGAGGCCGATTTTGTAAGTGTTTTCGCATTGCTCTTTATGTTCGATAGTTTAGGGTTTATGAGTTTTTTAATTCTAACATAATGAATTCTTTGTATGTTTTGACAGTGGTCGATGACAGGACGTGATCCCACACCGTACGAGCGCGAGTACGCAGGCAGGAAGGGCTTAAATGCCTTGATGGAAATTCTCAGTTCTCGCGGCGGCATGGTTAGTATTAGGGTTTACTCTTTTCTATTTTTTGTATTGTTTTATAAATGTCGTTATATGTTTATACTTACTGAAAGCTGTCTTATTGTCTTTTTTTGCAGAATCCGACAGATACGCCGCTTGGACGCGATGAGACGTCTGACTAGACGACGTCAGTTTAGCCGTAGCTAGATAGCATTAGTTTAGGGTTTCTCATAGCTTATTTATCATGAGACGGATTTTATACGTCTTTTTGAACCATGTATATTATTACATTTTTCACCGCAGTTCATTTTGCCAATCAATTCTTTATGCCTATGATGTTGTACAATTGTCATTATTACATTTGCCAATCAATTCATTTTGCCTATGATGTGTACAATTGTCAATTTTACGCTTGTCAATTTTGCAAACAATGCGTCTTGTGGGTGACTATTTTGGGTCTATTATCTACCCTTGCACTTTTTTTAAAAAGTGAATCAAGTACAATATGGTTGATGGGTGGCAGGGCATTCAATGCCCTGTCACCAAAAAAAATTTCTCTCGGGCGTCGCTATAACCGTCGCTATTTATGGCTCTGTAGCGTCGCTATAGACTTCTGTGTAAACGTCGCTATAACCGTCGCTATGAGCGTCGCTATATAGCGACGGTTATAGCGACACTCTCGTAGCGACGCTATTAGCGATGGTTTTAGCGACGCCGGGGGTTATAAAAACCCAGTGTATTTCCGTCGCTAACAGCGTCACAAGAGCACACAACCTCTTGTAGTGCTACTTTCAGATAAGGGGCCAAGATTTAGAGCTAAACTGCTAGACTTCCTATGCACAAAGATGAAGATTAGGCACCAGCATACCACTCCTTATTACCCACAGTGTAATGGCTTAAATGAAAGACTCAATGGTGAGTTGGTACAAATTCTTTTGAAAGTGACAGAGCACCAAGGTAAGAATTGGGATTTGGAATTGCCTAGTGCATTATGGGCTTACCGTACTTCGGTGAAGACAGGTACAGGGTTTACTCCATTTCATTTGGTATATGGAAAGGAAGCACTATTGCCTGTGGAAGTAGAGTTGCCTGCAGTCAAGATGCTAGAGAAGCTACTTGGACCATCTAGTAATGCATTCAAAGAGAGGCTCTTACAGTTACAGGATGTTCAGTTGGATAGGATGAGCGCATTGGAGCATTATGGGCAGATGCAGGATAAGGCTTTGGCAAAGATAAATGAAAAGGTCAAAAGTAAGGGTATCAAGAAGCATGACTTAGTTTTGCGTTACAACAGTAAGCTGGACAACACCTTCCAAAAGAAGTTTCAGATTAAGTGGGAAGGCCCTTTCAAGGTAGTGGAGTGTTTTCCAAATGGTACATATCAGTTGGCTAACCTGGATGGGATTCTACATAAGTCAAGGGTAAATGGATTGCGTCTTAAATTATATCATGCCAGGTTAATGATGGTGAAGCAAGATGAGCTGTCTGTGGAGCAAGCAATGTTGGTGAAGGATGAGGAGACCTGTGATGCGGCGAGTCTCATATCTCTCTTGCTGCTGCTGATCATGAATGATCTAGCAGGCTAGGGGATGGGCAAATTATGTCAGGAGTTTTTTTGAGCAAGGGATTGCGCATATGTACATACACGTGCATGGTGCATCGAATAAAGGATTACCCAATTTCCATAGCCAGGTGGTTACGTGGGGCCCACGTGTGTACAAGTAGGACAGGGTGTACATAGTGCATCGATTTTCACTATTATCAGTACCATTGTGTTTTTTCTACAATAAGGAGGAGTTGGTAGCGCGTAAAACTTCTCGAGGAAGCTATCCGCGGGCCGACGACATGAGGTAAGCAGGTGCATCAGATGGCATCTAGTGGCGTCAGGACGCCGAACGGGGTCAATACTTGCACGTGGATGAGTACGAACACAACGTAGATGTTTTCTTGTGATAATTATGCAGAAAGGTCATCATGAGAACCATAATTTGGGGACACTTCACGTGGTAGTGGGATGCATTATTGAAAAAAACTGAGTGCCAGGTGTGCGGATGATGCAAAAAAGGTGACAACTATGCACTGCGAGGTCAGTTTTTGGCCTATTCGGGGTCTGTTTAAGGTCATCTAAAAGGCCGCGGGTGCCCAACTAAAAAAGCTAAGTGTGGGAACTGAAAAAAGAGAGAGAAGACCAGAAAAAACGTGGAGAATAGAGGAGGAACAGCCGCAAGTGTGTTCTTTGCTGTTTTTGAGCATTTTTTGGCCCTAAACTGCTCATCCGAGGTGGATTTGAGCACTTTGACATTGTATACTGTGGTTTTGGGCCGTTCCGGACGCGATGGCGCTGTCCATTTTGCCAAATTCCTCACTCTTTTTCTTCTGTTTTTCTGTGTAATATTCTCCGGTGAGTGAAGCCTCTGCTTAACTTTGTGGTTGTATCTGGTGTATTTCCTCAATACTGTGTATACTATTTGCCCCATTGGTGTTGGGCTGAGCTTCATTGAGTTTAAGCAACATCAATTTTTCTCCTTTGAGCTGAATTGAGAGTGTGTGTGTGAGTGTTGAGTGGGCAAGTGGGAAATCTCTCTCTTCTCACTCCGTCTGTGTGTTTCCTGTCTCGGCCAGGCTGGTTGTGTAAGCCGAGTGGTGCCCCATAATGTGTGTGTGTGTATCATCCCAAGAGTGTGTGTTGGGTCATTATAGAGGCGTTGTGTGTGTTTCCATCCCGCTCACAACGCTTGAAAACTTCTCTTTTCTAATAATTAAAAAAATTGTCCTTAGGTTTACAATAATTGGCTCTTATACCTCAGCCTTGGAGGTGTGAACACATCTCTAATCTAATTATACAAGCAGGTGAAACTACTTGGGGAATACAAGCTGGAAACTCAATTGAGTCCCGCTAATTACAATGAATCGGCTCCATCAAAAATGAAATGTCGGAAAGACATTTATTACAATAAGTGTTTACAAACATATGAGTGTGAGAAAAAATGTATAGGTGTAGTCCTCCGCTCAACAAACTCTAACCGGATTGTATTCTCGACACTAGGGAAAGGAGTCTAAGAAACAGAGTTATCAGAGAACATTTAGTAAAATGGAAGGACAACCCACTGAAAACGCCACCTGGGAGGATGAAGTATCATTTCGCAAAGATTTTCCCAATTTTGATTGAGATGAGGACATCTCAATTCCTTAAGTTGGGGTGATTGTAAGGTTTCCAGTTTCCAAAACCTTAAAAATTGTACAAAGCTTGTAAAATTAAATTAAAAACCATTGTAGAAGGATTCAAACACGGCTAATATTGGTATTTTTGGAATCATAAGCAAAGCTTTACTATGGTTAGTAATTTTCAGAATCAGAATCCGATGAAAACTGGAAAAGTTACAGACCCTAGAAGGTTACAATAGGAATTCAATTAGTTAATAAAAATTGGACGGTTTCAGTAATAATTATTCACAAGGACTTTCTTATCCTAAGGTTCTAGAATTAAATGATATTCCAATTTTCATCATTAGAAATCAGCAAAATCAACCAAAATCGATTCTGGAAGGTATGGGGGCAGTGTGGAGTTGGGGGGAACTTGCCAGAGATAGATTTAGCAGTAGTTGGTGCCATCTACAAGTTGGGGGCCTGCTTGGGGTGTCAAAACCTGCCAGAAACTGCCCGGGGCCCAAAAAAACTAAAAAAAGATCCCCTTCCCTTCATAAAAATTTAGACTCGGAGCCTTGACACACTCTCTCTCATCTAGAGAGAACGCTACGCAGAAATCGCTAGAGATTAAGCTCTAGTTGATTAACTTAAACGGTAATTAGCCTAATCCTTCTTAATTAGCAAGGCTAGATTAATCAGTGGTTACATTTATGTTAGGTAACCCATGATAATTAGGTCAAGCTCAGATAATTAATTTATCTAATTACTTTAGTAGAAATACTCTGTTTTTTGGACAAATTAAATAGGAAAAATTAGCAAATAGACTCAAAATGATTTGAGTTATTTATGGAAGGTTAATTATATGTTAGTAAACCCGTGATAATTATGTCAAGCTCATATGATTAATTTATCTAATTACTTTAGCAGAAATACTCTGTTTTTAGGACACATTAAATAGGGAAAACTAGCAAATGGATTCAAATTGGTTTGAGTTATTTATGAGAGGTTAATTACATATTAGAAAATCTGTGATAATTATATCAAGCTTAGATAATTAATTAATTTAATTACTTTAGCAAAAATACTATGTTTTTAAAATAAATTAAATAGGGGAAATTAGCAAATAGATTCAAAATGATTTGACTTATTTATCAGAGATGAATTATATGTTAGGGAGCTCATGGTAATTATGTCAAGATTAGAAAATTAATTTACCTAATTACTTTAGCAAACTTACTCTGTTTTTAGGACACATTAAATAGGGGAAATTAGTAAATAGATTCAAATTGGTATTAGTTATTTATCAAAAGTTAATTACATATTAGGAAACTTGTGATTATTATGTCAAGCTCAAATAATTAATTTACGTAATTACTTTAGTTGAATTACTCTATTTTTAGGACAAATTAAAAGGGAGAAATTAGTGAATTGATTCAAAATGATATGAGTTATTTATTAGAGGTTAATTATATGTTAGGAAATCCGTGATAATTATGTCAAGTTTAGATAACTAATTTACTTAACTACTTTAGCAGAATTACTCTATTTTAAGGACAAATTAAAAGGGAGAAATTATTAAATTGATTCAAAATGTCTTGAGTTATTTATTAGAGGTTATTATACCTTAGGAAAGCCATGATAATTATGTTACCCTTAGATAATAGTTTACTTATTCATCCCAGTAAAATTATATCATTTTTAGGAGAAAATAAAAGGGGGAATATAGTAAATTAATTCAAAAAACCTTTGATATAAATATCAGAGGTAGAACACACCTTGAGGAATCCACGATAAATACCCTAACCTTAGATAAATAGTTTAGATATTTATCTTCAATAAAAGTAATCGATTTTGCGTATAAAATAGAGAAAGAAAATTAGTAAATGAATTTATCTAAGTACCAAACAAATACCTGAGGTCCAAAATCACTATTTAAGGGTGGTAAAATTACCTGAGCATAAATGGATGGTACAATAAATTACTATTAGTAAAATTTTGCCTAATTCAAACCATAAGTATAGGAGGGAAAGGTTATAAATCAAATTTATGAAAATTCCTAAAGATAAAACATATTCAATTACAATTTAGGGCGAGTAATCCATTTGCCGCCGATAGAAATTTATAATTTAATAAGGCTAAAATGGAATATAGACTAAGGAGAAACCTAGTTAAAGGGCTTCCCAAATTAAATGGTAATTAAGGGAAATTACTTATAGCATAAATCAGTTATATGAGGAATATCTCATCAAGTTGACTATTAAAGATATCTACTTACTCTAAAAATCTTTATTTTGGGTAAATAAGAAAAAAGAAGATTATTCAATTAAACTTCTAATGGATTAAGTCTTTTCATAAGGCTGCCGACATGGCTCCAAAGAGAACCAGGGAAAATCCTCTTACTGAGAAAGAGGATGTTAGCAACAAGCGAGATAAAGCCATTAATGACCATGAGGCTGGGCCTAGCCATAGGCCAACAGAGGAAAGTCTATGGACACTCGCCCCACAGCACATGGACGAGCAATCCCAAGTGGATTTCTATTTTGTTCACTTAAAAAAGTTCATTTTTAAGTTAACATTGCATACATAAGGTTAGGAAGGACAGACTGGCTGTAAATGCAAGGTAACTTCCACGAAACCAACGAGCAATGATTTTAAATAGGAAAGAAATGATTGGGTTATGACTGATTGACTTAGGAAATAAATGTTTGACCATCCTTAAGAAAGCTTGTCTCAAGACACCTCTGATTCCTTGGAAAAATTTTACTCCCGATAATGAGTAATGATGGAGATACCATCATGGATGAGTCGGTTTCCTCAGCATGCGTGGAGTCTTTACCCCGTGCTTGTTTGTGTTTGTGGATAGTACTTTCAAGTTTATCCTAGAGGAACCTCCCGATTGTATGGGCAGCCGATTGGCGTATAGGCGCCCGGACTTTGGTTGATGGCTTTTTTCACCCCGGTTTTTATAAATAAGGAATGGGTGTCGTTTTTTCACCCCTGTATAGGTGGTCTTGAGACAAGCCAATACTGGTCAGAGATACTTCAAAATGACAGTACCTTGTCTTAAGTCTAAGGATCTTTGTTTGCTAAAAGAATGTCTTCAGATACTGTTTTCAAAGGTTGTCTTAATGAAATGCAGTTGTGAAAGTTAAAAAGGAATCATTATTTTAATCGTGAAAAGAATGTGGTAGTAATTAAAAAACACAGAAATCATGTGTGAGTGTGGGGTGGTAAGTGGGGATTGACTAAGGTTGTCAATCATGAACGGGTGGACCTGATTAGTCAGGTAACTATCCATTCCCGCGCACTAAACGTTCAGAAACTTCTTCACTTAGAAGAGGAATCCACCAATGGCTCTGCCCCTCACATATGTTAGGGGAAAAAAAATGTTGGCTAAGGAAACCAAAATCTGAATGATGAAGTTATAGGGCCGGAAATTTTTTTATGGTCCCGTTTCCACTGTGAGAGAGGACTAGGTCTCTTTCTAGGGCTATAAACCTAAACCATTGTCAATGGTAAGGGTGAATTCCCTGGAATTTTTCTTGTTTAAGGACTTTGACTTTAGTAGGCCTAGAGACCTGTCAATGGTACCATCCCGTTTTTTGGTGTCGGCAGGATTGGGGACCTTACATTTAGTCATGTAATGGTCGTGCTATTTGAGAAAATTTTTCTATGAAGCATCTATAGTATGCACACATACCAATAAATCTTCTTAGCTCATACAAGTTCCTTGGATTAGGCCATGCTTTTATTAACTCTAGCTTTGGATACCATCTTGAGAAATAATATGACCTAAGTATTGAATCTCTTGAAGGAAAAGTTCACTCTTCTTTTGATTGATAAAAATCTTCTTCTCCCATAAAGCTTTAAAAATTACCTGGAGATGTTGCTTGTGCTCCAAAGACTTGGAGTAGATGGTGATATCATCAAAGAACACTCCAATAAACTTGCGGTGGGGTCTAAAAATATTCTCCATTAAACGATCGAATGTGGCTGACGCATTAGTCAAACCAAAATGCATGACTAGATATTCATAAAGACCAAACATTGTACAAAATCTCGGGGGGTGCACTATGTAATCATGTTAACGTATAACGTGAGTTCAAACGGAGGGATTTTAAAATGCAAAAACTTTAGGCAATTTAACAGAGATACATTAAAATAAGGGGTTTTATAGTCAATTTTGGAAAAAAATCCTAAAATATGTGTGAGATCCCCAACCCGTCACTACCAAGATCGGGATGGGATCCTTGATAAGTCTTTAGGTCTGATAAAAATTTGATTCTCTAAACAAGCAAAATCCAAGGAATAGAGCTTTACCATTGACAATGGCTTGGGTCTATAGCCTTAGAAGAAGACCTAGTCCTGTCTCGCAGTGAAAACGGGACAATGTATTAAAAGTCCAAAAAACTATTTCGGCCCTATAACTACCACAATTGGGCTAAGGTATCCTCAACCAACGCTTTTTTCCCCCTAATAGATTTGAGGACACAACTACTGATGGACTCCGCTTCCAAGTGAAGAAGTTTTCTAAACGTTTTAGTGCGCAGGTGTGGATAGTTACCTGACTAATCAGGTCCACCCGTCCATGATTGACAACCTTAGTCAATCCCCACTTACCACCTCGCACTCACACATGATTCATTTATCTTACTATCACATTGTTTTAACATTTAAAATAATGGTTTCTTTTAACGTCTCGTCACAGAAACTCCTTGAAGGCAGCATTGAAAGCATTCTTTTAGAAAACAGACATCTTTAAACTTAACACAAGGTACTGTCAATCAAAAAATTTTCCATAATAACTATGACCAGTACTCTTCTTGTCTCAAGATCACCTAAGGGTGAAAAAACGACACCCATTTCTTATTCACAATCCGGAGTGGATAAACCCCCACCGAAGGTTTCGGGTGCCCATACACCAAACCAGTTGCCAATACAATCGGGCGGCTCCCCTAGGATAAAAAACGGTATCCTAACTTATGTAGAAACATCAAGACATGACACGGAGTAGAAACTCAACGTTCATGGGGGTAACCGGCTTATCCGTGGCTGGAAAGCCATCATTATTCATCAATTTATATCAAGGAGTCGGAGGTGTCTTGAGATAAGCTGTCTTAAGGATGATCAAACATATCTTTCCTAATTCAACCAATTTTAATCCAAACAATTCTTTCCTACATTATAAACAATGCACGTTGAAAGTTACCCTCCGGTTGTGGTCGATTATTCCTTTTCTTATTCTTACTCACTCCTTACGTATGCAATGCTAACTTATAAAAGAACTTAAACTATTTAAAGACTTAATTGAATAATGGGAAACCCACCTGCGATTGATTTGCCATCTGCTGCTATGCTAGCACCTGAAGACTCTCCTCCATAGGCCTACTACTAGGCCGGGCTTCGTCATCGAGCGACGCTCTAGTTTGTTTTGGAGCTATATCCTCATCATCAGATGTAAGATTTTCTTGGGTCCTTTTAGGTGCCATAACTTCTTATCGTTATAAAAAGGACGTCTAATCATTAGGTAAATTATCTGAAAGCTAGACTTAACCTTTGTATCCAATTTTTTCCAAATCTAGGTTAAATTTATAGTCTTAATTGATAAATTCTTGACCTAGTAATTTCGTATTTTTCTATATAAGTATGATAACTTCTTTCACAGCTTCCCTAAGGGTTTTCTAAGCTATCCTAATTTTCTTATAATTTTGTATATCTTTTTTCTAATTTTTTCATCGAATTTTAAGCTTGGAATCTATTTATTTTGAGCTTAATATTTTTTCTATTTATTTTCTTTCAAAGAGTTCATTTCCTCCACTATAAATCATAAGTTTACACTTACTATAATTTTCCTAATAACTTTTGATCGCAAAGTCTATTTATTTTATTTAATCTTTTGCTAAAACTAAGGCTTTTGGTCAATTATAATTTTCTAAACTCACTAATTAACTATGATATAATTATTACAAGAAGATAACGATGTTTGTGACCTGTGGTAACTATCTTTTAATTTTCCAACTCAATTATCTAATTTCCATCTTTAATTTTCAGCTAAAACTAGTATAATTTGACTTAGATAAAAATCTATACTAATTTTCTAACCTTAACATAATTATCACGGCCTCTTTATCATGTAATCTAACTCTCATAAATAGCATGTAATCATATAACATGATTTACTAATTTTTCCCTTTGGTTTCTACTTAGATTTGGTATAATTTCTATACTAAGTTTGTACCCTTGACATAATTATCACGAACTTTTCATCATGTAATCTAGCTCTGATAAATAGCATGTAATCATATAGCATGAATTATTACTTTCCCTCTTTCGTTTTCAGCTAGAATTAGTATCATTTGACTTAGATAAATATCTATACTAAGTTTCTAACCTTAACATAATCATCATAAACTTTTTATCATGTAGTCTAACTTTGATAAATAGTATGTAATCATATCACATGATTTACTAATTTCCCCCTTTACTTTACTATCAAAAATAGTGTTTTTCTACTAAAATAATAAGCTAAAATAATTATCTATGGTTAAGATAATTATCACGGGCTTGTTAAGATGTGATTTATCTCTGATAATTATCTAAAAGGTTTTTAGTTTAATTTACTATTTTTTTTCATTATATTTCTCTTAAAAATAGTGTTTTGCTACTGAGATAATTAATTAAACTAATTATCTGAGACTAAGATAATTTTTAAGGGTTCCCTAAGATGTGTCTTTACTTTGATATTTATCTCAAAGAATTTTGGATCAGTTTTCTAATTTTCCATGTTTATTTTTCCATAAAAATAGTATAATTTTATTGAGATAATTAGTTAACCTAAATATTTGAGGTTAAGATAATTATCACGGGTTTCATAGGATGTTTTGTTTTCTTTGATAATTATCTCAAAGCATTTTGAATCAATTTGTTATTTTCCCCCTTTTAATTTTCCCTAAAAACAGTATAATTATGCTGAGATAATTAGTTAAACTAACCATCTGAGGTTAGGATAAATATCCCGGGTTCCATAAGATATGTTGTTTCTCTAATAATTATCTCAAAGCATTTTTTCGCTTTTGATTTCTCCAAAAAATAGTGTAATTATGCTGAGATAATTAGTTAATCTAGTTTTTTGAGGTTAATATAATTATCACAGGCTCAATAAGATGCGATTTACCTTTGATAATTATCTCAAAGCATTTTGGATCAATTTGCTATTTTTTCTCTTTTAATTTGTCCTAAAAACAGTGTAATTCTGCTAAGATAATTAGGTAAACTAATTATCTAAGTTTAAGATAATTATCACGGGTTCACTAAGATGTGATTTACCTTTGATAAATATCTCAAAGAATTTTGGATTATTTTGATCATTTTTCCCTTTACTTTTCTCTCAAAAACAATGTAATTCTGCTTAAATAATTATAAAAATTACTCAAAAAATTACAAGATAATTTTCCTAACATAATGACATTTTAGTATAGCTGTGATAATTATCTCATCTTAATGCAAATTTAATTAGTATAATTATTATTAATTTTTGGTTAAAACTAGGAATTTCAGTTCTAATATGATATAATAATTAATTAGCTTAGCATCCTTAAGCTTAATCACAATAATCAACAACAAATTTTGAATAAGGAGAGAATTTTAGAGTATACATAAGTTTAATATTCAATTAATTAAGAAAATTATAAATAGATTAACCTAGTTTTACTAATAAAAAAAGGTTAGTGTTAATTACGATTGATTAACCAACTAGAGCTTTGCTCTCTAGTGATTTCTGCGTAGAGGTCTCTCTAGATGACAGAGAATGTACCAAGGCTCTGAGTCTGTCTAAAATTGTGAAGCAAGGGTCATATTTATAGGTTTCTGGGCACTCACAGGTTGGAAAATGGCAGTAACTTGCATCCCAAGCAGCCCTACAGCTCCAAAAATGCCCCCTGTTGCTAAATCTAGTCTAGGAAAGTTCATCATTACCCCACATAGCCCCCGAGATACACAGAATCGATTTTCTACTAGTTTGTTGACTTTTAATGATTAATTTTGGAAATATTTGCAATTTCTAGAACCTTAGGATAAAAAAGCCTTTAGCAGTAATAAGTACTGAAACCATTTAATTTTACTTAACTAATTAAATTCATAGTGTAACCTTTCAAAGCCCGTAACTTTTCCAGATTTTATCGGAATTCGGTTTTGAAAAATTTTAACCCTGCTTTGGTTACGGTTCCAAAAATACCAATATTTGCCATAGTTGGATCATTCTACAATGTTTTCTTAGCAACCAAGTTAGTTTGATCAGACTTTGTACAATTTCTAAGGTTTCAAAAATTGGAAACCTTACAATCATCCCAACTTAATAAATTGAGATGTCCTCATCTCAACCATATTTGGGAAAATTTTTGAAAAGTGATACTTCATCCTCCCATGTGACGTCTTCAGTGGGGTAGTCCTTCTATTTTACTAAATGTTCTCTAATTATTCTGTTTTGCAGACTTGTTTCCCTAGTTAGAGTTACTTGCTAGTCAAATTTTTCCCTAAGAAACTGTCAGTGTTGAGCTCATCTTAAAAAACTTTACAAACTATTTGTATCATCTCAAAAACCAGATTAAATCCATTCCAGAAAAGATCCATATATCCACCTTGTCATCATGAATGCGCTTGGTCTAACTGACCATTCAGAGAAATCAGTGTTCGACAATTATCATGTATTCGAGCTTTGCCAATCTGAACGCGCTCGGCGTGTTCTTGCCATCTTGAGCAATCTGCATTCGGTACAAACTTCCACTATTTCACCAGAGGTACCCCCTCTCTGCTCTAACCTGGTTGACCAACAATATGTAAAGGGTTTTAAGAAGTATCATACCAAGAGTTCTTTTCGGCTTCCTATTAGTCTCGTACCTTAATACTTTCATATCTAGGTCATTTTCCAAGGAAGGCTATCGTGTGCACAAATAATGTGACTTGGTTTCTTGATAACTATCTCATTCTCAAAATTCAAATTCTTTTCTTACTATCGAGAACCTCTGCCTCATTTTCTAGTTCAACCCTTAATTTTTTTGATTGAATGCTAATTTAGCTTTAGACTCCTTAGGTAATTTTGGAAAAGAAAATCATGTATACCATTTTTACTATATAAGTAACTCAAAGCTTTACATTATTGATTTATAGTGGTTTACAAAGCTCTAGGATTGCTAACTGTGGCCAAGAGAGTGGCTCTTTTATCTTCCACATTCATAAGGTTGGTTCTCCCATGATTGCATAAGATCTGGCTCCTCTTGCTCTTCCTCTACCTTGTTCTCCATTTCTACCTCCTCTTAGATTCTCTCCTTGATTTTGAGGAACGGCTCTAGCAGTAGTTCGAGGGTTTTTCTCTTCACGATAGTTATTTCTATAGTGCCCCATTTGATTGCATCCATAGCACCTAACGTTTGAGAAGGTCTGCTCCAAGTTCATTGCTGCAGCTAGTCCACGTTGTTGGTATCCTTGGTTGAAAGTTCCCCTAGTTCTTCCCCTCAAGTTATTAAATCCATTATAGTTCCTTATGGATTTGGTTCCTTTGGCTGCAAGAGGCTTAGCCCTGAGAAGGGCATCTTCTATTGATGTAGGCCTCATGGCTTCAAGACGTGTACTCAGGGGTTTGTTGAGGCCTTGACAGAAATGGGAAATTTGTTGCTCCATGGTCATCTGAGGAGCATAGTGTCCTAAAGACACAAAATTGGTGTAGTACTCCTCTAATGAAAGTCCTAGCTTGCATAGACCAAATAACTCATTCATCTTGATAGCCTGATGTGCAGGAGGGAGATAACGTTCTTTGATTGCAAGCTTCATTTTCTCCCAAGATGGACTACTCGTGGGATTATCTTTGCACTGTTGCTTCAACCAAAGTTTGGCACCTCTGATGAGACGGAACATACCCAACATTGTTTGGTTTTCCGAAGCAGTTCCTGCAGTTTGAAAATAGTCGTTCATAGCATCTAACCATGCTTAGACATCTCGCTCTAAATTGGGTCCCTCTCCCTTGAAAGTAGAGAGTTGAACTTGCTTTAGTAATAATTTCTTCTCTTGAGCAACAGTGTAAAGGCTATTTACGCGAGTATTTCCCTGAGATTGAATTAGTGGAATTTAGTACCAGATGAAATCTCTCTTACTTATGCTTTTAACTTATCTCATACTCAAAACTTTTTCACACAAGATGAAGACAATTACCAAACCATAAACAAAACTGCTTATAGCATACCCATGAGAACCATAGTATGTACAAGAGTTAATACAATCCATGAAGGTCCTACTATGTACAAGGGTGACGATAATCCTATACAAGAATCTTGTGGACTTTGGGTGGATCAGATATAGGATCAAAATATACATCTTTTGGTCCATTAAAACTAGGGCCTACACCTATGGGTCTAATTCTACCTGGGTAGATTACTTTAGACACTTGGTCAAACACCCACTGATTTTGTGATACTTGGACATCATCTATTACAAGGGTTTCCTCTGGATTCTCCGTTCCAATGAAAAAGTATAATTCAATCACTTGAAGATCTTCGACCCACTTGAGTCTCTTCATATTTAGTTCTAAACCTTCTAGCTCTCCCGCATCAATGAAGAAAATTCCACCAGATCCTGACCAGCTGATCCTCCAAGTGGAAGGAGAAAATCTCTTATCTAGCCATTTCATCACGTTTTTTCGCATTGAATAGTGTCGGGATAGGCAAGCTTTCATAAACCTAGTGTTGAAATCCATGGATTTGCAGTAGGCCTGATGGAAATCTTTCTGCAAATATGGAAACAATTCTCTCTCTTTCTTTGTCTCCCTCTTTTTAATCAAATATCTCTTTAATTGAATTCATCAAGATCACTTATTTCAACCTAACACCTTAGAGTTTCCCTAGGTCCAAGACTTTAGTTAACACATGCTCTTATACCACTTGTGAGATCCCCAACCCGCCACTACCAAGATCGGGATGGGATCCTTGACAGGTCTCTAGGTCTAATAAAAATCAGATTCTCTAAACAAGAAAAATCCAAGGAATAGACCTTTACCATTGTTAATGGCTTGGGTCTATATCCTTAGAAGAAGACCTAATCGTGTCCAAAAAACTATTTTGGCCCTATAACTGCCACAATTGGGCTAAGTTATCCTCAACCAACACTTTTCCCCCCCTAACAGATGTGAGGGCACAGCCGCTGGTGGACTCCTCTTCCAAGTGAAGAAGTTTTCTAAATGTTTTAATGCGTAGGGATGGATAGTTACCTGACTAATGAGGTCCACCCGTCCATGATTGACAACCTTAGTCAATCCCCACTTACCACCCTGCACTCACACATGATTCATTTATCTTTCTATCACATTGTTTTAACATTTAAAATAATGGTTTCTTTTAACGTCCCGTCACAGTAATTCCTTGAAGACAGCATTGAAAGCATTCTTTTAGAAAACAGACATCTTTAAACTTAAGACAGGGTATTGTCAATCAAAACATTGTCCATAATAACCATGACCAGTACTCTTCTTGTCTCAAGATCACCTAAAGGTGAAAAAACGGCACCCATTCCTTATTCACAATCCGGAGTGGATAAACCCCCACCCAAGGTTCCGGGTGCCCATAAACCAAACCAGTTGCCCATACAAGAGGGCGGATTTCCTATGATTAAAAACGGTATCCTAACTTATGTAGAAACATCAAGACATGACATGGAGTAGAAACTCAACGTTCATGGGGGTAACCGACTTATCCGTGGCTGGAAAGCCATCATTATTCATCAATTTATACCAAGGAGTCGGAGATGTCTTAAGACAAGCTGTCTTAAGGATGATCAAAAGGTAGATTATCCGAAAGCTAAACTTAACCTTTGTATCCAATTTTTTTCTATCTAGGTTAAATCTATAGTCTTAATTGGTAAATTCTTGACCTAGTAATTTGTTATTTTTCTATATAGTCGTGATAGCTTTTTCTACATCTTTTCTAAGGGTTTTCTAAGCTATCCTAAATTTCTTATAATTTTGCAAATGTTTTTTCTAATGTTTCCATCGAATTTTATGCTTGAAATATGTTTATTTTGAGCTTAATATTTATTCTACTTATTTTCTCTCAAAGAGTTTATTTCTTTCACTTTATATCATAGGTTTACACTTACTATAATTTTCCTAAAAACTTTTGATCGCAAAGTCTATTTATTTTAATTAATCTTTTGCTAGAAATAGAACTTTTGATCAATTATAATTTTCTAAACTCACTAATTAACTATGGAATAATTATCACAAGAAGATAAGAACGTTTGTGACCTCTGGTAATTATCTTTTAATTTTCCAACTCAATTATCTAATTTCCATCTTTAATTTTCAGCTAAAATTAGTATAATTTGACTTAGATAAATATCTATACTAATTTTATAACTTTGACATAATTATCACGGACTCTTTATCATGTAATTATATAACATGATTTACTAGTTTTTTCCCCTTTAGTTTCTAGCTAGAATTAGTATAAATTCTATACTAAGTTTGTATCCTTCACATAATTTTCACGGCCTTTTCATCATGTAATCTAGCTCTGATAGATAGCATGTAATCATATAGCATGAATTACTAATTTTTCTCTTTAGTTTTCAGCTAGAATTAGTATAATTTGACTTAGATAAATATCTATACTAAGTTTCTAACCTTGAGATAGTTATCACAGACTTTTTATCATGTAGTCTAACTCTAATAAATAGTATGTAATCATATCACATGATCTACTAATTTTCCCTTTTACTTTATCCTAAAAAATAGTGTTTTTCTACTAAGGTAATAAGCTAAACTAATTATTTGTGAATAAAATAATTATCATGGGTTTGTTAAGATGTGATTTATCTTTGATAATTATCTCAAAGGTTTTTAGTTTAATTTATTATTTTTCTCCATTAATTTTTTCTTAAAAATGGTGTTTTTCTACTGAGATAATTAGTTAAACTAATTATCTAAGATTAAGATAATTATCAAGGCTTCCCTAAGATATGTTTTTACTTTGATAATTATCTTAAAGCATTTTGGATCAATTTGCTATTTTTTCCTAAAAATAGTGTAATTCTACTGAGATAATTAGTTAAACTAAATATCTGAGGTTAAGATAATTATCACAGGTTTTATAAGATGTTTTTTTCCTCTAATAACTATCTCAAAGCATTTTGGATCAATTTGCTATTTTCTCTCTTTTAATTTCTCCTAAAAATAGTATAATTATACTGAGATAATTAGTTAAACTAATCATCTAAGGTTGAGATAAATGTCATGGGTTCCATAAGATATGTTGTTTCTCTAATAATTATCTCAAAGAATTTTGGATCAATTTGCTATTTCCTCCTTTTAATTTCTCCTAAAAATAGTGTAATTATGTTGAGATAATTAGTTAAACTAATTATATGAAGTTAAGATAATTATCACAGGCTTACTAAGATATGATTTACCTTTGATAATTATCTAAAAGCATTTTGGATCAGTTTGATATTCTTTCCCTTTTAATTTCTCCTAAAAATAATGTAATGCTGCTAAGATAATTAGGTAAACTATTTATCTTAGGTTAAGATAATTATCACGAGTTCACTAAGATGTGATTTACCTCTGTAAATATCTCAAAGAATTTTAAATTAGTTTGATCATTTTCCCCTTTACTTTTCTCTCAAAAATAATATAATTCTGTTTAAATAATTATAAAAATTACTCAAAAAATTACAAGATAATTCCTCTAGCATAGTGATAGTCTAACACAGCTCTAATAATTATCTTATCTTAATCTAGATTTAATTAGTATAATTAGCATTAATTTATGGTTAAAATTAGTAATTTCAGTCCTAATATGATATAATATTAATTAGCTTAGTATCCTTAATCTTAATCACAATAATCAGCAGAGAATTTTGAATTAGGAGAGAATTTTAGAGTATACATAGGTTTAATCTTCAATTAATTAAGAAAATTTTAAATAGGTTAACCTAGTTTTACTAATTAAAAAAGGTTAGTGCTAATTATCGTTGATTAACCAACTAGAGCTTTTCTCTCTAGTGATTTCTGCATAGAGGTCTCTCTAGATGAGAGAGAATGCACCAAGGCTCCAAGTCTGTCTGAAATTGTGAAGCAAGAGTCATATTTATAAGTTTCTGGGCAGTAACTTGCATCCCAAGTAGCCCTACAGCTCCATAAACGCCCCGTGCTGCTAAATCTAGTCTAGGAAAGTTCATCATTATCCCACACAGCCCCCCAGATACACATAATCGATTTTCTGCTAGTTTGTTGACTTTTAATGATTAATTTTGGAAATATTTGCAATTTCTAGAACCTTAGCATAAAATGTCTTTAGCAGTAATAATTACTGAAACCATTCAATTTTACTTAACTAATTAAATTCATAGTGTAACCTTTCAAAGCCCGTAACTTTTCCAGATTTTATTGGGATTCTGTACTAAATTTTTTTAACCCTAGTAAAGCTTTGGTTACGGTTCCAAAAATACCAATATTTGCCATAGTTGGATCATTCTATAGTGTTTTCTTAACAACCAAGTTAGTTTGATCAGAATTTGTACAGTTTCTAAGGTTTTAGAAATTGGAAACCTTACAATATGGGGCTATTTTATTCATTCAAACATTTTAAAAGAGGGGTTCTTTTAATACCCCGTGAATGCACGTTATATAGGGGATACTGAACGATGAACCCTTGAGTACAAAATGTGGTCTTTATGATATCTTCATTCACTATCCTTATTTGATGATAGCCACTTTTAAGGTCAATCCTATTGAAGTAGGTAGATCCTTGTAGCTTATCAAACACGTCTTTGACCCGCGGTATGGGAAATTTGTTTTTGATAGTGATATGGTTTAGCGCTCCATAGTCCACACACATGCGGTATTACCATCTTTCTTTTGCACTAAAAGGACTGGAGAACAAAAGGGAGAGGAGCTAGGCCTCACCATCCCTTTGTCTACCAATTCTAGGACTTGCCTCATGATCTCCTCTTGTTTAGCTTGGGAAACTCGATAAGGAGGCTTGTTAGGTGGTGAACTTCCTGGTAGGAACTCAATTCAATGGTCATCATCCCCTTGTTTTGGAGGTAAGTCCATAGGGATATCATCGATAAAAAAAACTGGAATCCATTTAGAAAACTAGAAAGTCTAACTCTTCTTGATTCCTACCAATTTCATTTGATAAAACATTAGGGTTTTTTATGGATTGTTTGACTTAAATCATGAAGGCAAAAACTGATCTTTTGATTGATTTGTCAAAAGCAGGAGAGTTACGAGGGGTTTGGTACGACCAGGGTCATTAGAATCTATGTACACAATCTTTTCCTTGTACTTGAAATACAACCTTATTTCAGGAACTTTACATTAACATCCATACGGTCAAACCATGGAACCCCTAGGATGACATCTTTATGTTTGAGAGGAGAGATGAAAGAAACTTCTTTATCAACATAGACTTGGACATGACGCCTCGGTTTCCCAATCAAGGGAGTAACTGTGGCTTCTTGCCCTTTGAAGACTCCATTAGCTACAACAACATCTCCTATCTCATGAGCTTGAATGCCTAACTTGGTGGACAACTCCAGTGATATGAAATTTTGAGTAGAACAAGGGTCAAACAAGATGAAGGCATCATGCTCCCTTAACTTTTCCCAAGCATAGTGACGAGCACAAAGTGTGACACCGACCCCGATGGCCTCAAACACCAGGAACCGATGCACCCCGAGCTGGCCATGGTGAAATGAACAGGGGGAAACACCTAGCTTTGAGAGGCTAGGACACGGACAACGGTGATTTTAAATAGCACAAACTCTGCACACACACACACACACACACACATAGGGGAGGAAAACCCCTCGGGATGTGAGGGAAAATTGATTCATCGAAACACATTGAAGTTAAGTATCATTTCGTGAGAGATCTCTTGGCCAAAAAGCTCATTGATTTGGTCAAGGTATACACTGAAGACAAGCCAGCAGATGCTTTGACAAAAGGCTTAGCTTTAGAGCAGTTTACACATTGCAGTGAATTGATGGGTATAGGTTGAAGACACTAGATTGCTTCATGGTTGTACATACCAAGTCACTTGGGTTGCGTTGGCCTTCAAGTGGGAGTTTGTTGGGATTCAGGCCAACTGGCCGAACATCCCACTTACTACTAACCCATCTACTAAAATAACCATTATGCACTTCCTCTTTAATAGAACAGAATAAGGAGCTACAACAACAGGATAAAATTGTTGTGCACTCCACGCAAATCAAGTCTCTTTCTCTCTATGCTCTCTCACTTGCACTCGCACACGCTTCCCTCGGCACCTTCATCACCCTTGGTGGAGAGATCTAATTCTATCTTACTCCTCTATTGAAGTCTTGTTGATCTTTAGCCAGTTCCTATGGCTGATTCCTATGGACGATTGCTGTAGATGCGGCTAGGTGTGGTCGGGCCCTTCTCGGTTCCTCTTCCTCGGTAGTTATGGCTTGCAGATGCAACTTCTTATTTTTAAGACAGGCTACTGCAACTGCTATCTCATATGTAGCAGGAAACCTTCCCTTCACCTTCTCTTTAAGCATTGGACATAAACTAGTCACAAAATGTTCTTTCTTTAGGAAAATTGAGCAGGTTTTTGGGTTAGGTAAAATGGAATAGCAAGTATATCAGATATCTGGCCAATGTGTGCATGCCTCTTAGCCACTTGACCAAAAAAGCACGTAGCTTTTGTATGGTCTGAACCTCAAGCCAAATGCTGGAATAAGATGTTGTCAGTTGCTCCTATTTTGCAACCTCTTGATTGGATATTGTCATTCCATGTTTTTTTTTATGCCTCGAATGTGGCTATTAAAGCTGTTTTGATGCATGAAAAGATCAGAGGATGGTTTTGACCTGTCTATTATGCAAGCAGGGTGTTAACTCCTGCTGAAAGGAAGTATGCATCTACTAAAACAGAAGCCTTAGGAATGATTTATGTTCTGACTAAATTCAGGCACTATCTTCTCTGCAATAGGGTTGTATTTCATGTTGACCATACCAAACTTTGTTATATCTTATCAAGAAGCCTTTACTTACAGGAAGGTTGGAAAGGTGGATGTTGCTGTTATAGGAGTTTGATTTGTGATGGTACAAGAGCATGAGATAGCTGATTATCTAAGTCGGATTGAGACTGGAGAAGAACCTATAGGATTTTAGGATGACTTGCCAAATGTAGAATTATTTGAAGAACAAAGTTCTATTTCTTATTCTTGGTATGATCAGATGCTGATTTTTTTAACTGTTGGTATCATGCCCACTGAGTTTTCTACAGATCAAAGGAGGAAATTTTCTCTTACTAGCATACCTTTTTTGGTTATTGCTGGAGCCTTATATAGTAAAGCAATTGATAAGGTAATTAGGAGATGTGTATCTGATTTTGAGCAGTCAGCTGTGTTGCAAGAAGCTCATTTTGGGGCAGCAGGAGCTCATTCTTAGGTGACATAAGATTTTACTGGCTGATTTATGGTGGCCTATTGTATTAAAGGATGCTCATTCCTATGCTAAGATTTGTATGGTATGTCAGCAATTTGGTCATCCTCATTCTAGGGATAGGATGACAGATTATCCTATTTCACCATTGGAACCATTTCAAAAGTGGGGTATGGATTTTGTTGGGCCTGTAAGACCTATTACTAGTAAAGGGTGCAAATATATTTTGCTTGCCACTGATTAATGTACTAAGTGGGTGGAAGTTGCTGCTTTAAAAGATAATAAGGCTCAGAGTGTAGCGACGTTTCTGTATCACAACATTATGACCAGGTTTGGATGTCCTGTTGAGTTGATAAGTGACAGGGGGACACATTTTTTGAATGAAGTTATTTTTTATCTTATCAAAACTTACATGATTATGCACAGAAAACTGCAACTTATCATATGGACAGGCTAAAAGTACCAATAAAGCACTTATTAGGATTTTGAAGAAGATTGTTCAGGAGAATAAGAGTGAAGGACTGGGATGAAAAGTTGGATTCTGCTTTATGGTCTTTTAGAAAATCCTTTAAGGTAACAACATGTATGACTCCTTTCAGATTGGTCTATGGTCTTGAAGCTATGGTACATATGGAATTTGTGGTCCGTAGTCTCAAAGTTACTGCTAAGAAGATGACTCCTAAATTATCACTTCAGCACAGAAGTAAGTATTTGATGCAAATAAAAGAAGATAGGTTGGTCATTCAGAGAAGAAGGAAAGCTTGGGTCAGTATGAATGTAAAGTTCAAAGTTTTTCAGGTTGGAGATTGGGTTATGCTTTACAATTCCAGGCTAGGTCCTCATCCTAGTAAGTTGAATTTGAGATATAAAAGACCTTATCAGATTGTTCAAGATTTGGCTCAAGGTACATTTGTTGCGGCTGATGTCTTTGGAACTAGAGTGGAAAAGCCTGTAAATGGTGAAGAAATTTCAAGGAAAGCCACCTCATCTAAATTGGCTTCAATCTACTGTTGTAGATTCTGCCTTGTGTGAAGTTTCTGGGTTCTTGCATAATCCAAGAGAGCAGGTCATTGTTGAAACTTCTTTTCAAAATATTGGGGTTCCACTCAGGTACTTGGATGGATTTTGCTGGCTCTGACTTTACTAGGTCGGATTGTGCTGTCTCGGACTGTGCTGGATCAGATATATTAAACAGAGTTTGAATTTGAAAAATGGGCCTCAATTGCATGAGAATTATTCTCCACTTAACGTTATTATGAATGTGAGGAAAGAATCAATCATCTCAGGTATTGTCCCGTGCAAGTGTGTTTGTGTGACTAATCACGTCTATCAGCCCTGCATGTACCCACAACATCCGTTCAAGGTTTCTTCGCCCTTCACACCCACCATACCAAGAGCTAACCAGCTCTAGCTATGAAGCCTTCTCTTGATGATGATCATGGGGAACCCTGCAAGTTGCGACTGCGGAAGAAAGGAGTTACCATGTGGGTAGACATCTCAAACCCAGAGGATGAAGCCAACTTACGACTTGAGGAGGATGCAACTCCTTTTTCTTCCAACAAGATGCTGCAGAGTTTGATGAACCCTTTCATAGATTTTAAAGTACAAATCGATTTTGTCAGGCTGAAAAAAATATATAGTGGTTGAAGCATATTGGCTTGTATGATTTTGCAACACTACCTTGGGCTCAGTGAAGAGCCAACATCTGTGCAAAGACCCAGGTGGAGTTATTGAGGAAAACAAGGGGAGAAATTTCAAAGAAGCTAACTTTGAGTTTGGGGCTAATCTCTGAGGTATTTCAGTTACCTTTTACTTCTATTGTAGTTGCTCCTAAATGTTCAGATGATGTTTAAAGAGGGAATTTGGTCGTAGAGAGGGAGGAAGACAATACTTCATGCTTAAGAATGTTGATTACTATAGAAGGAAACATATTAAGTGGTTTCTTGAAAGATTTTCTTTTGCAAAGTATGATTATATATCAAAAGATAATTAAGCTCCTTTGTGTTTTTCTGAAAGTGGTGGAAAGGTAAGTTGGTCTCATTGGGTTTATGCCAGAATTCATGCAAAAATTTTCAATATTAATAAAAGGAAAACTAAGTCTAGCAGCATATTGTCTACGTTTTTGTCAGCATTACTTTCTTTTACTATGAGGGTGGATGCAGGTGAGGTGACTGTGCCTAACAAGACTCTAACCATTGAGTCAGAAGAACTATGTGATCAGGGGAAACAATCTGAGAAATCAGATGTACCTACAGCATTAGCAAAAAAAGTAAGACTTTTCAGGACTTACTTGCAGCTGGTTACTCTGAAGAAGAAGCTAGGAAAGTTTTGGTCAGTCCTAACCAGAAGATGATGTTAGGTGACTTGTTTATGGAGCAGACTCCTAGGAAACTGATTGGGAAAACTTTCTCAATACCTAAGAAGAGGACGTTGGATGCTACTATTCAAGATGAAGCTAAATCATTGGATTTTTTTTGAAGTTGGGCCAAGTTCTTCAAAAGTATCTGCAAAACTGCTATTTTTGATGTACCTACAGGTGTCAAAATGTTAAAAGATTTGCAGGGTTTTGTTACTCATCAACAATAGCAAATGGAAGAGCAGCTGTAGAATCAGGAGTATCTTAGGTCTTGTTGTAGCGAAAAATAGATTTAGTAGAGGCCTTGAAACTAGAGTTGGAGGAAGTGAAGGGGACACATCAGAAAGAATTGAAAAGTCAATTGCAGCTACATCAGCATGAAGTGGCTAAAGTAAAATGTCCTTGGGTATGTTTCAAGATTGGACGAAGGAATTGGAAGGCAGGGTAATTCTGGGTTAGAACAGATAGCTGTGACAAATACAGAATTACAAGTTGAGAATGAAATGTTGAAACAGAGGTTAAAGCCTTTGGAGGCCCATTGGAGAAACAGGTTTTATCTCAAGAAGAGATTATTGTCACTGGAGTTCTTATGGATGAAGGAGATTTGAATATGGTGAGATAGTAGCTAGTGGGAGGAATGTAGGATGTCTCGAAATCTATGAGGGAGATATTGACTTCTATAGTCAAATATCCCTATGAAGTTGCAAAAAATGGTTTTATGAGTACTTATGAAGATGATTTGCTACAGGAGATAGAGCAAGTGAAGAAGGAGAAAGACCTTTGTTTACAACAACTTAAGGAATACAAAATACATGGTTTGCACAATTACTAAAATCAGATTCTAAGCAGAAGAAATTGGTTGATGTGTTTGTCCAAACTTTGGAGACAGATGATAAAGTTCAAAAATCAAATGCTGATGAGGATCCAGTGGAGGCTGAACCTGAGTAGGTGTTTGAAGTTGTTCAGAATGTTGGAATACAAGATATGACTGAGTTGTTGAAAGATCATGCTATGTTTGAACCAGCATCTAAAATTCTGTCTGAAGATGTTGTTAAACCTGACTCTGCAGTCTAGGGTGGTCTAAGCTCAATTCCTTTTTTGTCTATTTCTTTTTTATCAAGGGATATATGGATTCGAGTCGGATTTCTCAGAAATCCACGACCGGGTCTTGCCATGCGTTGACAGACACACTAGTATGTCAATTTTTTAATCAATTGGATGTATTCTAATAGTCAATCGGATATGCTTTGTTGTATTGTAGTAGATCAGATTATGGTCAGTCTGATCATAGTAAATTGGATATTTAACAGATAGTTGTATTCCAAGATAACCATATTCAAGTGAAGAAAGCATATAAGCTCACTCTATGCATGTAATGGACCCGATTGGAAATGGATTGAGGTTTTAGTTCTTTCTTGATGAATATAGTGGATTTGAATTCTGTTCTGAGTTATATTCTTGCTCTATTATGTTTCTTCTGTGCATCACTTGCTATATCTGAATATTGTTTGAGTTATGTGAGGTTAAGAGTAGTATTCCAGTTGATTTTTGTCTGTGTTGATGAACCACAATGTAAGATCCTCCTCTTAGCCTTATTCCTGATGACATAACTAAGCCGTTGACTTTTCGAATACAATCGAGGAAAAATTGGATTATAGTCAAGCACCCTAGTTACCCATGAGACGCTTTCGATTTTAACCATGGGAACGTGGATATAACCAATGTAAAGCTATCCACGAGACACTTTTGGTTTTCACCAATGCATGGGATATTAGTTTTATCTCAAGAAAAAAATAAATTTGCATAAGAAAGAATAAGGGTAAGGTGAAAAAGTAACTTGTTGAAAAGTAGCTTCTCGAAAAATCCACTTGTTGAAAAATAGCTCGTTGAAAAAGCCACTTGTTGAAAAGTAGCTTATTGAATTGAAAAAGTAGCCACTTGTTGGGAAGTAGCTTCATGCATAAGCCATTTGTAGGAAATGTAGCTTCTTGCATAAGCCACTTGTTGGGAAAGTAGCTTCTTGCATAAGTCACTTGTAGGAAAAGTAGCTTCATGCATAAGCCACTTGTAGGAAAAATAGCTTCTTGCATAAGTAGCTTGTTGGAGAAGCTTTGAAAAGGAAGAAATCATATCAACATATCCAAAAGTAACTTATCACGATAAGTTAAGGACCTTATCAAATTAAGCTTAAAAGGAGGCCTTTCCTACTCATTAAACACTTTGCTTCACTTCACTTCACTTCACATTTTCAAAAGTGAAACCTTGATGGTGAGCCATGAAAACCCAATGATAACCCTCCTTCACACACACATCCTACACACACCTCTCTCCTCAAGAGAAGCCATAACCATAATCCAAATTACCATTACACTCTTCACCTTTTCTCTCCTATCTACAAGATTTCCATAGCTTTAGTTTTCTTAACCTCTCTCTATTCCCATAGCCAAATCGGTGGTTTCAAGCAAAGGAAAGTGGAAAAGAACCGGCGACATCAATACACCTCATTGTTGCTCTTCCAAAGCAAGAAGAAGACCCTGCTAAAGACACATTAAGTTCCCAAACCATAAGCCTCTTCTAGCAACATAATTAATCCTCTCCACGGTAATAAAGTTATGCCTAAATCCCTTCTTAAAGAAGAATTTGTTAATCATTCATACACTAGTACATGAATATTTTACGATACACCCGCATGTCCATTCTTAGGAACTTCACAATTTTTACACTACCATGCATAGAAGGGTTTTACTCTGGCATAAGCACTCAAAGGAAGTTTTGATTAGTTGCCCAAGATTGCAAGTTGGTGCATTTTGAAGTTTTCTGTGTACCACACATAGACACATCAAGAAAAACTCATTATAGAAAGCATATGCATTGTTCATTTCAAGTTTGTTTGCTTTTAAGTTTGTTTTGCAAATTCGAAGGGGGAATTAAGGGGATAGATGACTGTGTTGCTTGAACATAAAACTCCCATCGCTTCCATGGAGATGCCCCATGGATGGCAATGACGAAAAGGGACCAAAATGGGATTCATCGAAGTCGGGGTTAACTCGAAACTTTCTTGAGACAAAACCTTAAAACTCCAAGAGATTCGTTTATTTCCAAGGTCTTGATTGAGTAGAAAATTAAAAGGAAAAAGGAATTAAGGGATTATAGCTCAAGGAGCTTAATCTAAATTTAAACTAGGATTAAAAAATTTACCGAGAAGATCAATGTGGATAGCCCTAGCATAACATAGAGATTTAAGTGTGAACTTGTCTTCATGTTTAGAAAAGGCCGGTGCAAGTGTTTACCTGTGGGATACAACAAGGGATGGTCCTTTTTAGCTAGGACTGATAACCGTTGCTCTATGTTTTGAGCTTGGGTTCATTCATTGCCCTAGAAATGGGATTGAATGGGAGTGTGTCTCGGCCGGGTGGATATGACCCGCGGATGCGTCTGGAAATCGGCCTAGTCCAGATAGGACTGATGCCGATGGGAAAAGGAGGAAGGAAAAAGGATCCATGGAGAGATCATGATAAGGGAGGAAGATGTGATTTAATTAAGGAACTCTTCAAATTGTTTGGTAAAAAGGAACCTTGGAAAGGCTAGGAACCTAAAGTAGATTATCTTTGAAGCCTTTCCCACACAAGATAAAGAAAAAAGTGGAATCTATGTAAAGGCGCCACCTCCACACATGGCGGAGGAGATAGGATACCCGAGTCCTGGGACGAGGATAGGGATATGCCTGGAGAAGTATATGTGAACTTTTTTGTGTATTGAGTCTACCTTTTCAAAAGTGTGTGTACTTCTCTCTCTAACTATGTAATCTATGTCTGCACACACACACAAGCCTCCTTGAGCACACACACACACGCACACCATCAACCCCAACATGAAGTGCTCTACCGGCCTGTCTTTACGGCTCGTCGATTGGAGCTACAATGAAAATGTTATGGCACTTTGAAGTTTATGTCGATTGCAAATCCGTATCGGATTGGGCAACTGTAACTGAGGAGAAAAAAATTAAGTGAATGCATGGGGCTGAAGTGCCCACTTTGTGGAGCACATCGGTCTTTTCAGATCAGCAATCGGAGTTACGGTTACCAAGATATTGCCAAATTAAATTTCTCCGGGGGCCAATTTTGTGCTAGGTCAATCGCCTTGATTGGAGTGCCATTTGGTGTTTTTTGGAGCTTGACACCATTCGAGAGGGTAGTACTCAGTATATGGGGTTAGAAGGAACATCAATCAGAACCTGGGTCAAAAAGATATAACAAGTTAAAGTGTGTGCGAGTTGTTGATTGCGTGTTAGCAGATGATTTTGTGCCAATCTGTTGCTCGTCGTTGCCATGATGGTATCTGTAACCAAATGCAAAGGAAAGGCCTTTCCTCAAGTCCAATAATTTATACTTGAATCATGAAGGCAAGCGGTACCATACCCAAGAAATTGAAATGAGCAACTAAATTCATGATGATATGACAGCCGAGGGCTTTAGGAGGACATCTGGAGTCTAGGAATATTTTTGTGAATTATATGCCAAATGTGGTGGCATTACGAAAGCACAAAAAGTTCTTGTTGAGCTCTTTGTCTGAATGATGTCTCATGGAGCATATTGATTGTGGATATGCCTAGCTCGACAGGGGCTTCTTGAGAAAGATGCAGTAGTGCCTAACATTACCTTGGCCTTGCCACTATATAAAGCATAGGCCGCCCGAAGCAAGAATGGAGGAGGGGTGCCCAAGGTGAGAAGTGGCCGCCCATGACCTCAAGGGGAGGGCCCCCCCCATGGGATGGCCACCCCATAAAATAAAATGTTTTTTCTTAGTGTGGACAAGGAGGGAGAAAAAGAGAGAGAAGGAAACAGCGGCGTTGTCGTTGCCCCTCTTCACAAGCATGAGAAATTGTCTTTTTATGGGAGGGAAGTAAAAAGAAAGTCATGCAAGGTTCGCCCTGGAGAGAAAAAAAAAAGAAAAAGAAGAAAGAAAGAAAATAAGAAAAAGAGAAGAAGGAAATAAAGAAAAGAAGGAAAGAAAGAAGAAGAAGAAGAAAGAAAGAAAAGAATGAGAAGAGAAGAAGAGAAAGAAAAGAAGAAACGGGGGCTTTGACGGGCAAGCTCGCTCTCACTCTCGACCTCGGCTACCAAAGCAAGGAATAAAGGAAAAGCTCTCTCTCTCTCTCTCTCTCTCTCTCTCTCTCTCATCCTTGGCAAAGCAAGAAAGGAAAAGAGGATGTGAGGAGTTGTGTGGGGTGTTGAAACGGTAGAAGAGCAAGGGAGGTTTGGAGCTCAGAAGGAACCAAGGGGAAAGTGATCTCTCTCTCTCTCTCTCTCTCTCTCTCTCTCTCTCTCTCTCTCTCTCTCTCTCTCTCTAACTCGCTCTCGTCCTCGGCTACAAAGCATCATGAAGCAAGGACTCTCTCCTACTCTCTCTTGTTCTCATCTCAAAGTAACGAAGCAAAGGCTCTCTCGTGTTGGAGAAGCAAAGTGAACAAGGGCTCTCTTTCAAAAGCCAGAGAAATGAAGGTTACAGACAAAGGGGATCCCACGGGAGCGTAAACTCCTAGTTAGCAGATGATTCAAGTGACGGTGCTGTTAACAGACCGCCTTGGCTAAGAATTAAGTTGTACTCAAAGCATTAATCAATTAACTGATGATTACGGCAATTTCCAGAACTGTCAGTGTCTCTTGTTCTCTCTCTTTCACATCTCTCACAACCAGAGGCCCGGCGCCTGCATGGCTCACGTTCCAGAAAATTGGATGATTGCAGCTTTTGAAGCGGTTGTTGTAAGCTCAAATATTAAAAAGCAGGTTCAAGAACTGGCAAAATCATATCCCACACGGTGGGATTATTTTGCAGAGGAATTTATTTGCGAAAGCTCAAGGATTCTTGATCTAGAAATAAAAGAGATTATTGAACGAAGCCAGGTTGTCTTCAGTAAAGTGAAGGGGATCAGATGCAATTCCTCAACTATGATGAATTCTAGGAGCATATTTCTGCAAGAAGTAAAGCAAAAGAAAATGTTGAGCTAGAAGTAGCATATTCCGTTTTAGAGGAGCTTATTTTGAGCAAAGAAGAAAAGGTAAATGATGAATTTAATGTTGAAACAAATTTGTATGATTTTTTTTCAAAGATTGCTCGCATGGATGCTACCTTCAATAATGGTTTCAGTGAAGACATAGACTGTACAATAAGTGTTTCACAAGCTGTTGACCTTGACATGGGATATGATGAAGGAGTTCATCAAGCAGATGAGCCTCTACATGATATTATTGAAACTATATGTACTATAGCCGAGCATAATAACATGTTTGCTACAGATGATTGCATAAATAAAGCTATTATATACACAGTAGCTTATGAAGTGACCAAGATTGTGGACCCAACACAAGATGAGCTTGAGAATACCAATGAACCTATGATTGCTACTAACAATATGTTTGCAGATTTTGTTATCATGGAAGAAGATGCCATAATCAATGATTTCTTGTCTAGATCTGAAGCAGATGATCATGACAGTATTCTTTCTAATACATGTACCTCTTCAGAGGGGGGTTTTAGATGAGCCTTTATAGTGCTATGATGGATTGCTAAGTAACTTGGATGCAGATGAGGAAGTAGAGGATGATATTGATGAGTATGAACACTGTCTAGGTTATGCTGATTGTGAACAGACTATTGACAGGGATTCTACATCTATGCTTGTACATGGGTTGCACAAGGAGATAACTCCTACAGTTTTGATGAATGTTGATATTTTAAAGGTTGTTTTTCTCGAGGATGCTATGGGTGAAGATCTACAGGATAAAGCTGTTTTTCATGATCAAGTTGAAACCCCAACAGGTAAAAATTCCTCTCATGATATAGGTACAGTGAGTCCCAATATTTCTCGTGATGGCTATGAAGCTATAGGGGGTGATGATGCTAAATCATCCTTGATACTTCATAAAGTGCACAGGGTTTTTCATTTCCTTGGACAATGTGCCAAGTGTGACTGAATTTGGATGTTGTTCCTATTGATGCTTATGTCAGTGATGCATTGGCTACCCATAAAAGGGAGTCAAAATTCTTTAATGCTTTCTGGTAACAAGCTTAAGTTGCCAAAAATTTACGGGATGAGGGTGTTGCATTATGCTTCAAGAGAAGCTCTAGTATATTGCGAAGCCCTCAATGCTATGTGATCTCAATGGTGTTTGATCTAGGAGATTCTAAGGATATTCGTAAGAAGATTCAATATGGATGGATACTGTTAAGTATGCATAGTAATTGTGTGCTATTTGAGCCGCGGGTAGCATATTTGCACTAGAAATTCTTGATGTTGATTGATACAGGAGATGTATGCTCATGTGGATATTATGATGCTCCAGTGTGTGGGAAATTTCTTATTATTCCATTTGATCCTGGGGCTACTGAAATGCAAGTTGCAGATTTGAAGAGTACTAGTTATTTGTTGTAACAGGATGAATGGTACAAGGTTTTAGTTTCTAGATTATGCTTAGTCAAAAGAGTTTTTGGTCATGCATTCAATAAGATTACATGACTAGCTTCCAGTTGACTTCTTTGAACAATTGATGAAGTATCTTCACATCTTATGAGTTGGTTCTACTACTAGAACTTGAAGTAAAGGACTTGACAGCCATTCTGTGTGCAGATAGAGTAAGGCATACTTGAGCTTGACAGGTTCGCATCATTAACTAGAGCACTTGAGTCTGGAGGGGTTCACTAAATAGGTTTTCCATAATTGAATGCTTTGAAGATAAGGCAGCGGATACGATTCAAAAGATTTTTTATGGACAACTATCTAATGATTAAGATAGAAAATTGATGATAGGGTATAAGCCTTATATTATTTTCCATATGTTTACCAGTTACGTGAGTCTGATGATGGCAAAGATCTTAAGGTACCTATAGCAGATGCAGATTGAAGTGTAGTTGGCATAGACCGGAGGCTTTGCAGGTTCAGAGGGGGTAGATGTGGTGCAGCTCCGCTTCCATGATGGAAAAAAGAGCAAACAAATTCAAGATAAGCTTCTTTGAAGCCTACACACTTATTGAGCAATGATCAAGGATTGTTAGCATGCCAAGTTTAATGATTAATGTATGCCAGATGTGGCTTTGAAGGGCCAATAGATGCCTTAATGATGCTAAAAATAAGTATGCTTAAAGTAATTACAGATGTGATTTTATGATCTAGAATTGTAGTACTTGAAGTGCTCTAATGGCCTGTCTTTACGGCTCGTCGATTGGAGCTACGATGAAAACGTTATGGAAGTTTGAATTTTAAGTCAATTGCATATCTGTATTAGATTGGGCAACTGAAATTGAGGAGACAAAAATGAAGTGAATGCATGGGGTTGAAGTGCTCACTTTGTGGAGCACACTGGTCTTTTCAGATTAGCAATCGGAGTTACGATTACCAAGATATCGCCAAATTAAATCTCCCTGGGGGCCAGTTTTGTGCTAGGTCATTCGCCTTGATCGGAGTGCCATTTGGTGTTTTTTGGAGCTTGACACAATTTGAGAGCGTAGAACTCAGTATATGGGGTTAGAAGGAAGTGACTATGCATCAATCGGAACCCGGGTCAAAAAGATATAACAAGTTAAAGTGTGTGTGAGTTGTTGACTGCGTGCTAGCAGATGATTTTGTGCCAATCTGTTGCTCGCCATTGCCATGATGGTGTCTGTAACCGAATGCGGAGTTCTTTCTGAACTCTTTTTCCGAATGACGTCTCATGGAGAATATTGATTGTGGGATATGCCTAGCTCGACATGGGCTTCTCGAGAAAGATGCAGGAGTGCCTAGCATTACCTTGGACTTGCAATATATAAAGCATAGGCAGCCCGAAGCAAGAACGGAGGACGGCCACCCAAGGTAAGAAGTGGCAGCCCATGACCTCAAGGGGAGGGGCCGCCCATGGGATGGCCACCCAATTAAAGAAAATATTTTTTCTTACTGTGGACAAGGAGGGAGAAAAATAGAGAGAGGGCAATGACGACGCCATCATTGCCCCTCTTCAAAAGACTGGGAAATTGTCTTTTCTATGGGAGGGAAGTAAAAAAAAATTCATGCAAGTTTAGGGAAAAGGAGAGAAAGGGAAAGGAGCGCGCTGTGGAGAGAAAGAAAAAAAAAAGAAGAACGAAAGAAAGAAGAAGAAGGAAAGAAACAAAGAAAAGAAGGAGAAGAGAAGAAGAGAAAGAAAAGAAGAAACAGGGGCTTCGAAGGGCAAGCCCGCTCTCTCTCTCTCCACCTCAGCTACCAAAGAAAGGAATGAAGGCAAAGCTCTCTCTCTCTCTCTCTCTCTCTCTCTCTCTCTCTCTCGTCCTTGGCAAAGCAAGCAAGGCAAAAGAGGATGTGAGGAGTTGTGTGGGGTGTTGAAACGGTAGAAGAGCAAGGGAGGTTTGGAGCTCGGAAGGAACCAAGGGGAAAGCTCTCTCTCTCTCTCTCTCTCTCTCTCTCTCTCTCTCTCTCATCCTAGGATACAAAGCATCACAAAGCAAGGACTCTCTCCCGCTCTCTCTCGTTCTTGTGTCAAAGAAATGAAGAAAAGGCTCTCTCGTGTTGGAGAAGCAAAGCGAAAAAGGGCTCTCTCTCAAAAGCCACAGCAATGAAGGTTACAGACAAAGGGAATCCATAAAAGGGTTCTCTCTCTCAAGTCAAAGCTTCGAGGAGAAGATTTCAAGGCTTGCATACTAAATAAGGGAGAGCTTGAAGCATGAAAATTGAGGCAGTGAACAGAATTGAAGCTTGCAGAATCTAATGGAACTTGAAGTAGATACAGTGCCAAGAGATAATTACCATCACTGTCATCAACTAGAGATTGATTAAACATTTTGTTAAGTCCCAATGTCGTTAATGACTTAGTTAATCACGAGATCTTAAACTCCTAGTTAGTAGATGATTCAAGTGACGGTGCTATTAACAGCCCGCCTTGGCTAAGGATTAAGTTGTACTCAAAGCATTAATCAAATGATTGATGATTACGGTGATTGCCAGAGCTATCAGTGTCTCTTGTTCTCTCTCTTTCACACCTCTCATAGCCAGAGGCCTGCCTCTTCCCGGCTCATGTTTCGAACATATATCCCTCAGCAACGGGCACTATACACTATTGTCTCTATGCACAAGGTGCATCCAATATAGATGATTGCGTGGTAGCAAGTATGCATGGCCTAGCTATTAAGCAGTTAATTCATGCAACAACATGAATAACCTAAGAGAACCTCAAAGTAGGGGATCTCTTGTTCAAAAACCAAAGGAAATTTAGCATGACTACCTTCTTTAGGGTGTTATACATCTGTTGGAGCCCCACTGGTCCAACTGTTGTAATGAGCCCATCTTGTAAAGCATATCAAATTCCCATTTTATGTCAAAGACGTCTTATCATTTTGATCCATTCGTATGGGTTATGTAAAGATTAATCAGTTAGTCAGGACTCAGATTTGTTCCCACTTTGTAATAATGAGTAAGAGAACCCCATGTACATTTTTGAGCTAAGGTGACTAAAAGTATAAAAGTCACCTTAGAACCATTTTTTGAATAACATTTGAATATTAATCCTGTGTCGTACGAGTCTGAGAGAGAGAGAGAGAGAGAGAGAGAGAGAGAGAGAGAGTGAGTGTGTCTTATCCTCTTCGCTACGCACTTCTCCCTCATCGGATTCACGACGCGACCACACCATCGCGGTAGTCTCTCCGAGAGCTACGCGCCCACGCTACGCATTCACCGTTTTGAGTTGATCGCGATTGATCCTTCCTTGAGCTTGTTTTGCTTGTAAGTAGCACAAACGGTGTCTGTTTTCAATAATCAAGTGCTTTATGGAATGAGAAAGAGATTAGCTACACATAGATTCTCATAAACTTAATTTTTGCCCACTTTTGGATTATGACCTGTTAGTCTATCGCGACTGTATTCGAGATAACTAGGGTTCAAATCTGGTGAGATTAGACTTATAGGTAAGTATATCCTAGTGAGAGGATGGTGCCTAGTAAGTTTGATACGATTCCGAGTTCATTGGACGTGTAAACTGTGTGGTGAGCATTTAGGGATAGAGTGGGTTGCATTCTACCAGGGTTAGTGATTGATGCATCATAAAAGTGCGTATGTGTAGATTGGTCTCAGCCTGACAAGCTATCGAGATTGCCTACGTGCACCTACAGGTTAGTCCTGTCATCGGATGATAAGTATGTTGTCTGTGTCGTGCTCGTGAGTATGAACAGGGGAGTAGTTTTTCCCTAAAACATTGGCGCCGCTGCCGGGGACACAAGAACTTAAGTAGGGAGATCTACGTCACTCGTGTGATGGTTGGCTTACTTTAGTTTTGACTAGAGAGAGCTTAAACTTTTAGAACAGGATCCAAGGATAGAGTATCCTGAGGTCTAGTGGATAGCCAAGAAGCCTGTGTCTTGCCGAGGGTCTGCGACTAGTTAGATTTAGTTAAGTAGGATAATGTGGAGTTATGGTTTTTGGTTTTGAATGCTTGTTATACTTGTGAAGAAATAGAGTAGAAAAACGCTGTAAAACCGCAGAAAACAAACAAAAAGAAGAAACAATAAGGCAGTTGCTTGCCTTGAAAGCAAAACCCACCCCATATACCCTTGAAAGGAGTGAAAAGAGTCGACATTGAAATTTATGATCCAACACTCGAGAAAACATTAAAACTGCGACCAAAACCAACAAAAAACGAAACAGGTGATTGTCGTAAGGAAACACTAAGTGAACCTAAAGAGGCCAAGAAGAGATATAACCATTAGTCTAGGGTAAACTGACTGTGTCATGAGGTACGACTGGTGTTCACAAGTTTAAGATGAAGTGTCATCAAATTTGCATCACTTCAAGTGCAATGGAGTTGTGAATTGTCAGAGAAAAGTGAAAAAAATTTGTGAAATGCTCGAGTTTGAGATCAAAATAAGTCCAAACTTCATAAAACTTGGGGGATAGACTTATATGGGCACAGGGAACAAGACTATGCAAAAACAAACAAAAAATTAAGTCCCCATTGCTCTCTGCGTGGTCTATCGCGATAGACTGATGAAGGTGGTGATTGACTAGCAACAAGCAAAAAACCTTTACACCACAGGTTTAACACATCAATACAAGGGTACTCACAAAAATTGAGTGAATTTGAACACCATTTTGACCACAACACTTCAAAACTGGTGTTTAGAGTCTGAATTCAGAGACAAGGGCAAGAAGTCTTTGACCAAATGTCCAAACAGTGCCAAAATTGGTCAATGCGCTACACAAGGGGAGGCTGAACCAACTGTGGAGAAAACTTGCGAAAAATGCTAAAATTGGAGAAAGTGCCTAGTCTATCGCGATAGACCAAGGAAATTGTTGTTGGGGAACTTTTCTTTCAAATTTTCCCTAGGGAGAGTTTTATCAGGGCCTAAATAGCAGACACACCAAAATTCAAGGCATTTAGAACACTGAAGGTCAATCTGAGGGTCAGATAGAGAATCAAGCTCTGACTGAAATACTAAAATGGGACCAAAACCCAACCCAAGTGTCCAAACTTCATAAAACTTGAGGGATAGGCTATAGAGGGTAACTAGAACTCAAGGGTAAAGTCACAACTTTGAATTGACTTGTGCTGAGAAAATTGTCAGTCTATCACGATAGACTAAGAAAGTAGTGAATTAGACACTTTTTGCAATTTGTGACTATACTGCTAGGACATACTCTCTATATCGATCCCATCCATCATTTCATATTTGAAATTGGGCCACCAGAAGACTGACTAAGGGGTTGTTGTATATACTTGAAAGATTTTTGGTAATTCAGGGAAAACCCTTGTGAATAGACTAACCATCCTTGTGTAGATCCCAGAAGGAGATCAGCACAAAGCCACACAGGAAGAAGGAGTCCAGGTAAGCTTTAAGTTTGCAACCAAACTTTCATTCTTATGTATTTAAGGTCAAGAGCCTTTGTTAAGTCGGGAGCTAAAAGTGTCAAAAGTCAAATTAGCACCACGTCCACCGAAGAGAGTGTAACTCAGACGAGGCTAGACCCATTAGCACCAATCATTGAATAGGGTAGTTATACTGACACTTCGTCGAAAAAGTCCTTCTTCATGATGGGGAGTCAACAGCCAAGAGGTTTCAACGGTGAAGGACCAATGCCAGGGGGGAGCACCTCCCTACATCCTTTAAACGAAACCAAGTTCACTATAATCTTCTTGGAAGGATCTAACTCGAGGGGAGCCTTAGTTTATTCTGACTATCGGGGACGCAAGTGTATTTGTATTGAAGAAAGACTGGCTCAAAGACTAGAGATAATTCGAGTCTATGATGATGGTGACAGATTCCGAGACAAAAAGGGGAACCACTATCTGATAGTGAGTAACCCTGAGGATTACAACAGATATGGGGATAACGTGGCAAAAGGGAAAATGGTTTCAAAAACCCAAGAACCGCCTCCTAACATCGATTGACATGGAGCGCTTTTTATGTATGATAAGAAAACAACCAGGGTCCCAACCTATAATGAGAATGTAGGGATTTACAAGCATGAAAGCGAGGGAATAGTCTCTTACTTTCGATGCAAGGAACCCTACCCAAATGAATTAAGCAAAGACAAGGTTCTTTACTTATTTTCTTATGAAACTGCTATGGGGAAGTATATTGTTTTTGTTGACAGATACGGGCGAGAATACAAACGTATTCTCCCAGAAGAGGTTGAGAGGGCAACACTTCCGGGAGCATCGACCTATGGCCCTGACGAAGTACCAAGAGCCACCTACACCCCTAGCAAGTCGACTAATCCCTTTTCAGAAGAGTATGACGCTACCTCACATTCTACCCGACCACCGACGTCCAACTACCAGGACCAACCAGCTACTCATCCATCATTGCAGGCATGGCTTCGACAGAGTGATACATTAGAACAAGACCGAACCCGAGAGGGTTATCAAACCGCACGAGGATTAAGGGATCTACAAGAACCACCACTCTATGTACAATATCAAGGAGAGAGTAAGCCAAAGACTCAGGGGTCAATTGAGCTTGGAAGAACACCCCAAGAACGAGTTCAAAGAGATGAACCATCTCTCACGAGAACTGTTAGAAATTATGGATTAGGAGCACCACTGGGAGAAGAACCTGGCCACTACAGAAGACCAGAGGAGGTATATCGACTAGGACGGGGAGATCCCATGATGAGATTTGTAGACCATCGTAGAATTAGACCTTCTCAAGTGCAAAAATGGGTAAACAAGAAATATATGGGAAGCAGAGATCCAAGAAATCATGTAGCAGCCTTTGTGCGTGTAATTAGAGCTGAAGAGGTGTTAGACTTTCCTACCCAATTTGCAGGATTCGGTTTAACCTTGGAGGATGATGCTACTACATGGTTTGACTCGGTGGAGCGAAGAGACTTTGAGTCTTGGAGGAATTGTTTGACGAGTTTATCGAGGAATTCTCACAAAGAGGAATAGCTCATAATACAGTCTCACAAATCCATAAATTCAAACAGAAAGATGGAGAGTCTGTGCGAAAGGTAGCCCTCCGATTAAAAAGATATGTTAAGTTCTGCCCCGTGGAAGAACTGCCAACTCAGTCCAGACTTATGCTTATATTTATCCAAGGACTAAGGAATGCAGATCTTCAATAGGACTTACATATGAAAAGGAGAACGACGTTGAATGATTTAACCAAGGAAGCTCTATACCTTGTGGACAATTGTGCGGTTTACAAAGAGGGTGAGTTCAAGGATCTTGATGATGATTCTTCCTCGCAACAGAGCGGAAGAAAATCTGCTACGACAACACTGAAAGGAGAAGTAGCGGTAAGCCAAGAGCAGCTTTGTAGAGGAAGTGCTTAAAAAGATTAACTTGTATTCCAAACCACAAGCTAAACAACCAAAATGGTGTGCGATTGAACAAAAATGGACAAACCATGGGACGGAGGAGTGTTATTATAACAAGGGATATGTGAGAGAACGACCATATGCTCCGCAAGCTCAGGCGACATACCCTCAAGACCCACCAATGCCTAGATATCAGACTGGCAACCTACCAGGACCTGTAGGCGTAGAAAGACCACAACTAGTGTTGGGACAACAACCACCCCTACCAGGATTACGACCAGTCGGCATAAGATACACACCCACAATAACTGAGTCAGATGAGAAGGCTTTAGTACCTATGCATGCATACTATGACGAGCCCAATGGATATGCAGCAAACTCTGTCTATTATCCACCGGACGAACCCTCTACACCAGAACCATGGAGCATGATAGGAAATACAGGACAACCAACTGCTGCACAGGCAGCGGGAGAAGGACGATATAGCCTGGATGAAAGAACACTGTTGTTCATAGCCAACGGAGGCATGAGCGGGCAAAGAATTGCACACCAACAAAGAGGAGCTCCAGGAGCACCTCAAAAACCTAAAGGACCATGCTACAAGTGTGGTGGAGACCATTGGCTGAGAGACTGCCCTCATGACAAAATCGTTAGGGTCAACGCATATTGCACCGAGTGTGGAATTACTCACTTGATCCCTGATTGCCCTAAAAACCCGAGCAAAGGAGCAAAAACTACCTTGAATATGCTAGGAGCGCTACCTTCCAGTGGAGGGCCAGAAAACGAAACTCCGATTCCTGTTAAGGTCTTGAGGAGAGCCCAAGCAAGGAAAAATGACAATCATCCCAAGAGTAACGATGAAAATCAAGAAGAAATCAAGACTGACAAGTCTAGCGTCAGTCATGATAATCCTTGGAAAGAACGAAGAGCGAAAATGAAAGCTAGACGTGAGTGAAACCAAAAAGATGTAGAAGCTGAGCTAACGATAGCTCGAGAGCAACTTAAACAGCAAAGAGAGTCCGACTCTCTAAAATCAACGGAGGGACCAAGAAGTGCAAGCTCAGGAGGGTCGGTATTGGTAGATAAGATCAATGAACCCTTAGATGCAATCTTGCAAGCATATGAAGCAAGATTGAAGAACAGACAGACTCTAGAGCGAAGATGGATGACATATCCATATCTAGAGATAGAAAAACAGAGACTAGAGATGTGCAAACAGCTGATTGAAACGGAACAAGCTTTACTGGAGCCTCCACCTATGGAAGCGGGAGATAGAGTAATCAAACCACCAAACAATGAAACACCTCACAAATCTGAACAAAGGATACCAGACAAGATAGAAAACGTTAAATCCTTGCCGGATGTAGAGGATGCAAGAGATGTACCTAATAGCACTGATGAATCACTGAAATATTTTTCACCATATTCCCCTATTGTGGAAGAAAATTGGCTTGAAGAGCTATGGGAAACTGTGCGAAAAGCTCAAGAAAAATATGAGACAAAAACAGTGGAGTCAGCGCCTTTCTCGGAGCTGAACTTGAATAAGCCTCCATGGGATTTACACGTTAAATCATTTCAAGGGGATAATGGTTCAGTTGCATCTGAAGATAGCAGACCAGAATCACTCAGAAATTTTCCATCATATATGGGGAACTATGAGGCAAGATCAGAAATTCGAAGAGTACCTTCTCAGAGAATAGGCGGGTCAAATCAATTGGACACTAAAATCTTGACAGACTTGTTGACTACTCCAGTCAAGTGTACAATCACATTGGCAGAATTGTTAAAAATTAGGCCAAGCATGTGGACGGAAGTGGACAAATGTCTTGAAAAATTTGGCATTAGGACGCCTCTTAAGTTCTTCGAAACCGAGCTTAATGACACAGAACCGAAGAAAGTCAACACTAGACCAGTGCCACTCAACAAGGTAGGAGAGTATTGTGAAGGTGAACACGGCAACACAACCCTACCAGTTGATTATAATGGCATAAAGACTAAGGCAATACTTGATAGTGGAGCTGGCATTTCCATTGCAACCAAAATGCTATGGGAAAAATGGGGAAAACTAGCAATACGAACAACTAGAATGAAATTGCAACTGGCGGATGGGCACATAGAAAGGCCTATAGGATTGCTTGAGGCAATTGTGGTATCTTCCTGTGGCATAGAGCACGAACATACCTTTGCCATAGTAGATTTCGGCAAGAAGAACAAATATGAAATTATCCTTGGTAGGCCGTTCATGAGGCAACTCAAAATGGTGCAGGACTGGGGATATGATTATTTGTATCTAAGACATGTTGAAACTACTACACGCGTAAACATGAAAAATCATAGCTACCATGATGTCACGAGAACCCCTGTGGAAGAATTTGACTCAGCCACCATTAGTGGATCAGAAGTCCCAGCATGGCTTTGTAAGAAAAAGGAGATATGGATGTGCGGGGCATCTCAATGTAGTGAATTTGACCACAATGAAAGGACACTAGAGAGGGTCTTGGAAGACGATGCCTATATAAGAGAACCTTTTCCCGAAGAGAAGCTCGAACCCCTAGAATGGTCTCAAATTTTGGCTACATTGGATGTATGCGTCAATGAAGTCACTCCCACCAAATTTTGTGATGAGAATGGCTACAATATCATACCATACTACATGTTGAGCAAAATTGTGGAGGAGGATGAGAACGATGGAGATACTGAGAATATGAAGACCAATAAAACAGAAACAAAACTTGAGATTAAGATAGGGGGCTATGTGGACATCCCCACTAAAAAAATCAAGCAGGAGGGAGAATAATTTTATGATTCTTCTGATCAAAGTGAAAACAAGGATAATGTGGATGACGAGAAGTCGGAAAATACGGAGGAAGACGACAATCGAGATCAAGACAATGACGTCTTCTACAATTTCCCAAACCAAAGTGAGAGACGTCAAAAAAGATACAAGAGTAAACGGCACCATATCAGTCCACCAACCAGGCTGAGACCCATGCCGGAGTTTAAGGGTAAGACACATTTCCTTATGAACATTCATGATGTTGATTGTGCTAAGGATAAAGTGTCAGGAAGATTTCTTAAGGTTGTTGACTCAGGATTTAAATCCAGATTGTTGAAACCTAAGAAAACCAGCAAACCAAAAAAAAGAGTTGCAACAGAAAAACTGAATGTCTGTGGTAGCCCAATTATGACAAAAATTGAAAGGAAAACGAGATACAATGAGTTGAAACAAAAAATGAAAAATGTATGGACAACTGAAATGGAAAGTAGCGATGGAACGAACGAGAGTGATGGGAGTAAAAAGATAGATGTACCTCCTCACTATTGTAAGTACATCATTCAGGAAAGAAGATTGGTGGTTCAACAACCAATGAGGGAGCCTAAATCAAACGAATCCTACGATGGACCAGAGAACGCCAAGAAAATAGACTTAGCAGAGCCAGGAGAAAATCCTCGACCTGCTTACATTGCCACAGATCTAAGTCGAGAAGAAGAGGACTTATTGATCAAAACACTTAAGGAATTTTGAGATGTATTTGCATGGTCATACAAAGATTTGAAGGGAGTGGATCCTAACATTTGTGAACATTCAATCCCTCTGAAGTCTGATGCAAAGCCAAGCAAACAACGTCCATACTCGTATAATGAGACATTCGCCAAAAGGATAAAAGAGGAGATAGACAAACTTATGGAGGCTGAATTTATTTATGAGATAGAACACACGGACTGGGTGTCCCCGATAGTGGTGGTACCCAAGAAAAACGGGAAATTACGAGTGTGTGTAAATCTCAAGAAGGTAAATGCAACCACGATAAGGGACAACTACGCTCTTCCTATCACTGAACACGTCCTGGAACGAGTGGCAGGCAAGCAAGCCTATAGCTTTATGGACGGATTCTCTGGTTATAACCAATTGGGAGTCAAACTAGAAGATCAATACAAAACAACATTTGCAACAGAATGGGGTATATATGCGTTTAGGGTAATGAAATTTGGCTTGACCAATGCTCCAGCCACATTTCAGAGATTAATGACACATGCTTTTAAAGAATACTTGCGAAAATTCTTGGATATTTACATGGACGACTTGTGTGTCTATTCTCTATTGAGAGAAGAACATATAGATCATCTGAGAAAGGTATTCGAAAAATACAGAACGTATAGGATTTGCCTCAACCCAGAAAAATGTGTATTCATGGTACGAAAAGGTAAAATCTTAGGCCACATATTGTCGGCTAATGGAATTACCACTGATGAAGACAAGGTAAAGGTGATCATAGAATTGCCAAGACCAAACACTGTACGAGAGGTAAAATCATTTATGGGACATTGTGGATACTACCGACGTTTTATCTACATGTACGCTGTAATAGCAAAACCCTTGTATAGTCTAATCACGCTCTTCATTTGGACAAATGAATGTGAGGAGTCATTCCAGAAACTGAAAGATGCACTGGTATCTGCACCAATTCTAAAAGCACCAGATTGGTCAAAGATCTTCCATGTACATGTAGATGCTTCGGCATTTGCAATAGGTTGTATATTAACACAACCAGATGAGGGTAAGATGGACTTTCCAATCAGTTATGCTAGTAGACGACTCAACAGTGCAGAAAAGAATTATACTACCACTGAAAGAGAAGGATTGGGTATGATATATGCGGTAAAGAAATTTCGGCATTACTTACTCGTGAACAAATTTACATTCTTTGTGGATCATCAAGCACTCTTGTACTTAGTAAACAAACCTTGTAACACGGGACGAATTGTAAGATGGTTCATTGTGTTACTAGAGTTTGATTTTACGGTAGTAGTTAAGAAAGGAAAAACGCATCAAAGAGCAGACCACCTTTCTCAACTACTACATGGCGAAAAAGCTACCGGGGTAGATGATGATCTCCCACATGCATACCTGTTTAATATAGAGATGATACCAAAATGGTCAGAGCAAATTATTCCGTTGCTGACATATGGAATGAATCTTGACGACAAACACACGGTGGAAGACATTAGACAAGCACAAAATTACACAATGCTTGCGGGAAGAATGTACCATCATGGAAACGATGGGATTCTAAGGTTGTGTATAGTCCCAGAGGAGTACAAAGCGTCTCTAGAGGAGGCCCATACACAAACAGGGGGGTTCCATAGAGGAAATCAAATAATGTATGAACAATTAAGAAGACTTGGAGTGTATTGACCAGGAATGGCAGGCGATGTAGCTAATTACATCAAGAAATGCGACTTTTTCACATCCAATACCACTGTGGATTATGCCACATTATACCAAGTGACAGTAGCACCCGCATGGATTCATGCGATTGTGAAATATTTGAATAATAAGGAGCTGCCAGGAGATTGGTCCAAAGCCAGACAAAAGGCTCTACAAATCGAAGCGAATAGGTATACCCTCATTAGTGACCAATTGTATAAAAGAGGAATTGATGACCAGCTGAGGTTAGTTCCTCATGAAAATGACTACTTTCCATTATTGGAACAAGCTCATGCAGGCATAGCAGGAGGTCATTTTTCAGCAGAGAGAACCGTAAAAATCATTATGGTTGCAGGTATATGGTGGCCGACCATGATTCAAGATGCAGCAGAATTCGTGAAAAGGTGTGATGAATGTCAACGCACTAAGGTACCAATTAAAAGAGACGAAATGCCCTTAAGACCAATGATGAGTGCTCGAGCATTCGCTAAATGGGGATTGGACTTTGTTGGTCCTATCACTGTCCACTAGCGTATCGTTCACAAGCACAATATATCATAGTGGCCACAGACTACATGACCAAATGGGTGGAAGCAAAAGCCACAACGATAGCAAACGCTAGAACCACGGCACAATTCTTATATGAATATGTGTTTACACGTTATGGCCTTCCAATCGAGCTGGTGAGTGATAGAGGGACACACTTTGTAAATGAAGTTATCCAACATCTCTTAAATGAGTTTATGGTAATTCATTGCAAATCTGCACCCTATCATACATAAGCCAATGGCCAAGCGGAAGCGACCAACAAAATATTGTGCATGGTTCTTACGAAACTGGTTAGTGAAACAAGAACAGATTGGGATCAAATGCTCTATTCGGCATTGTGGGCTTATCGAGTTGCATATAAAACAACACTCAATGCTACACCATTTAATATGGTATATGGGTAAAATGCAATATTGCCTATTGACTTTTTGATCCCCACACTAAGGGTAGCCAAACAATTGGACTGGATGGGGCATGAACTTTCCGAACGGTTAGAGGAACTTGAAAAATTAGATGAGTTACGACTCAATGCTGTAGCGGCCATATATGCAAAAAAAGACAATAGAAAGAGTTTTTTGACAAACATGTCAAGAACAAGGACTTTAAAACGGGAGACTATGTCTTGGTATACACCCTTAAACAGCATGCCAAAAAGCTAAAGAAAAGGGGAATGGGGCCTTATTTGATCCAAGAAATATCGTCCAGCGGAGTAGTAAAACTGTCGATACTAGATGGAAAAGAAATGCCGAACTGGATTAGTGGGTGTCGTTTAAAAAAATATCATCTACCTTTAACACCGAAAATGTTGTTTCAACTGCATTATGGAAAAACCTATAGACAGGAACAACAAAGAATTCAGGACCAGGCACAACAAGCGGCTCATCCACATTCTCTTCAGGTTCTAAAACTATTTTTAGTTTTCTGCGTGCTCTTGTGGACGCCCTCTTGGATACTTCAGGTTGTTCTTCCTCCTCATCGGCTTCTCTAAGCCACTCATTCTGGGAGGGAACCTTTGGCCATTGATCTCTGGCTCCAATAGCTTCATAAGCTATTCTTGTCAGAACTTCAGCTCCTCCTATATACTTTGGCTTCTCGTTGTGCATGGCAATTACTTGCTCGTGGATGTGTTGAGCGTAATTCACCTCTTTTGGCATATTGCTCTTCAATGCCCATGTGATGGTAGTTGCAATGGCATGGGGCGGTGTCGTATACTTTTGCGGTCTTTTACTGCAAATATGGATAAATTGGTTGTACAGTCGGCAAAGGGTTGCCGCTCTTTGTCTACCATATCTCCATAACTTGCATTCTGTTTCTTGGACCCATAAACCTCTATAGCCTCCCTTCTTTCCCTGACAGAGCTCCCTTTGTTGTTCAGCTTTAATGCATCTGCAATGAGCTGTGGAGTGATCTGTACCTCTACTTTCTCTCCATCTATTGCTGTCAATGTGGCTTTCCCATCCTTCTGAATGGAGGTTGCCAACTCATACACTCTTCTTGTATCTACACCTGATGGTCTCGAGGTGAAGAATCTGTGCAAGTCTGCCCTTTCCAGGTACCTGCTGATGTTCTCTGTCCTGCTATAATCCACCAATTCTTGTGGGATCATCGGTATATCCACCGCTTGCCCTTGAGGATCTCTGAAAGTCCCCTGGTAGATCTTTATTCCCTCTTGTTCCAGTACTGCTTCCTCCACCCAAGTTTTGGTTGGCTTGAGGGTTTCTGCTGGAATGTCAAAGGGTTCCGCTTCTGCAAGAGCATCTTTGATTGTCGGTCTTTTTCTCTTCGTTGCCGCTAACTTGGCGGAATCCATGGATCCTGTAACTCCAATTTCAGAAGTTAGCGTCTTTTTAGTACTGAAAGCCGAAATGAAGCTTTTAACTATTCAAATGACTTGAAAATTGAAACATGAGCTATTCAGGGCCTAAGGATGCAGGGTAGGTGAAAAAATATGCAAACTAGGCTCAAAATCATGCTGGAGACATCATACGCGTATGATGTCTTTTGTGTCAAAATGACTTCATATTGGTTGTGCTTGTAGTTGATAGTGTATACATGAGTATCATATGCTTGGATTTGAGTTTGGATCCCATTTGGTCAAGTTTTCGCCAGTTTAGTCCAGATCAGGCTCTTGGCAAAAGTTTGAAAGGGAATTGGATTTTATGATCCAAATTGGATAAAACTTGGTGGTTCACCTTCAAATGGCATGTAGATCACTTCTGTTTGGTGGTTGAAGCTCTGAGGTGCCAAAATCACATAGTGAGACATCATACGCGTATGATGTCTTTTAGTGTATTTTTAGACCAAATTTCTCTATAAGCTTGGATATGGCTTTAGATAGGCTTATTCAGTGGATTTATGAATTTTGGATAGATTTTGGGCTAAAAATGGCTCTGGCGACATCATACGCGTATGATGTCTTTTTCATCAATTTTTCATGGGATTGATTTTGTGGACTCCCCATGTACAGGTGAAGGACTGTCTCTACTCAAATCTTGGTTTGGACTTGAGTATGTTGAATTTGGGCTAAAATAGGCTTTGGATAAAGGACTTTCCCTCAATTGGGCTAATGGGGTGATCCACTTGACCAAATGGTTCCAAACTTCATATGTAGCATGTATTAGATATATATAATGGATGTATGATGACGAATGAGCAGTTTTGGCTCTGTAAGTGCAAATAGACATCATACGCGTATGATGTCTTTTGTGTCAAAATGGTACTTTTTGGTTCCAGATACGCACATGCTTATCAAAAAATTCTTTTTGTCGCCTTTTTTGAGCGTAGATAGAAGCTACTGCTTTTAGGCGAAGCTCATCTAGCTTTTCCAGGTCATCTATTCTATCAGAGAGCTCGTGCCCTGTCCACTCTAGATCCTTAGCTACCCTTAAGGTTGAAATCAAGAATTCTATTGGTAAGATAGCATTTAGCCCAAAAACCATGTTATATGGGGTCGTTCCTATTGATGTTTTATATGCTACACTATATGCCCATAATGTTGAATGCAACTTCTGGTCCCAGTCAGTTCTCGACTCAGATACAATCTTCGTGAGGACCGTGCATATGGTTTTGTTTGTTGCTTCAGCTTGTCCATTTGCTTGTGGATGATACGGGGCTGATTTCCTATGGATTACCATGAATTCATCTAGAAGGATCTTTATCACTTCATTTATAAAATGTGTGCCTCGATCACTCACAATTTCTATTGGCAATCCATATCGTACAAAGACGTATTCATATAGAAATTGTGTCGTGGTCCTGGCATCTGCTTTTTGAGTTGCCTTTGCTTCGACCCACTTTGTTAGATAGTCTGTAGCCACAATGATGTATTGTGCATGAGTCTTATATGCAGGAGGTGAAATGGGTCCGACATAATCAATCCCCCATTTTGCAAAAGCTCTTGCCCCCATCATTGGTCTAAGCGGCATATCATCTCTTTTAAGTGGTACTTTGGTCCGCTGACAGTCATCACACCGTTTAACATATTCCTGAGCGTCCATATGTAATGTTGGCCACCATATTCCTGCGGCTAAGACAAGTTTTGCTGTCTTATCACCTGAGAAATGGCCTCCACCTACTCCTCCATGAGCTTGCTCCAGGATTATCACATACTCAGACTCTGATGCGCAAATCCTAAGCTGGTTGTCTTTACCTCTCTTATAGAGTTGATCTCCTATGAAAGTGTAATCTCTAGCTTCTGGCTCTACAGATTTCTGACGAGCTTTTGACGTTCCTTCTGGGAAAGTTCTATTTGTGAGATATTCAACAATATACTGACTCCATTCTGGAGCGATCATTATCTGATATAATGTCGAATACTCTGCTGGCGGTTTTGATGAACAAACAATACATACAGTGACATATTCATGTACGCTTTCTTTCATTCCTGGCCAATAGACTCCCAATTGTAACAAATTCCTATATGTGTTCCTTCTTGAACAATGAAATGCACATTCCTGAACATGTGCTTCGCGCAGATATATATTATATTCCTCAGGATTGATGCATAGTCGTAAAACATGATCATTTCCCAATTGATACAACCTTCCTGCAACCAATTGAAGATTTTTGGATTACTGAATAGCAATATGTTTTAGGTTGTATTCTCTTCTATCGAACTCTCCTCCATAGGTTAATAGGTTAACGACATTTTGAGACCACTTCGGTATCATTTCTATGTTGAACAAGTACGCGTCTGTCGTCATCTACTCCTATAGGGTCTTCTCCATTCGTCAATCGCGAAAGATGATCAGCTCTAAGATGTGTTTTTCCTTTCTTTACTACTACCGTGAAGTTGAATTCCAGTAAGATAATGAACCATCTCACTATTCTCCCGGTATTGCATGGTTTACTCACTAGGTAGAGCAAGGCTTGGTGATCCGTAAAAAACACAAACTTGTTGGCTAGAAGATAATGCCGAAATTTCTTCACAGCATATATCATTCCTAATCCTTCTCGCTCTGTTGTGGTGTAATTCTTCTCTGCATTGTTGAGCTGTCAACTGGCGTAACAGATAGGAAAATCCATGTTTCCTTCTTCTGGCTGAGCCAGAATGCATCCTATTGCATATGCCGAAGCATCTATATGCACATGGAATATCTTCTCCCAATCTGGTGAGTTCAAGACTGGAGCAGTAATGAGTGCCTCTTTCAATTTCTTGAACGATTCCTCACACTCATCTGTCCATTCAAAGTTTACTATTAGCCTGTAAAGTGGTTGGCCTATTATAGCGTACATGTAAATGAATCGTCTATAATATCCGCAATGTCCCATAAAGCTCTATACTTGTTTCGCATTGGTTGGTCTAGGCATATCCACTATAACTTTTATCTTCTCTAAATCCGTGAATATCCCGTTTTGTGAGACAATATGTCCCAGAATTCTGCCCTGTCGGACCATAAACACACATTTCTCAGGATTGAGACAAATGCGATATGTCCTACATTTCTCAAATACTTTTCTTAGGTGTTCTAGATGCTCGTCTCTCAGAAGAGAATATACACATAAGTCATCCATGTATATTTCTAGAAACAACCTTAAGTATTCTTTGAAAGCAAGCGTCATCAGCCTCTGGAAGGTTGCGGGAGCATTGGTTAGACCAAAAGGCATAACCCTATAAGCATAAATTCCCCACTCCGTTGCAAAAGCTGTTTTATGTTGATCTTCCAGTGCTATGGCTAGCTGGTTATATCCTGAAAAACCATCAAGAAAAGAGTATGCTGTTTTCCCTGATACACGCTCTAGAACATGATCAGTTATTGGCAAGGGATAATTGTCCCTGATTGTTGCAGCATTCACTTTCTTTAAGTTGACACACACTCGGAGTTTTCCGTTCTTCTTGGGTACCACCACAATTGGAGATACCCAATCGGTGTGTTCAATCTCGTATATGAATTCAGCTTCCATTAGCTTATCTATCTCTTCTTTGATTCGCTTAGCAAAAGTATCATTATATGTGTATGGTCTCTGTCTGCTAGGCTTTGTGTCTTGTTTCAGTGGGATTGTGTGTTGGCATATCGATGGGTCAACTCCCTTTAAGTCCTTATAAGACCATGCAAACACATCCCTATACTCTCTGAGAAGACTCAAAAGTCTCTCTTCCTCGCCTGGAGACAAATCTGTGGCTATGTACACCGGTCTAGGTGGCTCACCTGGAGCTGCTAAATAACCTTTTTTTGCATCCTCCGGTCCGTCATAAGATTCGTTCTCCTTTCTCTCTCGAATAGGTTGGGTTAATACCACCTTCCTATCCTCTATTGTGAATTTCCTATAGTGAGAGGGAACATCCATGTTTTCCTTGATTTTGGCGTTTTCGTCCTCTCCACTCTCAATTTCTGTCGTCCAAACTTCTTTCAGAGTTTTCTTGAGCTGTCTGTACTTGTTTCTACGTTCTATCTTGGACTCCGTGTGTTCTCTGTTGCGCTTGTTCTTTTCTGATTTTTCAGTTTCAGTTTTCATTCCATTCCTTTGAACTTGATTTCTTGAGCCTTTTTTATTTTTTCGTAAGCTCTTTTGATCATTGCCTCTCATTCTTCCAGAAACCTTGTCCTTAACACAATCTTCCGCCTTTACTAGCATTAGGAATTGATTTTTTTCTCTTATTCTAGGCATCGGATTGGTTCTAACCCCCTTTGTTTTTCTCTTTGCTCTATAGCGTTTCTAGCGTTGTTTAGTTTGGTTCGGAAAATCATAAAATCGGACATCCGTTATAGTTTCTTCGTTTCCGCTTCAATTGTCCGTTGACTCGTTGTCTGCTTCATTTCCCCACTCAGGATGATCGGGAATGTCGTGAAACACCTCCTCTTCATCTTCCTTTTCCAGTGTATCGTTCTTTTCAGTTTCTTTTTCGAGTACAGTTTTCAACATGAAGTACGGAACCACGTCGTACCCGTCCTTGTCGCAAAATTTCGTTGTGGGACCATCCAGAATTGCACAAACATCTAGGGTTGCTAGAATGTGTGTCCATTCTAATGGTTCAAGCGTGTCCTCTGGAAAGGGTTCTCCTATATAAGTTTCGTCTTCGATAGCCCTTTCTAAAACACATTCTTCTCGTTTCAGACTTCCACATTTCGAAGCTCCACACATCCATAACTCCTTGGGTTTACCTAACCAAGCTGGAAATTCGGATCCCGCCAAAGTAGCTGAATCAAACTCCTCCACCGGTGTTCGGTTCACATCTTTGTAGCTATGGTCTTTCAGGTTCACACGTGTAGTGGTTTCCATATTTCTCAGGTATATGTGATCGTAGCCCCAATCCTGGACCATTTTCAACTGTCTCATGAATGGTCTTCCCAGTATGATATCATAGTTATTCTCCTTGCCAAAATCGACAATAGCAAAAGTATGTTCGTATTCAATGCCGCAAGAAGTCACTACAACTTTCTCTAATAAGCCCATAGGTTTCTCCATGTGTCCATCTACTAATTGGAGTTTCAACCTAGTCTTCCTTATTGGTGGTTTCCCCCATTTTTTCCAGATTTCTTTTGTAGCAATGGCTACCCCAGCTCCGCTGTCTAGTATTGTCATCGTGCTCACTCCTTGGAATTCAACTGGTAAGGTTGTATTCCCCTCTTCACCTTCGCAATATTCTCCGACCTTGTTTAAGGGTACAGGCTTAGCATTCTTTTGTGGTTTGCTCAGCTCTTGTATACCCTCTTGCAGTCTCGATGTTGGGTCTTTTACCCCAAATTTCTCCAAGCATTTTCCTACAGTGGTCCACATATGTGGTCTTAACCTCAAAAGCTCAGCTAGAGTGATAGTGCATGTCACTGGTGTTGACAAGATCTCTATCAATCCTTGCGAGTCCATGACTTTTTCTGATGAGATTCTTCGTGAGGGAAGTGCTCTAATCTCGGATTTTTCTTCATACTCTCCTAAGTATGAAGGTAAGGTATTCAGTGAATGAGGTTTGCTCTCCATTGTTCTAACAGAGCCCCCATCTCCCCAGTAAGATTGCAGATCCAAGTCCACTTGAGATCCTGCCTCAAATTCCACTATGGGAGGATTCCTGATGTCCTTTTCCCAATTTGTCTGATTAGCTTGGCAACTTAGCTCGTTTGCAAAGTTTGCCTCTCTCACTTGTTTCCAAAATTCATTGTAATCCTCATCTCTTCCGTAAGACCTCTGTATGACTGGATGAAAACTCTCTTTCTCCTGATCGGTTGTGTTCAATACTATGCGGTCATCCTTGTGTGTATTTTCAGGCTTTTGTGCACTGGGAGTCTTTTCAGCTACCCGTGAAACGATAGTCTCTTGCTGAATTGGGTTTTCCGTTCCACAATTCATTGTTTCTTTTGGTGGTTCTAATAAGGCTTGTGCAGTCTCGATCATTCTCTAGCACATTTCAAGTCTCTGCTTTTCCAATTCCGTGTTTGGGTATGTCATCCACCTCTGTTCTTGTGTTTGGTTGTTCTTTAACCTAGCTTCGTAAGCTCTCATCAGTGCGACCAATGGTTCGTGTACTTTGTCGACTAGCACTGATCCTCCTGAGCTTAAGCTCGTTGTTTCTTTGATACTCTTTTGTTTCGTTCTTTCCGGGCTCATCTCTCGTTTCCCGTTTTGACTCTCAAGTTCTTCTAGCTTTCCATGTGTTTCTTTGACTCCGCGGTCCTTGACTAACCACTTCGGTCGCTAACTTTCCATTCTCAGGTTCTCTAGTGGTTTTCTTAGCTTGAGCTCTAGTAACAACTTGCGTTGGTATCAGAGTTTCATTTTCAGACCCACTGCTTGTAGGAATAGTTTCTAGCATATTCAATGTCGTCTTTTGCACTTTGTTTGGATTCTTTGAACAATCCTCAATGAAGTGAGTAACCCCACACTCAGTGCAATAAGCGTTAATTCTAATGATTTCCGTATGTGGACAAACATTCATCAGATGGTCACCTCCACACTTGTAACAGGGTCCTAGTGCTGGTCTTAGTCCCACTTGATTCATCCTTTGTGGATAGGATGGTCTTTGTCCTGTTAACCCTCCATGAGCTATGAACATCAATGTTCTTGCGTCCAAATTGTATCTCTCTTCATCAGAAGCACTTGTAATTGTTGGTGTTCCAACATTCCCAATCATGCCCCATGGTTCTGGTTGTTTGGGTTCTTCTGGTGGGTAATACACAGTTGGAGACATGTGTGCACCAGATTCTTCATAATAGGCTTGAACAGGCACTAGGGCTTGTTCTTCCTGACTCTCTAAGGTTGGTGCATATCTAATGCCCACTGGTCTTGCTCCTGGTAAAGGTGGTTGTTGTCCCAATACCGGTTGCGGTCTTTCTATCCCCATAGGTCCTGGTACATTTCCCGTTGGGTATCGAGGTACTGGATGTACTTGAGGTGGTGCTAATTGAGCAGGAGGTGCATACTGACGCTCCCTTACATACCCTTTGTTGTAATAGCACTCCTCTATTGGATGTTTTGTCCATTTTTGTTCAATAGCACACCATTTCAGTGTTTTTGGCAATGGTTTTTGGTAGGGTGCCATCCTTTTTAGAGCCTCTTCTATCATTTGCTCTACATTTGGCATGGTTGTTGTTTGAACATTCTTTTTAGTGGTAGTCTCGCTCGCTACGGAGGAAGAGCTACTGGATGCAAAATCTGTATCCGCTGACACCTCTCCATAAACCGTACAGTTATCCACTAAGTACAATGCTTCTCTCGTTACTTGCTCGAAACTTGTACAAGCTTTCAAGTGCAAGTCCTTCTTGAGAGTGTCGTTTCTCAGTCCCTCAATAAAGAGAACAGATAGTCTGTCATCTTGTGGTCGTTCACGTACTGGACATCTCTCAATGTATTGTTTGAAGCGAAGTGAAGCTTCCTTCACTTTTTCGTGTTCTCTCTGTTTAAAAGCATATATTTGTGAGACCGTATTGTGCTTAATCCCTCGTTTTGAGAATTCCTCAGCAAACTCTCTTAGCAAATGGTCAATGTCATGGAATCCCCCTATGTTCAGTGGTTGAAACCATGTCAATGCCGTACCTTCTAGCGTAAGACCAAATCCCTCATATTTGCTTAAAGAGTGACACATGTGCATACGGATCTCCTGAACCACCATACTTCTTTGGCATACACTTCGCTACTTGAGATGGTCTCATACGTCTATGGTCTGCTACCAATCTCATTGCTCCTGTGTCCCAGATAAAGCTTTCTCTAGCATCATGGACTTCATGGGTTACCCTTGTCGGTTCCCCCGCCCTGAATCTACTACTAGGAGGTAAATGTGATGGTTCCGCTTCGAACCTTGGACCTGGAGTGGTATACGTGGGGATTGGAACTGCACTACCTCGATTCGTATCCATTGACTCTCTGGAATGTAATGATCCCATTGGTCCGGGCTTTGAGTACTGAGGTTGACTGAAAGAGTCAGCAGCCTGAGTTCTTTGTCCTCCTGTCGTCATTGGGTTTTGCCCTCCATTTGTTGGTGCTGGTCTTTGTGAGCTAGAAGTAACATAATACTGATGTAGTGGTCCCCCAAAGTATGTATATCCTTCTAATTCTTTCTTGCCCATTGTTGAGTATTGCCTGCCATACTTGTCGTAAGCGGCAATTTTCCCTTCCGATCCCTTTGTGTAGGTAAAGACATAAAGTCTTTTTTGGTATGTCAACTCTCCGGTGTAGGGTTCTTCACATCTATAATAGAGATCTTGCTCCCCATTATTATATTTGTATAGCCCCACATAGATGTTATCAGTGTTGATCCTTGTAGTTTCATTCTCTCTTCTTAACCTCGCATCAGGGAAGTTCATGATTGGTGATTTCTCCTCGAGTTCCTCATCTACTTTGGCTTTGGTGCCCATCAATCCCCACTTGTCCACAATGTTAGGGTTTAGGACTACCAAGTACATGGTACCCTCGTCATCTAGATATCTATCTCCGCTATAGCTCACAGGCACTAAGTCCTTGAACTCACTAGGTCTCTCTTCTATCTTTACACAATAACGGTCCATTCCATCCTTGTAGATCTTGGCACCTTGCTCATTGTCGTACTGGTATTTTATGAATAATAGCTTCATGGTTGCGGAAGGGTTTGATGATCCTGCTGCCATATTTTCTCTGTTGTTCAGGTTCAAGTGTTCCAAGTGTTCGGTGAAAATCTCGTAAGATCTCTCCGAAAAAGTATCAGAGACACTTCCTTCAAAGATCGACTCTAATGGTTGCACCCAACCTTAGTTTACACTTCCCTCGTTTGATATGACACTTGCTGGTTCCCCTTGTTTTGGTTGGTTATTCTGGAGGTTCCTGCCCGATCTCAAATTCATCAATTCCCCTAAAGGACTTTAACTTTTCCGTCTCAGCAATTTGTTTTCCCCAAGTTTTTGTGGTCAGAATTGATCCAAACTGATTGATACTTTGTCAATTGTTTAATCTTGTCAGTTGGACAACTTCTGTTTCATCAAGTGAGAATTTTGTTGCAGTTATGCTGAAAAAGGCATTATACGCGTATGATGTCTTTTTTCACAGATTTAGACTATTTTGGTTATGCTCACTCTCGGTAGGCCCCTTATGCTCTGTCCACTCACAAAATTCAGTTTGAACTCTGTTTGAGCAAGTTATGGCTAATTTAGGCTTTTCTTGGCAATTTTCCGCTTTTGACTTGTTTTGGGTCAATTATGATCCAAATGGGATGAAACTTGAAATATAACCTCTAGACAGCTATTACAATGGATCTGTGGTTGCAAAGTATCAAAATATGTCCAAAATTAGATAGAAGACATCATACGCGTATGATGTCTTTTTCATCAATTTGGGTCAAAACTTGATATTTTTGCTTTCTACAGTGTTTGTAACAATCTTGTCAGGTCAGATATCAAAAATAAGCAGTGGATGTGCTAAAAGACATTATACGCGTATGATGTCTTTTGTCCCAGATTTTGACTATTCTTGGTTTTAAGCCTTCTCCAATGTTTATGATTGAGTTTCAAGTGTTTTTGTCAGGTTTGAATGTAAAAACAAGATCTGAATCCAAAATTTCCTCTTCTTTGCGTTTCTTGGACTCCGACTTGTCTTTTTGGGTTTCTTTGAGTGTTAATGCTCTTGTTTTAAGTTGAAATTAGGGTATAACCCCCCTTTTGAACACTCTGGTAAAGTCAAAATTTCTGTTTTGGTCTCTGTTTGGTTATTTAGACATCATATGCGTATGATGTCTAAAGTTGCAGATTTTCATTTTTTTGGCACAGAATCCTTCCTAAAGCTTTGTCAAGTGCTCAGCAACTCCCAGATACACAGAAAATTTCTCTGACTTTTGTTTATTGCAAGTTTCACTACTAACTCGACGGTTTAGTGATCTAACATGCAATCAACCATATCAAGCAAATACTCCAATGATTACTAGCTCTAGATCAGGATCAAATTAAGTCCTACCTAAGCTATTCCTAATCATAAAATGGGTTTGGTAATTGTGATTTTAAAGAGATCCACTGCCACTCACGGACTAGCAAATTCTTCTTCTATCAACAACTACTCAACACCAACAAAACAACAAACAAATCTAAGCTAAACTAAAAATACTGTCAACACAGAAGACCCAGGAATACCCCACTTCCTAGTATCTCTCGAGATCTTCGGAGTCCACCACTCCTAGATCTTTTCTAACTAAAGTATACAAAGTAGTTTATACGACTCACCTCGTAGGATTAGTCTAAGGTCACCTACTTAGGGCTCTCGTCCCCGGCAGCGGCGCCAAATGTTAAGGCGGTTACGCCGCTAGCGGAAGCTAAATAGCGAGAACTCAACCAACAACAGAATTTGTCAGACGAGGACGAAGCTTGACCCGCAGGCGCATGGAAACAACTAGGTGGGTGTCAAATCACCTAATCGACCTTCTAATGACAATCACTACTAAGGAAATCAAATCTAAGTTCTAAAATACGCAAGTGACTGAAATCCGTACTACGAACGAATGCTATACGAAACAGGATCTAGAATCATTGAATCGATCTCAAACTCAAGGGGAAGTCTATGCACTAGGTAAGAACAACACCCTAAAGACTTGAACTGCAAAATCAACCTATAACCACTCCGTGCGGTAAACGCGTATGAAGACAGGCTGAAAAATACAGGTGACCGAAACTTGACCCCGATGGTACTAATGCGTAGCTCTACTCATTGTGGTTCTATAGATATGCTGCATGCTCTATTCCGACACACGAGTTGGAAGAAAACTCACACCCAAGCTCGTAGGAACTTACCACACATAGAAGCCGATAGCGCGCACTCTTGGTATCTGTGCGTAGCTCTCGCCGTTGCTAACACAATGGCGGTGTCGTTTCTCCAATGGCGGCTCCGTAGCTCGCATAGAATGTAGATAAGACTCTCTCTCTCTCTCTCTCTCAGACACAGTCACGGCGCTCAAAAACTCACCTTTGATTAATAATCTGAATCCCTTAGATTACAAAAATTTTGGCTTATATACCTCAGCCTTGGAGGTGAGAACATCTCTAACTAATTACATTAGCAAGTGAAATTACTTCGGGATTACAAGCTGGAAACTCAATTGAGTCCCGTTACTTAATGAATGACTCAATTCAAAATCAATGTCGGAAAGACATTTATTACAATCAATGGTTACAAAAGTGATGAGTGTGAGCAAAAATGTGGGTGTGATCCTCTGCTGGCTCAACAAACTTCAATGGAGCTCAACTTTAGATAAGGACAAATACATGCACATCAAATGAGTTTTCATAGTTGATCATCGGAATTACAACAGGCAAAGGACATTCCAAGATCTCTCGTAATCTTCTCGGCCCGAACATAAAGACTATGCGCTGCTGAAAAAAAATCTTCCTGGACACATGAACATTTATCTGGATTCTTTGAGTTAAATGAAATGGAGTGAATTGAGGGCCATTTTGATCATCCATTAAATCCAGCCATGACTCCCAAGAAGGCACACCTGACTTTACCTCTGATTTTGCCGAAATTTCAACAACATAAACAGCATAAATGGCTCAAAATACCAAAAAACTAGCCATCATAACTTGGAAAAATTTTGGCAGAGTTTCCCTAGAAGTAGAGCAGTGTGAACCCAAAATATAGACTGTATATGTATGCATAAACTGTCAACAATAGAACCCGAGCATCAAATAGGACTCACTAGTACATAGCCTATGGCGAGGTCACGAAAAGGGTACTCCAACTACCTGTATCACCGAAAGGATCTCCACATTTGAGAATCCCCCAACTCAATAAAACCTCACGCTATCGACCCTCACACGAAGGCTTATGCAAATCGCGTATAGTCAAGTCTCATAAATGACTATCTTCCAGACCAAGTCTCAGAAATGGCTGGGACTGCCAAATAAAACCAAATATGGCTCCACAAAGGCGTACAATTGGCAGTTTCCACAAGTAACATACAATCCAACAGACAATGCGCTCAAACAGGCGCCAAGTGATGCATACCCACAACAACTGCAAGTGACATCACTGCTAGTATATCACTGTACTCCAGCTACCTGTACCTGTGTGAATCACATGCACCTCTACCTGTCCTTGTAACCTGTAATTTACAACCTGCAACCTGTAATCCCGAATCTCGAAGCTTGAAGCTCGAAGCAGAAGGTACTCGAAGAAGATCCTCCGTGGGGGCTCCAAAAGAATGTGAGCGGGATGGAAACACACACAACGCCTCTATAATGACCCCACACACACACTCTTGGGATGATACACACACACATTATGGGGCACCACTCGGCTTACACAACGAGCCTGGCCGAGACAGGAAACACACAGACGGAGTGAGAAGAGAGAGATTTCCCACTTTCCCACTCAACACTCACACATATACACTCAGACACACACTCTCAATTCAGCTCAAAGGAGGAAAATTTCTGTTGTTTAGACTCAATGAAGCTCATCCCAACACCAATGGGGAAAATAGTTTACACAGTATTGAGGAAATACACCAGATACAACCACAAAGTTAAGCAGAGGCTTCACTCACCGGAGAATATTACACAGAAAAATAGCAAAAAAAGAGTGAGGAATTTGGCAAAATGGACAGCGCCATCGCGTCCGGAATGGCCCAAAACCCCAGTCTACAATGTCAAAGTGCTCAAATCCGACCTCGGATGAGTAGTTTAGGGCCAAAAAATGCTCAAAAACAGCAAAAACACACTTGCAGCTGTTCCTCCTATCTTCTCCACGTTTTTTCTGGTCTTCTCTCTCTTTTTTCAGTTCCCACACTTAGATTTTTTAGTTGGGCACCCGTGGCCTTTTAGATGACCTCAAATGGACCCCGAACACGCCAAAAACTGACCTCGTAGTGCATAGTTGTCACCTTTTTTGCATCATCCGCACACCTGGCACTCAGTTTTTTTCAATAATGCATCCCGCCACCACGTGAAGTGGCCCCAAATTATGGTTCTCATGATGACCTTTCTGCATAATTATCACAAGAAAACATCCACGTTGTGTCCGTACTCATCCACGTGCAAGTATTGACCCCGTTCGGCCTCCTGACGCCACTAGATGCCATCTGACGCCCCTGCTTACCTCATGTCGGCCCGCGGATAGCTTCCTCGAGAAGTTTTACGCGCTACCAACTCCTTCTTATTGTATAAAAAACACACTGGTACTGATAATAGTGAAAATCGATGCACTATGTACACCCTGTCCTACCTGTACACACGTGGGCCCCACGTAACCACCTGGCTATGGAAATTGGGTAATCCTTTATTCGATGCACCATGCATGTGTATGTACATATGCGCAATCCCTTGTTCAAAAAAACTCCTGACAGCGTCATGACTGTGTCTGAGAGAGAGTGAGAGAGTGAGTTTTATCCTCTTGCTACGCGAGCTACGGAGCTGCCATTGGAGAAGCGACACCGCCATTGTGTTAGCAACGACGAGAGCTACGCACCGATACCAAGCGTACGCGCATTCAGCTTCTACGCGAGGTGAGCTCCCATGAGCTTCTATGTGAGTTTTCTCCCTACCTGTGTGTCAGAATTGAGCGTGCCATATATCGATAGAACCGCGGCAAGTTGAGCTACACATTAGTACCATCGGAGTCAAAATTCGGTCACCTGAATTTTTTGGCCTGTCTTCATACGTGTTTACCGCACGGAGTGGTTACAGGTTGAGATTATATTGTAGATTCATAGGGTATTGTCCTTACCTAGTGTAGAGACCCCCCTTTGAGCTTGAGGCTGATTCGATGACTTTAGATCATGTTTCGGATAGCATTTGTTTGTAGTACGGATTTCAGTCATTTACGTATTTGAGAACTTAGGTTTGATTTCCTTGGTAGTGATTGTCATTAGAAGGTTGAGTAGGTGATTTGACACTCACTTATTTGTTTCCATGTGCCTGCGGGTCAAGCTCCGTCCTCGTCTGACATTCTTGTTTGTAGGTTGAGTTCTCGCTATCATAGCCACCGCTAGCGGCGTAACCGCCCAACATTTGGCACCGCTGCTGGGGACGAGAGCCCTAAGTAGGTGACCTTAGACTAATCCTACGAGGTGAATTGTTTCATTTACTTTGTATATTTTAGTTAGAGAGATCTAGGAGTGGTGGACTCCGAGGATCTTTGAGAGGTACTATGAAACTTGTAGATTCTTGGGTCTTTCGTGTTTGACAGTTTTTTTGGTTTAGATTAGATTGTTTTTTGTTGGTGTTGAGTGGTTGTTGAGATTGAGGTATTTACTAGTCCGTGTGTGGCAGTGAATCTCTTTATACTCACAATTGCAAAAACCCATTTTATGATTAGAAGTAGCTTAGGTAGGACTTGATTTGATCTTGATCTAGAGCTATTAATCAGTGATTTATTTGCTTGATGTGTTTGTTTGCATGTTAGATCACTAAACCGTTGATTTGGTAGTGAAACTGGCATAAACAAAGTGCAGAGAGATTTTCTGTGAAACTGAGTTTTGCTGAGCACTTAAGAGAGCTCTTGGAAGAGTTTTGTGCCAAAAAACTGGAAATCTGCAACTTTAGACATCATACGCGTATGATGTCTTAAGGGCTAAACAGAGACCAAACTAAAAATCTGACATTACCAGAGTGTTCAGATGGGGGGTTTTACCCTAAGATCAACATAAAACAAGGGCTTTAACACTTCTAAAAACTCAAAATACCAAGTCAAAGTGCAAAAAAAACGCAAAGAATAGGGAAAATTGATTAAGAGCTCATTTTTGCATTCAAACTTGATAAAAACACTTGAAACTCAAAGATACACACTTGGAGAAGCTTAAAATTGAAAATTGGGCAAATCTGTGAAAAAAGACGTCATACGCGTATAATGTCTTTTTGCACTTGCTGATGTGATTTTAGAATTTTGACTTGACAACATTGTTGCAAACATAGTGAATAGCTGAAATATGAAGTTTGGACCAAAATTGGACAAAAAGACATCATACGCGTATGATGTCTCCAACCTAATTCTAGGCAAATTTTGACATTTTGCTATCACAGATCCTTTGTACTAGCTGTCTAGAGCTTGTAATTCAAGTTTCATATCATTTGGATCACATTTGACCCCAAGTAAGCCAACAATCGGGAAATTGCCCAGAAAAGCCTAATCTGGCCATAACTTGCACAACCAGAGTTCAAATTGAATTTTGTGAGTGGACAGAGCATAAGGATGCTACTGAGAGTGAGCAAGCAAAAATATCCAAAATCTAGGAAAAAAGACATCATATGCGTATAATGTCTTTCTGAGCAAATCTGATACAAAATTTTCACTTGAGATCAGAGAAGTCTTCTAATTGACAAAACAAACCATTTGACCAAGTATCATTCAGTTTGGATCACTTTTGGTCACAGAAATGGGGATAAAACAAACTGTCGAGACTGAAAAGTTAAATTCCTCTAGGGGAATTGATGAATTTGAGATCTGGTAGATATCTCCAGAATAACCAACCGAGACAAAGAGAGCAAGCGACTGTTATATCAACCGAGGAGAGTGTAAACCAAAGTGTAGTGCGACCGTTAGAGCCAATCCTTGAAGGAAGTATTTCCGATACTTCTTCAGAGAGATCTTACGAGATTTTTACTGAACACTTAGGATACTTGAACTTAAACAAAAGAGAAAACATGGCAGCAGGACCATCAAACCCTTTGGCCACAATGAAACTATTGTTCATCAAGTATCAATATGACAACAAGCAAGGTGCCAAGATCTACAAAGATGGTATGGACCGCTATTGTGTGAAGATAGAAGATAGACCAAGTGAGTTCAAGGACTTAGTTCCTGTGAGCTATAGCGGAGATAGGTACCTAGATGATGAAGGTATCATGTACTTGGTAGTCCTGAATCCTAACATTGTGGACAAGTGGGCATTGATGGGCACGAAAGCCAAAGTAGATGAAGAACCGGAAGAGAAAGCACCAACAATGAGCTTCCCCAATGCTAGATTAAGACGAGAAAATGAAACTTTGAGAATCAACACAGACAACGTCTATGTGGGGTTATACAAGTATAATAATGGAGAGGAAGATCTCTATTATAGATGCGAGGAACCCTACGTTGATGAGTTGACAGAGCGGAAAAGACTTTATGTCTTTACCTACACAGAGGGATCAGAAACGAAGATTGTCGCATACGATAAGTATGGAAGACGATATGCAGAAATCGATAAAAAAGAGTTGGAAGTATACACATACTTTGGGGGACCACTCCACCATTATTATGTCACTCCAAGCCCACTGAGACCAGCACCTACAACTGTCATGCCAGAACCGATGGCAACAGGTAGAGAGAGGACTCATGTAACTGAATCTTTCAGTCGACCTCATTATTCTATGCCAAGCCCAATGGGAACATTACATTCTAGAGAGTCAATGGCTACGAATCGAGGTAGTGCAGTTTCATTCTCTACACATACTACGGTAGGTCCGATGTTTGCAGCAGCACCATCACATTTGCCTCCTAGTAGTAGATTCGTGGCAAGGGAGCCAACTAGAGCAGCACATGAAGTCCATGACAAAAGAGAAAGTTTTAGTCGGGATATAGGAGCAATGAGATTGGTGGCAGACAATAGACGCATGAGACCATCTCAAGTGGCCAAGTGTATGCCGAAGAAGTATAGTGGCTCAGGAGATCCATATGCTCACTCTTTAAGCAAGTCTTAAGAGCTAAGCAGATAACAGATATCCACACACAATACGAAGGATTTGGTCTTACTTTAGAAGGGACGGAATTGACATGGTTTCAACCACTGAATGGTGAAGGTTTCCATGACATTGAACACTTGCTGCAAGAGTTTACCGGGGAATTTTCGAAAAGAGGGATCAAACACAACACGGTATCCCAAGTATATGCTTTCAAACAGAAGGAGCAAGAAAAGGTGAAGGAAGCTTCGCTTCGCTTCAAACAATACATTGAGAGATGTCCAGTACGAGAACGACCGCAAGATGACAGACTATCTATCCTCTTTATAGAAGGATGAGAAATGACACTCTTAAGAAAGACTTGCACCTGAAAGCTTGTACAAGTTTTGAGCAAGTGACCAGAGAAGCATTGTACTTAGTGGATGAATGTGTTGTTTATGGAGAGGTGACAACGGATACGGATGTCGCATCCAATAGCTCATCATCCGTAGCTACAGAGACCACCACTAACAAGAATGTCCAAACAACAACATTGCCAAACATGGAACAAATGATAGAAGATGTTGTAAGGAGGTTAGCACCATACCCTAAACCAATGCCAAAACTAACGAAATGGTGTGCAATCGAACAAAAATGGACAAATCATTCAACAGAAGAGTGCTATTACAACAAGGGTTATGTGAAGGAGCGTCAGTATGCACCTCCAGCTCAAACAGCACCACCTCAGGTACATCCAGTACCTAGATACCCAACGGGAAACGTACCAGGACCTATGGGGATAGAAAGACCACAGCCGGTATTGGGGCAACAACCACCCTTACCAAGAGCAAGACCAGTGGATATTAGATATGCACCCACCCTAGAGAATCAGGAAGAACGAGCTTTAGTGCCTGTTCAGACTTATTAGGAAGATTCCGGTGCACCCATGGCTCCTACTGTGTATTACCCACCTGAAGAACCAAAACAACCAGAACCTTGGAGCATGATAGGAAATGTTGGACCACCAACAACCGCACATGCCTCAGATGAAGAGAGGTATAACTTGGACGCAAGAACACTTATGTTCATAGCTCATGGGGGGTTGTCAGGCCAAAGACCAACCTACCCACAAAGAGCAAATCAAGGGACATCAAGACCTGCATCGGGACCCTGTTATAAGTGTGGAGGTGACCATTTGATGAATGTTTGTCCACACACAGAGATCATTAGAATAAATTCATATTGCATAGAGTGTGGTGTCACTTACTTCATTGAGGATTGTTCAAAGAATCCCAACAAAGTGCAAAAGACGACATTGAACATGCTAGAGTCGATTCCTACTAGCAGTGGGTCTGAAAATGAAACCAAGATACCAACACAAGTTGTGACTAGAGCTCAAGCAAAGAAAAACACTAGAGAACCATAGAATGGAAAGTCAGAGACGGAATTGGCAAGTAAAGGACAAAGAAGCCATAGAAACACATGGAAAGCTAGGAAAGCACGCATGAAGCTGAAAAAAGAACAGCAAGACGCGATTCTAGCTGAGGAATTAAAACAAACAAAAGACAGATTAGAGAAACTTGAGAGTCAAAACGGAATACGGGAAATGGACTCTGAAAAGTCGAAACTGAAGAGCGTCAAAGAGACAACGAGTGTGAGCTCAGGGGGATCAGTGTTAGTCGACAAAGTACACGAACCATTGGATGTACTGATGAGAGCTTACAAAGCGAGATTAAAGAACAACCAAACACAAGAACAACGGTGATTGACTTATCCAAACGCGGAATTGGAAAAGCAGAGACTCGAAATGTGTCAGAAAATGATTGAGACTGCACAAGCCTTGTTAGAACCACCTAGAGAACCAATGAATTGTGGAGCGGAAAACCAAACTCATCAAGAGACTATCCTCTCCCGGGTAGTTGAAAAGCCTAGTAGTGCACAAAAGCCTGAAAAAATGCACGGGGATGAACGTATAGTGATAAACACCACAGATCAAGAAATAGAGAGTTTTCATCCTGTAATACAAAGGTCTTACAGAAGAGATGAGGATTACAATGAGTTTTGGAAACAAGTGAGAGAGGCAAACTTTGCAAACGAGTTGAGTTGTCAAGCTAATCAGACTAATGGGGAAAAGGACGTCAGGAATCCTCCCATAGAGGAATTTGAGGCAGGATCTCAAGTGGACTTAGATCTGCATTCTTACTGGGGAGATGGAGGCTCTGTTAGAACAGTAGAGAGTAAACCTCATTCGCTGAAAACCTTACCTTCATACTTAGGAGAATATGAAGCAAAATCTGAGATTAGAGTGCTTCCCTCACGAGGAATCTCTTCAAAAAAAATTATAGACTCGCAAGGATTGATAGAGATTTTGTCAACACCAGTGACATGCACTATCACCCTAGATGAGCTTTTGAGACTACGACCAAACATGTGGGCAATTGTAGAAAAATGCTTGGAGAAATTTGGAATAAAAGACCCAACTGCAAAACTGTAAGAGGACATATGAGAGCTAAGCATGCCACAAAAAAATGCTAAGCCTGTACCTTTGAACAAGGTCGGAGAGTATTGCAAAGTCAAAGAGGGGAATACAACCTTACTAGTTGAATTCCAGGGAGTTAACACGATGGCAATACTGGACAGCGGTGCTGGAGTAGACATTGCTACAAAAGAAATCTGGAAAAAATGGGGAAAATCGGCGATAAAAAAAACGAGGTTGAAACTCCAACTAGCGGACGGACATATGGAGAGACCTTTGGGACTGTTAGAGAAAGTTGTAGTGACTTCTTGCGGGATTGAGTACGAGCATACTTTTGCTATTGTTGACTTTGTCAAGGAGAATAACTATGATATTATACTTGGAAGACCGTTCATGAGACAGTTGAAAATGGTCCAGGATTGGGGTTACGACCACATATGCTTGAGACATGTGGAAACCACTACTGGCGCGAATCTAAAAGACCATAGCTACAAGGATGTGAACCGAACACCAGTTGAAGAGTTTGATTTAGCTACTTTGGCAAGATCAGAGTTTCCAGCTTGGTTAGGCAAACCCAAAGAGTTATGGATGTGTGGAGCGTCAAACTGTGGAATTCTGAAGCATGAAGAATGTGTTTTAGAAAGAGAAATTGAAGACGGAAATTATATAGGTGAATCCTTTCCAGAGGATGCACTTGAACCATTAGAATGGACACACATTCTAGCAACCCTAGATGTTTGTGCAATTCAAGATGGTCCCACAACGAAGTTCTGTGATAAAGATGGATATGATGTGGTTCCGTACTTCATGATCAGAGTTGTACTCGAAAAGGAGACTGAAAAGATTGATACACCAGAAAACAGAGAGGAAGAGGAGATCTTTCACGGCATTCCCGATTATCCAAAATGGGGAAAAGCTGACAAAAAGTCCACATACAACTCCAGCGAGAACGAGGAAATTATAAAGGATGTCAGATTCTACGACTTCCCAAATCAGACTGAAAAACGCCAGAAACGCTATAGAGAAAAGAGAAAAACGAAAGGAGTTAGAAACACTCCGATGCCTAGGATAAAAGGGAAAAACCAATTCCTAATGCTAGTTTAGGCGGAAGATTGTGTCAAGGACAAGATTTCCGGAAGAATGAGAGGAAATGTGGAAACGAGCTCACGGAAAGACAAACAAAGCTCAAGAAATCGAGTTCAACCCAGTGGAACGAAAACCAAAATAGATAAAGTGGAAAAAAACATTAGAAACAAGGAAAACAAAGAGTCCAAATTAGAACTCCAAAACAAGTATAGAGAGTTAAAGAAAAATCTGAAAGAAGTTTGGACGACTGAAATCAAGAGTGGTGAGGACGAAAATGTCAATGTCAAGGGAAACATGGATGTTCCCTCTCACTACAAGAAATTTACGATAAAGGATAGGAAGGTGATATTAACCCATCCTATCAGAGAAAGAAAGGAGAACAAATCCTATGATGGACCGGAGGACGCTAGAAAGGTTGATTTAGCAGCTCTAGGAGAGGAACCTTGACCGGTGTACATAGCTACAGATTTGTCTCCGGAAGAAGAAGAGAGACTTTTGAGTCTTCTCAGAGAATACAGGGATGTGTTTGCATGGTCGTACAAGGACTTGAAAGGAGTCGATTCATCAATATGCTAACATACAATTCCTTTGAAAAAAGACGCTAAGTCTAGCAGACAGAGACTGTACACGTATAATGACACGTTTGCTAAGCGAATCAAAGAGGAAATAGACAAGCTAATGGAAGCTGAATTCATATATGAGATTGAACACACACACTGGGTATCTCCGATTGTGGTAGTGCCTAAGAAAAACGGGAAACTTCAAGTGTGTGTCAATTTGAAGAAAGTAAATGCTGCGACAATCAAGGACAATTATCCCTTGCCGATAACTGATCATGTTCTAGAACGTGTATCAGGTAAAAGAGTATATTCCTTCCTAGATGGATTTTCAGGATATAATCAGCTTGCCATTGCGTCAGAGGATCAACACAAAACAGCTTTTGCAACGGAGTGATGCGTATCGAGTTATGCCGTTTGGTTTAACTAATGCTCCCGCAACATTCCAAAGGCTGATGACTCATGCTTTCAAAGAGTACTTGAGGTTGTTTCTAGAAATATACATGGATGATTTGTGCATACACTCTCTTCTGAGAGATGAGCATCTAGAACACCCAAGGAAGGTATTTGAGAAATGTAGGACATATCGTATTTGTCTCAATCCTGAGAAGTGTGTGTTTATGGTCTGACAAGGCAGAGTTATGGGACATATTGTCTCAGATAACGGAATATCCACGGATCTGGAAAAGATAAAAGTAATAGTGGGTATGCCTAGACCAGCCAATGCAAAACAAGTGCTGAGTTTTTATGGGACAATGTGGATATTATAGACGATTCATTTACATGTACGCTATAATAGGCCAACCACTTTACAGGCTAATAGTGAATTACGAATGGACAGAGGAGTGTGAGGAATCCTTCAAGAAACTGAAAGAGGCACTCATCACTGCTTCAGTCTTGAAATCACCAGATTCGGAGAAGATATTCCATGTGCATATAGATGCTTTGGCATATGCAATAAGATGCATCCTAGCTCAGCCAGAAGAAGGAAGCATGGAATTCCCAGTCTGCTATGCTAGTCGACAGCTCAACAATGCTGAAAGGAATTACACAACAACGGAGCGAGAGGGATTAGGAATGATTTAGGATGTGAAGAAATTTTGGCATTATCTTCTAGCCAATAAGTTTGTGTTTTTCACAAATCATCAAGCTTTGCTCTACCTAGTGAACAAACCATGCAATATGGGACGGATAGTAAGATGGTTCATCATCTTGTTAGAATTCGACTTCATGGTAGTAGTAAAGAAAGGGAAGACACATCTCAGAGCTGATCACCTTTCAAGGTTGAAGAATGGAGAAGACCCTATAAGTGTAGATGACGACATGCCGGATGTGTACTTATTCAACATAGAAATGATACCAAAGTGGTCTCAGGATGTTGTTAGTCTATTACCTATGGAGGAGAGTTTGATCTAAAAGGATACAACCAGAAACAAGTTATTATTCAGTAATCCAAAAATCTTCAGTTGATTGTAGGATGGTTGTATCACTTAGGAACCGATAACATTCTAAGTTTATGCATCAATCCTGAAGAATATAACATATATCTGCGAGAAGCACATGTTCACAAATGTGCATTTCATTGTTCAAGAAGAAACACGTACAGGAATCTGTTACAACTAGGAGTCTACTGGCCAGAAATGAAAGAGAGTGTACATGAATATGTCACGGTATGTATTACATGCTCGTCAAAACCGCCAACTGAGTATTCAACATTGTATCAGATAATGATCGCTCCTGAATGGAGTCATTATATTGTTGAATATCTCACAAACAGAACTTTTCTAGAGGGAACCTCAAGAGAGCGTCAGAGAGCAGTACAGACAGAAGCACGAGATTACGCTTTAATAGAAAATCAACTCTATAAGAGAGGAAAGGACAACCAGCTTAGGATATGTGAATCAGAGTCAGAGTATGTGATAATCCTAGAGCAAGCTCATGGAGGAGTAGGTGGATGCCATTTCTCAGGTGATAAGACAACAAAAATTGTCTTAGAGGCAGGAATATGGTGGCCGACATTACACATGGACACTGAGGAATACGTAAAATGATGTGATGATTGTCAGCAGACAAAAGTACCACTGAAAAGAGATGATATGCCGCTTAGACCAATGATGGGAGCAAAAGCCTTTGCAAAATGGGGGATTGATTATGTTGGACCTATCTCACCTCCTGCATATAGGACTCATGCACAATACATCATTGTGGTGACGGACTATCTAATAAAGTGGGTTGAGGCAAAAGAAACTCAAAAAGCAGATGCCAGGACCACGACACAATTTCTGTATGAATATGTCTTTGTACGATATGGATTACCAATAGAAATTGTGAGTGATCGAGGCACACACTTCATAAATGAATTGATAGAGATCCTTCTAGACGAATTCATGGTAATATATCGCAAATCAGCTCCATATCATCCACAAGCCAATGGACAAGCTGAAGCGACGAACAAAACCTTATGCATAGTCCTTACAAAGATTGTATCTGAGTCGAGAACTGATTGGGACTAGAAATTGCATTCAACATTATGGGCGTATAGGGTAGCATGTAAAACATTGATAGGAACGACCCCGTACAACATTGTTTTTGGTTTGAATGCTATTTTACCAATAGAATTTTTAATTCCAACACTGAGAGTAGCTAAGGAATTAGAATCGACAGGACATGAGCTTTCAGATAGAATAGACGACCTTGAAAAGCTAGATGAGCTTCGCTTAAAAGCAGTGGCTTCAATCTACACTCAAAAAAGGCGACAAAAAGAGTTCTTTGATAAGCATGTACGAACTAAAGAGTTTAAGATTGGGGACTTTGTCCTAGTATACACTCTAAAACAGCATGCCAAAAAACTTAAAAAGCGAGGGATGGGACCACTTGTGATTAAAGATCTATCACCAAGCGGGGCCGTCAAGCTTGCTACATTAGACGGAGAAGAAATGCCAAACTGGATTATTGGATGCAGATTGAAGAAGTTTCATTTGCCACTAACCCAGGACATGCTTCTCAAAATACATCAAGACAAACTACAACTTCAGCAAAAGAAAAAGATTGTTGAGGAAGCGCAAGCGGAAGCAAAAGAAAGAATGGGGTGAAAGCGTGGTTTGGTGGTACAAAAAAAGGACCTATTTTACTTCTACCAATGAAAAAGTGGGAACTGGTAAAATTTTTATAGTTTAGGTCAAAACTTTTCAGACCTTGTGTTTTTGGATTCTCCTTTTGAAGATCTATCCACCGATATATAGTATGATAGGTAGTTTTTCATGTGACATGTAGAAATTGTAGCGCAAAGATTTGTCAAAGGTGATGTCAAGGACAATCCTTTTTGTACCACCAAAGCATGCTTTTAGCCAATGGAGAAAAGAAGACTACTGCATCAGCGACAACGCAATGAAGGAGCCTTACGAATAAACGCAGTCAGTGTATCAGAAATGGGTGAAGACAAAGTAGAGCCCATCATCGAGGTCAAAGTGGGGCCAAACCAGATTAAAGCCAGAGCACTATTGGATTCAGGAGCACAAGCTAACCTGCTTTCAGTGAGTTTGTACAAAGAATTGAAACATAACACTAAGCTGCAAACTGCCAAACAGGAGTTGAAGAGTTATTCAGCACACTCAATTAAGGCAATCGAATGCACAGTACTGCACGTACAGATAAAACAATATGTGTATCTACATATGTTTTATGTGGTCGAAGACAAAGCTACGCAACATCCGTTGTTACTAGGGCAACCATGGAAAAAGCAGTACAATGCGATGATTAATTGGTGCTCAAATTCAGTTAACATCAAATATGAGGAGGAAAGTCAATCAATTCCGTTCTCCAAAGCAACAGTACAGGTGCAAGCCTAAGAATCCAATGACAAAGGTAAACGACCTAAAGAGGTGAAGAAGGAGCAATGGCAACCAAAAGCCACTTCTACACAACCGGAATGCTCCTCAAAGAAGAAATCTCAGACATGGGTAGAGAAGACAGAAAATACACGCATAGCTCAACCTTGGATAAAGACAGACTCAAAGTTGGTATGGAGGCCAAAGAAGGTTGTGCCAGAGAGAACAAAAGTGGAAAACAAAGTCTTCAACACCAGAACAGAGTATCAGACAGCCAAATTTAGTGAAACTGATCTGGATTCCAAAGAAGTTGATGACAGCACAAAGCCATAGCAAAGAAATTTGGATTCCAAAGATTTGTAAACAGGAACTCCCTTCAGTACAATCAACAGAGAATCCTTAGTATTCAAGGACAGAGCCATCACAACCTAAAGTCAAGCAGATTTGGGTAGCAAAGAGTTTGTGGAAAGCACAGGCAAATCGGAAGAAGATTTGGATTATCAAAAAGGACACAAATGTAAACAAGAACCCAAGTACCGATTCTACAACACCAGTGCTACAGACAACCCCAATATTGTTAAGTATGGAGCCTGATTTACCCTTGTAATTTTCTGTGGTAAAAACACACATTTGTAAGGCCCCCATTATGAGGAGAAGCCATCGTGCGTGAAGGAAAATCACTCACCGGAAACCAAAATTTTCACGGACAAGAATCAGGGGCAACTTTAAAGGCCTCGGGGGCGGAGGCCCCCGAGACTTTTTTTTTCGCCGGAATATTATGGCCGGACGGCGGCCGGAAAGTGGTCGGAAAACAACCGGTCGGTTGGCCGGTGGCCGGTGGTCGAAAGTCAATGGCCGGTGGCCGGTGGTCGAAAGTCAATGGCCGGTGGCCGGTGGCCGAATTCAAAAGCGGACTTGTCTTCTCAAGGGAGGCCACACATGGGCGGATTGGAGGGTCCGATTTGGACTTATTCGCACAAGGGCAGCTACACATGGCTGTCTCTCATAAGAGAGGGCAGCCCTTTTGGCCTATAAAAGGAGGCCATTTCTACACACATTTCATAGTGTGAAGTTGATGCAACAAGGTGAGTGTGAGGTGGTGAGAGTGAAGCAAGGAGGGAGCTCCATTAAGGGTATAATCCCTTTGTAAACTACTTCTTGTTTTGAAGTACTAAAGCCATTGAGTGGCTGCTTTCTCGTGGACGTAGCCCACATTGGGTGAACCACGTATATCGTGTGCACTCTCTCTCTCTCTCTCTCTCTCTCTCTCTACTCTATAATCTCGTGTATATAAATCTGTCTCTCTCCATTAAGCAATCTACTAAATTATCTATTTAGCTACGTCTTATTTCCTAACAACTGGTATCAGAGCAAGGTTTGCTCGTAGCTAAATTATCTCAAGGAAAGGATTCCTTGAATTGAGTGGGAGTTATGGCGGAGGAAGGGAAGCTCAAGATTGAGAAGTTCAACGGCAAAAACTACCAACATTGGAAGATGCAGATTGAAGACTATCTCTACCAGAAGGACCTCTATTTGCCACTAGGCGGTCTTGCGAAGAAGCCCGCAACAATGGCAGATGAAGCATGGATTGTCCTTGATCGAAAGGCACTGGGAACAATCCGGTTAAGCTTGGCGTCAACGGTGGCCTTCAATGTTTCGGAGATGAAGACCACGGAGGACTTGATGAAGTCACTTGACGACTTCTACGAGAAACCATCGGCATCCAATAAGGTATTTCTTATGAAGCGCTTGTTCAATCTAAAGATGGCAGAGAATGGTTCAGTTGCAGAACACCTAAATGACTTTAACACAAACATAAGTCAACTTCGATTAGTGAAAATCAATTTCGATGACGAAGTGCGAGCTCTCCTTATACTATCATCTCTACCGGATAGTTGGGACAGCCTTGTGATGGCTGTAAGTAATTCTATCTCTGGCACAAATACTCTTAAGTTTGATGATGTTGTGGGTGTTCTCCTAAGAGAGGAAATGCGAAGGAGAAGCACAGGAGAATCATCAAGTGCTGCACTATCAGTGGAAACAAGAGGAAGGCTTAAGGAGAGGTTCAAAAACCAAAAGGGTCGTGATCGCTCAAGGCGGAGCAAGTCACGCACAAAGTCAGTTCTTGAATGTTGGAACTGCGGCAAGAAGGGCCAAGTCAAGAAGGATTGCTGGTCCAAGAAGAAGAAGGAGACAGAGTCTCAAGACAACAAGCCAACATCAGAGGCCAATGTGGCAGGTAAAGTAGAGCAAGATGCTCTAATTCTCTCATTAGACAATGTGTCTAATTCCTGGATAGTAGATTCCGGGGCTTCATTCCATGCGACACCACACAAGCAACATTTCCAAGACTACACAAAAGGTAATTTTGGGTATGTATACTTGGGAGATGATGAAGCTTGTGAGATTGTCGGCAAAGGTACAGTTTCTGTCAAAACTGCTAACGGAAATGAATGGAAGCTTAAAGATGTTAGGCATGTTCCTTCTCTTCGCAAAAATTTGATCTCTACAGGACAATTGGACGATGAAGGTCACAACATTGCATTCGGAAACAAACGGTGGAAGATCTCAAAGGGATCTTTGGTGGTTGCCAAGGGTGAAAAAGTCGGTACACTTTACTTGTGTACTGTTAGCACGCAACCTTCAGCTTGTGCAGCAACTACAGAAGTTGACAGTGCGGTGTGGCACTACCGACTTGGGCATATGAGTGCCAAAGGAATGCAAATCCTTCAAACAAAGAAGCTTCTACCAGGTTTGAAAGAAGTGGACTTAGAGTTCTGTGAAGATTGTGTTTATGGTAAACAAAAGAGGGTAAAATTTCAAAAATCAGGAAATGAAAGAAAAAATAAAAAACTTGAGTTGGTTCATTCTGATGTTTGGGGTCCTGCAAGTACACCATCACTTGGTGGCTCATTGTACTATGTAACATTCATAGACGATGCGACTAGAAAAACATGGGTTTATGTCATGAAGAATAAATCCGATGTATTTTCCATATTTCAAAGGTGGAAAGCCTTTGTGGAGAATGAAACAGGTACCAAGGTTAAATGCCTCAGATCCGACAATGGAGGCGAATATTGTAGCCAAGCTTTTGAAAGCTTTTGTGCTAGCAATGGCATTCGGAGGCAAAGGACAACCCCAAGGACACCTCAACAAAATGGGATTTCGGAAAGGATGAACAGGACAATCATGGAACGAGCACGAAGCATGCGGCTACATGCAGGCCTACCGCTTGAGCTTTGGGCGGAAGCTATAAGTACGTCTGTGTACTTAATCAATCGGTCACCCTCAACGGCATTGGATGGGGGAGTTCCAGAAGAGGCATGGACAGGTAAACCGGTGAATTATGCATTTCTCAAAGTGTTTGGGTGTGAGGCTTTCATGCACATAGATAGAAGCCTAAGATCAAAGTTAGATGCAAAGTCCAAAAAAAGTTTCTTCATTGGCTATGGAGAAGGAGACTTTGGGTATCGCCTATGGAATCCTGAAGATGGTAAAATCTTAAGGAGTAGGGATGTAATTTTTAACGAACAAAATATGTACAAAGATTACTTGGAAAGAAAACAAACAAAAGAAACAGGTGATGAGTACATGGAGCTTGAGGACGGTGAAGACTCAAGGACTGCAAACGGTGACAATGTGCAACAACGTCAACCAAATGAGGAGCCTCAACCTATTCCCCGAAGATCTACAAGAGCAAGTAGACCTCCAGAAAGGTTTGTTCCTTCCTTCAACCATCTCTTGATCTCAGATTCTGGAGAGCCGGAATCATATGAAGAAGCTATGCAACATGAATCCAAAGAAGAATGGACGAAGAGCATGCAAGTGGAGATGGACTCACTACATCGCAACCAAACATGGGAGTTGGTTGAGTTGCCTAAAGGTAAGAGGGCACTTCAAAACAAATGGGTGTACAAGCTAAAGGAAGAAGAAGGTGGGAAGAAAAGGTACAAGTCTAGGCTTGTGGTAAAAGGTTTTTCTCAAAAGAAAGGTATTGACTTCAATGAAACATTTTCTCCTGTTGTAAAAATGAACTCAATTAGGCTTGTCTTAAGCCTTGTGGCTGCTCATGATCTAAATCTCGAGCAAATGGATGTAAATACGGCATTCCCTCATGGTGACTTAGAGGAGGAAATCTACATGCTTCAACCAAAGGGGTATGAAGTAAAAGGTAAGGAGAAAATGGTTTGCAGATTAAAGAAGAGCTTGTATGGTTTAAAGCAAGCATAAAGACAATGGTACTTGAAGTTTGATCGATGGATGTTGGATCATGGATTCACAAGATGCAGCTCGGATCACTGCGTCTACACGAAGAATTTGGGAGATGGGAAATTTATCATCTTAATGTTGTATGTTGATGACATGTTGATTGCAAGTGCTAACATGCAGGACATCAAAGACCTAAAAGAGGAGCTGTCCAAATCTTTTTCAATGAAAGATTTAGGTGCTGCAAAGAGGATACTTGGTATGAAAATATCAAGGGACAAGATGAAGAAGACAATAAAGCTATCTCAAGAAGATTACATCAAGAAGGTACTAGAAAGGTTTGCAATGCAAAATGCAAAACCAGTTTCTACACCTTTGGCTGGTCATTTTAAACTAACGAAGGATATGTGTCCAAAGACACAAGAGGAGATAGCCTATATGTCTAAAGTTCCATATGCTACAGCGGTAGGTTCTCTAATGTATGCTATGGTCTGGACAAGGCCAGACATTGCACATGCAGTGGGAGTTGTGAGTAGGTTCATGGACAACCCAGGTAAACAGCATTGGCAAGCTCTGAAGTGGATACTTAGGTATCTAAAAGGGACAACAACAAATGCTTTGTATTTTGGAGGAACTGATATTTTTCTAGAAGGGTATGCTGATGCAGATATGGCAGGTGACAAAGATACTCGAAGGAGCACTACTGGCTATGTGTTCACGGTTGGAGGCACAGCAGTAAGCTGGGCTTCAAAGCTGCAAAAAGTGGTTTCACTTTCTACCACGGAAGCAGAGTATGTAGCAATGACGGAGGCAAGCAAAGAAATTCTGTGGCTTCACAGATTCTTAGAAGAGCTTGGATTCAAACAAGACAATTGTGTCTTGTACAATGATAGCCAAAGCGCTATCCATCTTGCAAAGAACTCAGCCTTTCATTCAAGGACAAAGCACATTGAGGTGAGATATCACTTCATACGCACTCTTTTGGAAGAGGGACAACTAAAGCTAGGAAAGGTGCATACAAGTGAAAATCCTGCAGACATGTTTACAAAGGTGGTCAACAAGGAGAAGTTGAGCTTTTGCTCATCTTCAATCAGCATTCAAGGATAAGAAGCTAGAATGGAAAGCAGTCACAGGTTTGGTTTGGAGATCAGTCTCCAAGTGGGAGATTGTTAAGTATGGAGCCTGATTTACCCTTGTAATTTTCTGTGGTAAAAACGCACATTTGTAAGGCCCCCATTATGAGGAGAAGCCATCGTGCGTGAAGGAAAATCACTCACCGGAAACCAAAATTTTCACAGACAAGAATCAGGGGCAACTTTAAAGGCCTCGGGGGCGGAGGCCCCCGAGACTTTTTTTTCGTCGGAATATTCTTTTTCGCCAGAATATTATGGCCGGACGGCGGCCGAAAAGTGGTCGGAAAACAACCGGTCGGTTGGCCGGTGGCCGGTGGTCGGAAGTCAATGGCCGATGGCCGGTGGCCGAATTCAAAAGCGGACTTGTCTTCTCAAGGAAGGCCACACATGGGCGGATTGGAGGGTCCGATTTGGACTTATTCGCATAAGGGCGGCTACACATGGCTGTCTCTCATAAGAGAGGGCAGCCCTTTTGGCCTATAAAAGGAGGCCATTTCTACACACATTTCATAGTGTGAAGTTGATGCAACAAGGTGAGTGTGAGGTGGTGAGAGTGAAGCAAGGAGGGAGCTCCATTAAGGGTATAATCCCTTTGTAAACTACTTCTTGTTTTGAAGTACTAAAGTCATTGAGTGGCTGCTTTCCCGTGGACGTAGCCCACATTGGGTGAACCACGTATATCGTGTGCACTCTCTCTCTCTCTCTCTCTCTCTCTCTCTCTACTCTATAATCTCGTGTATATAAATCTGTCTCTCTCCATTAAGCAATCTACTCAATTATCTATTTAGCTACGTCTTATTTCCTAACAAATATTGCCCAAAAGCCTGATAATCAAACAAAGAGTGGCATTATTGCAAATATTGCTATTTCATCGCTCTACGATTGAATTCACCAGGCATGACCACAACAACTACAAGGCTTCACCCTCAAACACTTCGTAGTCGTCCGGGAGGACTCAGACTAGGAGGGGGGGAGGTATACAGGTATATAAGAACTACAAGCAATAAGGACAAAGAAAATGATATTACGAGGACAGTGTCTTACATGATTTCGATTTTTTTATGTTTGATTGCGGATATTGATAATGTTTATGCCCTTACATACTTTGTTTTGCAATAATAAGAGATCAAATGATGAATTTGAGTCTCTAAGTTTGTAAATACGACTAAATATGCGTGTTTTTAGAGGCAAAAAGTGGATAATAGTGGTAATCCAAGCCGAGAAACCACAAATAAGTGTATATACATATACACGGGGTTACCAGCTAATTATGGTGTATTTTTGGAAATTTCTGTTTTCAAATTTTTATTTTCCTTTATTTTTTAGGATTTTCTTAATAAAAGTAAAATAAAAATAAAAAACAGGTGAAACGAGATCAGAAAAAAAGAAAAGAATAGATAGTGATGATCCTAATGACAAGAGCAACCCATGGTAAAAATTGGGCACAATTCGAGAAAAGTTGCGGAAAGCCCGAAATGGCAGAATTTTGGCAAAGTGGACAAATTTCTCAGAAACAGGTGAAACGGAGTCCAAATTGAGAAATTTCAAATCCTAAAGTGCATTTCACGACGAGATAGAAGCACATGTCAAATTTGGTAACAAGTGAGCCGGGAAGTCTAGAGTTAAGTATTTTTTACTTTACTTACAAGCTCATTTGCACTATTACCCACTTGGAGAGAGCAAAGAGCACACAGGAGCATCCGACCTTCTACAGCCTTCTACGACCACTACGAGAGCTAGGAGGACTCTAGATATGAGAGGTAGATTCGTTTCCATAAGCTTTTGATGCTTATCACTAACTTTTGTTGCGAAAACTAACCAAAACAAAGAAACAAGAGCAGACAGGAAATGGGTAGAATGCTAGGTAGAGGCACAACCGCCTAACCAAACCGTGCAAGAACCAATAGGTGGAATACCCTAGTGTAGAAGATGAGTTCCTAACTCTCAAAGTACGAGAAAGACCATTTGGGAAAACCCTAGGTCAAGAGAGCCTGCAAGCGACAAACAGGAAAAAGTTGTCGAAACGACACCAAACTTCACAAGAAGCTTGACAACATCGAGGACAATGCAACCATGTAGTATCTCCAGGTTTGGACCACCAAAAGTGGGTCAAAACAACTGATTCGGCGACAGACACACAAAATGTCATTTTGGCATAACGACCAAAATTGACGACCGACTACCATGAAACTTCACAAGCAACTTCAAATAGTCATCAATGACACATGTGTACAAGCAAAACCCAAAAGAAAGCCGTTTTGCTTGCCAATGGTGAAAAAGATGCTTTCAGGTAATCAAATGGCTAAAGGTGGAAAAGAAGGAACCAAAGTCGAGTCCAACCACATAGACGACTTCCCAACACGTCAAATGAGCTCGGGATGCAACTCTTGAGGAGAAAGATCGAGGAAAATCAACTCCAACACCAAAAGACGACTTCGGAGAGTGAAATGCCTACAAAGGGGGCTTTTAACTAAACTAATGATTTTTAAGGTTGAAAACCACTTAGCAAGGCTTAGGGCACTAGCACAAACCATGCTTTGCACAAAAAACACTTTTTATCAAGAATAGACATCATACGCGTATGATGTCTCACAGTATGATTTTCACATCATCTTGAACACATGAATGCATAGCCTCTTTCTATATGCTAACAACATCAAATGTACAAAGTATCATGATATTTGGAGTTGAAAAACCAATTGGAAACTAAAAAGACGCAAAATAGGGCAAAAAATTGACTTATAGCCCTAAATTTGCCAAAATAGCTCCAAACTCAATGAAACTTTGTAGAGATGTTGTTCAACACATGCACAAGCTATCTAGAACCAAAAAGTACCATTTTGGCCAAAAAGACATCATACGCGTATGATGTCACTTTGCACATACAGAGCCAAAGTTGATCATTTTTCATCATATATCCATTATATATATCAAATACATGCCACATATGGAATTTGGGTACCATTTGGTCAAGGGGATCACTCTATTAGCCCAATCAGTGGGGAAAATCCTTTGTTTAAAGCCTGATCTTGCCAAAATTCATCATACTCAACTTCAAGTCCAGATTTGAGTACACACAGTCCTTTACTATCATATGAGGAGCCCACAGAACCAATCTCATGCAAAAATGACACAAAAGACATCATACACGTATGATGTCTCCAGGGCCAATTTTGGTCCAAACTATACCCAAATTTCATAAAATCATTGTCTAAGCCTATATAAAGCCAAATCCAAGCTTACAATGCAAAATGGTTCAATTTTACCCAAAAAGACATCATACGCATATGATGTCTCCCTACTTGATTTTTTCATTTCAAGTTGCAACCACCACACAGAAGTGATCTATTTACATGCCATTTGAAATCCAACCACCAAGTTTCATCCAATTTGGATCACAAAATCCAATTCCCTCTCAATATCGTGCAAAGAGCGTGACCAGGACTAAAATGACCATAACTTGACCAAATGGGACCCAAATTCAAATCCAGGCATGTAGAATGGATGTATGCACTATCAGCTACAAGCACAACCAATATCAAGCCATTTTGACACAAAAGACATCATACGCGTATGATGTCTCCAGCATGATTTTGCACCCAAATGTCATATTTTTCCATATGTATTGCATCCTTAGGCCCTAAATATCTTATGTCTCAATTTTTAAGTCATTTGGATAGTTAAAAGCTTAATTTCGGCTTTCAATACTGAAAAAGACGCTAACTTCCGAAATTGGTGTTACAGGATCCATGGATTCGGGGAAGTCTTCATCAAAGAGAAAGAGACCGACACTCAAGGAAGCAATAGCAGAACTCGAGCCATTTTTTATTCCCCGAGAGACTCTCAAGCCCACAAAGACTTGGATAGAAGAAGCAGTGTTAGAAGAACAGGGGATAAAGATATACCAAGGTACTTTCAGAGACCCACGAGGACAAACAGTGGATATCCCAATGATTCCCCAAGAATTGGTGGACTACAGCAGAACAGAGGAGATAAGCAGATACCTGGAAAGGGCAGATCTCCGCAGTTTTTTTACTTCCAAACCATCAAGAGTAGATGCTCAAAGAGTGTATGAGTTGGTAACCACCATACAGAAAGATGGAATGGCTACACTCACAGCCTGGGACGGGGAAAAAGTTGAAGTGATTATCACTCCTCAGCTCATTGCAGATGCTCTAAAGCTGCACAAAAAAGGAAGCTCAGTCAGAGAAAGACGAGAAGCTATAGAAGTGTATGGGCCAAAGAAGCAAAATGTCACCTATGAAGACATGGCAGATCCAAGAGCGGCAAAGCTTTGCCGACTTTACAACCAATTCTTACACATATGCAGCAAAAGGCCACAAAAGTATACCACACCACCACATGCTATTTCCACAACAATCACTTGGGCAATAAAGAGCAACATCCCGAAGGAAGTCAATTATGCTCAGCACATTCATGAGCAAGTAATTGCTTTGCAGAACGAGAAGCCAAAGTACATTGGGGGAGCCGAAGTGTTGACTAAGATAGCTTATGAAGCTATCAGAGCAAGGGACCAATGGCCAAAGGTTCCCTCGCAAAACCATTGGCTAAAAGAGATAGATGAAGATGAAGACCAACTAGAGGTCACCAAGAGAGTGTCAACAAGGGCAAGGTGGAAGCTAGAGATTGTTTTTGAGCCAGAAGAAGAAGCAGACGAGCCCCTCAAAAATAAGACCAAGAAGAAACCCACTCCCAAGCAAACTAAGAGCCAGAAAGCCGCCAGAATGGAGAGGCTGATTGAACAGTTTAGAGCCGAGCGAGCCTTAAAAGGAGATTTTGAGGAAAAGTGGGTACCAGACCCAACTAAAGTCGGAGCCAATCCAACTAGACCCCATATTGATCAGTACAATCAATATATCAAGGCTTATGAAGAATCAGAAGCTATATTGGAGCAGCAACCAATAGAGCCATACACCGAAGCAGGAGTTCAGCACATTAAAGTTGAATTAAAAGGAGGTGACAAGGGCAAGAGCAAGGTAGAAGAGTCTAGTCCTGAAGAAGAGGAAAAGATAGGGGAGGAAACAACTACTGAAGTGTAGGTAGATGTGCCAGAAAAGCCCAAAATACAGCAAGAGGAGAAGGCAATGGATCCAATTCAAATGAAGAAAGAGCAATATGATGTTCTAATCAACACAGGAATATATACTCAAGAAGAGGCCCTCAAAGCTGTGTATGGCATTACCTTAACACAGGAAGAACAGAGAGGAAAGGAGAGGAGGACCAAGAATCGATTCGACAGAGAGTGGAGGTTGGTACCTGTGAAGGAAGAGGATGAGTTTGAAGTGGAGGATGAGCTCGAAGATGAGGATGAAAGAGATATCCAGAAAGTGCATCAACTGCTGCAGCAGATCAAAGCCCGATCAAATACAATGAGGGACAGGAAAGAAGAAGCGGAAAAGAGAGAAGAGGAGATGGAAACAAAATATGTGAGTGCACTAGAAGAATCAGAGTACCTCAAGGCATCTCTCCTGGAAGCAAAAAATGAAAGAGATGGACTAATCCTCCAACTCGAGGATGCTTCAAGAGAGGTGGCCAGTGTACAAGAAGCCAAAGAAAGAATTAATGAGGAATTGGAAGCTACAAAGGACGAGCTCATTGAGCTACGAGAAAGGATGGAGCTGTAGGATAGAACAATCCTAAGGCTTAGATCCACACCAAGAGCTAGCAGAGCAGGAGTAGAGCCAGAGGGAGCAATAATCCCCGGTCTGGAAGATCAAATCTAGAGTTTGCAAAGAGAATTACAGCTAGATCAAGTGCAGAGATTACACATTGCGGAGGGCTCATTTGCTGCAGAAGAACAACTGACATCAGAGACCCAAGCACTAAGAGCGGAAAATGAGGCCCTCCAAAAGAAGCTCCAAGATCTGCAAGACAAAGTGATAAAAGATACAGAGGATCAGCAACAAGAAGAAATAGGCAGGGCAGCCGTGGAGCTTCTAGAGACTGGGGAAGCCACAACAAGTGAAGATCCAGCCCCTACACAAGACGAGACCGCAACATCAAGACTTACCGAGGATGAGGAAAAACGATTGCACGAGCAGATAGAGAAGGCAACAAAGGAGAGTGCAAAGGCGGCCATGGAGTGGGCAAGAAGGCTCCTGTTCTCCATTGGACTTCAAGGGGTGGATACTAAGGTGCTGCAAGAACAGTGGATGCAACCTACATTGCCCCTTCCTCTACTAAAGTTTGAAGTGCTGAAGACAAAGAAAAGGATAGAAGAAGAGCATTATGTAGCGCTATATGAAGGTGACATCACAAAAGAGGAGGAATCAAAGAAGATAGTAGACTCCCAGTCGAGATGGAGGAAAGGGTGGTTGACAAAGTATCCAACCTACCTAATCTATTTGGTGGAGGCACCCAAGGAAGTTAGAGAAGATGCAACATTTTGTCCAGTGCCACGAGTCAGGAGTTGGCAAGAACATGACAGAATCATAGCAAAGAAGCCGAATTGGCTTAATTACCCCAAGATGCCAGGACCGAAGGTGGGAGAGAGAATAAGTAAGGCCTACATGGTGAAAACCCTAACGGGCACCATTAAGATCTTTACTGGCTCTCCTGACCTTTCATGTCAAATGCTCAAAAAGATCTGCAGAACATTATTGGCTTGCATTGAAGTGCCCGTGCCGGATAAAGCTACCAGCTCAACATTGTTGTCAACGGCCGACACAATGTGATAGATATGATGTATGATCTAGCCTTGCAACCATCTCCAAAAGTATTACACCTCTTTTATCAGAGAATCATGTTTATGCCGAGTGTTAACCCTCACGGCACACGGACACCCTATGATCTATAAACGTTGTATTATTTAGAGTCAGGCACCGGGCTGGTCGGACCAATAGGGAAAGGTAGAGTGATCGTCGATGAGAGGCGCACTTTAACTTGGACATTCAAGGGATTAGTTGGTTAAGCATGGGCGCCCAAGTGTGAATGGGGTGAGCTCCTATAAAAGCCAACTAAACCTAATTTTTACTCATTCTCTCATTTGTGCAATTGAAGAGTGCTCTTGCTCCATCTCCATCTTCTTCTTCTTCTTCACCTCCTTGTGTGTGTGTGTGTGAGAGAGAGAGAGAGAGAGAGAGGGAGAGTGTGTGTGCGATCGAGCATTACGAAGGCACGACGGCGGCGAGGCGGTTGAGCGCGGCACGACTGCAGCTTCTTCTTCATCGCGGCGAGGAATCCACCACGAAGGCGAGCGTAGAGCGGTGAGTGACACACCCTTTGTTTTCTTGAGCTTGCTAGTTTAGGCTTGTTGTGTGCTTGGAGCCGTTTGTGGCTCGCACACGGTGTATTGGCAAGTCCCTTGCTTCGACAGTGCGGCAAGGAGCGCACATTTTTGGCACCGCTGCCGGGGATATGCCCTACACTAAGCTCGGTTAGCACTTTACGCTTCCTTGTGGTGCAATTTCTATCATAGGAAAGGCAGGGAAGGAGTGTGTGGAGATTTCTGTTTTTTGCGTTTTCTGCATTTGCTGTCAAGTTTCAATTTCTGCTATTGTCTGCGTTTTTTCAATTTCCGCAATTTTTGCATTTTCAAGTTCGGCGTTTTCAATTTCTGCAATTTTCTGCATTTCTGCGTTTTTTTTTGCAATTTCTACAATCTCTGCAATTTCTGCGTTTTTTTTGCAATTTCTGCAATTTCTGCGTTTTTTTTGTAATTTCTGTAATTTCTGCAATTTCCTGCAATTTCTGCATTTCTCAATTTTCTGCATATCTGCGTTTTTAATTTCTGTATTTTCTGCACCAAAAAGAAAAAGAAAAAAAAATTCCGGAAAAAAAAAATCTAAAAAAAAAAAAAAAAAAAGGAAATTAAAAACGTGAGCGAGCAGGGCGGCGAAATTTTTCGAAAATAAAAAACGTGACTCTTAAAACGTACGGGTTGGTTTGTATAAAAGATAGATCGGGATCGGGATCATTTTCCCAAGCCCAAGCCCAAGCCCAAGCCCAGGCCCAGGCCTCAGTCCTCAGTCCTATGATATATACTAGACTCACTCTTATATATATACCCTACTCCCTCAAGAGAGAATGAGAGCATGTGGGACAAGTCCTCCACTCTCCTCCTTTGTCTTCCCACTTGCACCCTTAGACTTTCTAGTTTGGGCCTAGTTCCCTACTGGAAATTGACAGTTTTAGGGATTCCGAGGGCATAGAGTGACCAAACGGAGGGCTGTAAAGCACGGCACGACCCTCTGACCGATACGCTCGTTTCGAGCTATCACACGGCCCATTCCACGACACGCTCTAAAAAATCTAGCAAAAAAACAAACAAAAAACACGCTAAAAACTAGTCACAAGGCCTCCTAGAGCAGCTTTTTGACACCTTAGGGTATCAAAAGCACATGCACTTACGCTCTGGACGAGTGTTAGAGCACGATCACATTGGTGGTGCCTCTGTTCATACGGACACCCATTACGCATCCACGATAAGCTCTAGACCCTCAGCGGGGACACAAGGTAGCACCACCCAAGACCCTAAAATAGCCGCTAGTGATTCCTCCTCCGACTCAGAAATCATGGAAGCATACCCTACCCAAAACACTGAGAGAGAAGGACATGCACCTCCCGAAGCTCCACAGCCTAGTACTAGTATGTTTAGCCGTTTCATGGAAACATTAGGTAGAGCTACTCGCTCGGAACCTGATGCAAATGAAGCACACGAAGGGGGTGGGGAAGTGGAATCTCCTTTCACATCACACGTGGACCCCACACCCCCAAAGAGTGTCCATGTGGATATCCTACCAACTTCTTACCAAGAAGGCCCTGTTGAGCTGCCTCCTTTAGAAGTTCCCTCTAGAGTACCGTTGGTGACAAGTAAAACCACGAGGAGCAACATTGCTTCTACCTCACAAGAAACCATTAACACGTCGACTCTAGAAGGATTGTTCATTAATGATCATTGGACATACGACCTCCACACTGAGGTGTTGACGGATCTACACTCTGTCCATGCCTACCATGTAGGATGGATAGAGATTGTACAATCCACCTCTACTGCCACGAGCATCGAAGATCAACAGAAAATGATCTGTAATGTTATCCATGGCATTATTCAATCAGAAAGGCAAAACCGAGGGGTAAATATACTCTCAACTGGCCCCATGAGATTTCTGGATACGAGCAAGGCTCAACAGCCTACTCTATCACAAATGGAGACTCCTCTAATGAGCCCCATGGACCCATCTTACGTCATTTCACCTGGGGTCTCTATGCAATCTGAGCCTCCAAACGAAAACTTTAGCTTCCCTAACTTGGCTCAACCCTCTATTAAGGAAAACCCAGTGCTCACTCCAGGGATAAGCCTGACAGAGAATGTACCGATGATATCTACGGTTAGCGCAGTGCCACTACCTAGTGTCGTAGTACCTAATATGGGGCCTCGACCATATGTGCCTCTAGCCCCTTATGCACACATGGCCCCCACACCTCCAATTGTACCACTTGCTTATGCTCCTCGAGTGCCGCTCCCTAGCTCTTATCCGAGTGGACCTATGCCCGGTTATGTTCCATATCCTGCATCATCTACACATATGCCAGGACCGGTACCCGTTCCTCTCCCACATATGATTCCAAGAGTACCTCCACCGGCCCTGCCTCCTCACATAGGTGACTCGGCAACGTTTGCTCAAACCATAGGTCGATCTATCGCGGAAAATATGCGTCATGCATCTGATAGAGAGCCTAGAAGTAAGGCAGTACAAATTGCCAAACTCACGCAAAAATTCAATGGGGACGAAGATGCTAGAAAACACATTGAAGTGTTTGAACAAGTATGTGATTCCTTAGGGGAACGCAACGAACTACATAAGTGCAATGCCTTAAGCTTGACATTAAGTGGGAAGGCTGGAGATTGGTATAGGACCCTAAGGGTGGACGAGAAAACAATCTACCCTACCCTTCGAAGGTTGTTTCTAAAGGAGTACATACGAGAAGGTGTGCTTTGGGGTGTAGAATCTCAGCTACAGAAGGCCGAACGTAAGGAAGGAGAGTCAGTAAGGGACTTCATTAGTCGTCTAAAGCACTTAAACTCTCGTTGCCCTGTAAATGAGCGCTTCAACAATAACCAACTGCTTGATCGATTCATTCGAGGGTTGAGGAATGAAGGAATCTATAATGGACTAGTGATTAGAGGTATCACAACCTGGGAAGATGTCACTGCCAATGCAATCCAACTAGAGGACAACTTGATGATAGCAGGCATGAGGGTGTCTACTGACACGAGATCCACTAGCTCACAAGCCATTGAGTATGAACCCATGACTGCAAAGCCCATTGCCAATGAGCCAAAGGTATTTGAGACATTCTTGACAGACCTCACCAAGGCAATCCAAGAGTCTCTTAAGGATAATCGACCCCCTCAAAATAGTCACATGTATCCAAGAAGGGAGCAACAATGGTGTTCCATTTGCTTAGGTCCACATAGCACTAGTGAGTGCCCTACGTTTAGAGTAAAATTTAATGGAACTTGCAACGCATGTGGTAGGTATGGTCACCAAGCTAAGGATTGTTTAATGATCAAACGTATGATGGCAAATAGACCACCTGTAGCCTGGACGGATGCGCCTCGAGCTCCTGTATTGATGCCTACTCCACCTGTTGAGCAACTACCGCAACACATGGTCCCTAGACCTCAAAATGTTGTACAAGCTACACCGCTACCACCTCCTGTGCTAGGACCGCAGCCCCCGCATCCAAGAGTCGCCCCTATGAACCAAGTGGGTTGCGAGCCATCAAATGCTTATGCAGATGGCTGTGAGGAGGAAATAGACACTAGTATTGCCTACGGACTTGATACATTGGAAGAATGTCCTATATACTACATGGAAGATTGTTGGGGACAAGTCAAGCCGGTTTATCAAGCTGCTGCTCTCGCATCCAGAGGTCAAAATATCAACACCCAGGCTAGGAGGCCACCTCTTCAATGCTACGAGTGTGGTGGACCACATCGAGTAGCGGAGTGCCCTATTAGGCTGCAAAAGAATGCTGCACAGATGCAAGTGAATCAAGGGAGCACGTCTGCAATGCCAATACTCACATGTAATCATTGTGGCATAGATCACTTGATTGCCCAATGCCCCTATAACCCAAATGCGCCTAAAATCACACCCCTGAACTTGGTCGAAATTGCTAGTGTGACATCGCCAATACCACCCGTTGCACCCGCTTATGCGATTACACGGTCCATGCTTCAAGGGCCAGGCCATATCCTCGAAGAGAGAGATACCGCGTCAGTTATCCAAGCAAAGAAAAAGAAGACACGAAGGAAGAAGTCGCAGAATACGGAAAATTCAAAGCCAAGTTCCAAAACAAACATAGGAACAGGAGATGACCCCGTGTATATGAATGACCTCGAGGATGATTCAGATTCAGTCGAGACAATGGAGACTAGAACCAATACCACAAAGGGAAAGACCGACAAGGAAAACCGTAACATGGGACCAAATGAAAACCGAATAAGAGAAAACCATAAAGAGCCTCTGAAAACACCACAAGTGTTTCCAAATCCAATCCAAGACCCCCAAGATAAACCGCAGGGGCAAAAAGGGAAGAATCGTAAAAAGAAGATTGGGACGTACCCAAACCCAGTAGACGAGATTAAGCAGGTGAAACATCTAAGAGGTTTAGTGGAGGAGACTCAAAGGAAACTAGAACCAGAACCCATGCAGGTCAAAATTCATGACACAGTGTTTCCCACGCAAGTTCATCCACCCCACATGAACCATAGACCGTTAGCCATATCTAGTATCATCCAAGAAGGGAGTGAGGACAGGACATCAGAAAGTGAGCATACACCCTTCTTGTTGGGAAGGATGTTTAACGAAGGAATACCTGATCCCATTGAGGAATATGAGATTCCATCCTCACCAGTTCCTAGTCAAGGACCTACACCCTGCAAAACGCCAATGAATGTTGCCAAACTAGTGGACTTCATGTCTTCTGAGGTCCGAACCACGATCATAGCAAAGCTGTATGGAGATCCTGAGTTATTCCTTGCACTTCGAGCATTCCTTAATGGAGAGCTACGAACGGGATTACCGCAGTTTGCGCAACCAAATAGGCCTGACTCGATTATGATTGATGAGGAAAATCATGTGCAATCACTTGACTTAGATGGACACGAGTCTGTGATCGAGGTACCCATTAACGAATTAGGGCAGTATTTTGAAGGCGATGAGTCTAATGCGACCCTACCCATCACTACCAAGGGATTAACTATAAAGGGAATTCTTGATGGTGGTGCGGGAGTTAGCATCGTTACAAAAGATTGTTGGGAATCCATGGAAAAACCCCGCCTCAGTGTTACTAACATTGTGGTAAAGATGGCAAATGGTACCATAGCCAAACCTATGGGGATGCTCAAGGATCTTAAGATCAAAGTTCTAGGACACAAGGTACGACATACGTTCATTGTAATGGATTTCTCTAAACACCTTATGTCATATGAAATGATTTTAGGACGACCATTCATGAGGGAAGCACAAATGGTTCACGATTGGTCTAAAAATCATGTCTATTTGCAATTCCAAGACTCTGTCCTTAGAGTGGATTTGGTGACTGGTAAGGTACACCCCTTAGGGAGTAAAACCATTATTGATCATCGCTCTGACACCACAGTTCACTCGGCCCCACTACAATATTGTTACACTTGTAAGAAGGATACAGACATTGGCCAAGATTCTCCTTACATGGATGTGTTACCGGGTATGACGGAATCAGACAATGTGGATTGGGTCCACCTAGCATCAACCATAGACACTTGGGGAAATAGGGGGACGACCTGGGTAACACCTGAGGGGGATGAAATGCCTATACCCTTAAATATGCTACAAGCAATTCATATCGCTTCTGACAAGACTCATCCTAATGTAACGAAGAAAACATACAAGTGGGTCCCTAAAGCTTCTTTAGTGACCATAGCTAGTGCTAAAAAACAGAAGCCTTGTAAGAAACGTACCACTCGCTCCAAGAAAAGTAAGAAAATGTTGCGATGGATCCCTAAACGACTATTGGAAGCCCAAGGCTACTATCAAGGAAATGATCAAATCTGGGTGCCAAAACGTAGATTGTGCTCTTACCTATCACCTGACCCAAGTGAGCCCAATCCCATAGCTCCAAAACGAATCAATGATCGTGAAAAGAAAAAAATCACAGAATGCTACACACCCGCTCCCGAGCTAGTTTGGGTACCAAAGAAAGAACGATTTGTTCCACCTAGCTCAGGAAGGGGGGAGTCCCATGAAGATTCTAGCTCCTCATGTAATACATCCATAGAGGTAAAAGCTTCTACACAGCCTCCATCTATAGTAATGGACCTCAATGAAGCTACAAAAGAATCCACACCTCCCAGTGTTCAAGAATCACCTGATGAACCACTTCAAGTTCAATCCTGGGAGAGTACCTTACCACCGTTGCAACTCGACAAGGTGCCTAGGGTAATAGAAAACTACTGGCAGAAATCCTCACCTATTACCAACTAGAATAATTGGTTTCAAAGGGTGACAAGCTCATTTCAAACGGTATGATCTACCCAAGGAAGGGGGGAGTGTTTGCTGACAGTCATCATTCATTTGTTTCCCTCTCAACCTTTTTCCCTGACCTCTCAATTTCAATCTTAGGGAATGTACATATAAAGCTTTATACTCACAAAAAAAAAAAAAAGAGCAAGAGCAATTAGCAAACGAGTATGCACATTAAAGTCAAAACATTGACTCAGACCTACACATGTCACATTTGGTACAGTGAAACAGAAACCTATGCCATAAAACACCTTTGATCCTCATCACTTGAGTGATGGAGGGTAGGTAAGATTAGTACGATAGGAGTGTTTCTGTTTTAGAGTTGAGTGATTAGCAAAGTTCTCTTTTCCCACTAATGTGCCTCTGGAGGTATTCCTTTTGTTTCCTAGTGTGTACAGGAACGTGTTGCTATTGATAGGATTTGGACCTTCATGGAACCTTCAAATCAAGCGCGACCATCAACACAAACAGGTGTTTCTTGTCCATTAGCATTGCCCTTATCTTTTTGCATCTATGTTTGTCTGCTTTGATTGTGATTGGTAGCATAATATTCAGTGCATTTGCTTAGTATCAAACATTTAATTCAATGTAATGTTTTGTCATAATCACTTGTCTAGGTTTAAAAATCAAGCAGTCCGACTAATCTAGTTTGACCAAGCTAGGTATTAGAGATCTTCTCTTAATACCATGGGGAATGCCTTCCTAATAAGCAATGGTTACTTAGGTTCTTAATCCGATTTAGGCAGCATTGTATGAATGTACTAGGGCTTTCTAGTGGGCTTAACCCTATTGACCTTTAGCTTAAGTATTATAAAGGGAGTTTACTAATGTGATGAGCCTGGGGAGTGTATCAGTGTTATATGACCCCCCAAAGTTACAAAATTTAAATGCTGAAAATGAACAAACAAAAAATCAAAGTGCCACAATGTAAAATTTTAAGCTGGAAGAGAAATCTCAGCTTGAATTGGTACTTCACTCACATGTATCGCCTACGGTACTAGAGCCCTAGAGGTTCCCAGTGTGGGCGCTTTTCCTTGAAAAGCAAAAAACCCAAGGCATACAAAATAAGCACACACATCATAATTGAATCAATGTGAAAAGACTTTGAGGGGTCAAAGAAAAAGTAATCAGTCAGGCGATGATTTCATGAGAAATTCCTTTTATGGTAGCTTAACTACAAGGTTTTTTAGGTATAGCCTCTAGTCAGCCCTCGAACATGAATACTTGGCTCTCGCGATTAAACAACTTAATTGACCACAGAAAATTAAGAAGCTTACCCATGGTATTAATATTCGATCTCTAGTGCTTTTCGACCGTCAAATTAGTGACCCCAGACTTGTTTAATTTTCTACCTTTACATCTGTGTATGCATTTGATTACATTGCAATTTAATGTTCATTGCTAACAAATTGTTTGAAATTCTTTTACCAATCAATTTTTCTACCTAAAACTGCATATGCTTTTTAAGAGAATGCCATTACTGTGCCAATGTTGTTTGATTTTGCAGTGACTGAAGAAGGCTAAGGACATTCATCTCAAATGCTCTTCCACCTCGACGAACCAGCTTCAACTCAATAGCTTCCGAGGACGGAATCTACATCAGGAAGGGGGGCCTGTTAACCCTCATGGCACACGGACACCCTATGATCTATAAATGTTGTATTATTTAGAGTCAGGCACCGGGCTTGTCGGACCAATAGGGAAAGGTAGAGTGATCGTCGATGAGAGGCGCACTTTAACTTGGACATTCAAGGGATTAGTTGGTTAAGCATGGGCGCCCAAGTGTGAATGGGGTGAGCTCCTATAAAAGCCAACTAAACCTAATTTTTACTCATTCTCTCATTTGTGCAATTGAAGAGTGCTCTTGCTCCATCTCCATCTTCTTCTTCTTCTTCACCTCCTTGTGTATGTGTGTGTGTGTGAGAGAGAGAGAGAGAGAGGGAGAGTGTGTGTGCGATCGAGCATTACGAAGGCACGACGGCGGCGAGGCGGTTGAGCGCGGCACGACTGCAGCTTCTTCTTCATCGCGGCGAGGAATCCACCACGAAGGCGAGCGTAGAGCGGTGAGTAACACACCCTTTGTTTTCTTGAGCTTGCTAGTTTAGGCTTGTTGTGTGCTTGGAGCCGTTTGTGGCTCGCACATGGTGTATTGGCAAGTCCCTTGCTTCGACAGTGCGGCAAGGAGCGCACACCAAGTTTCCACATGCATTCCTTTGAGGAGGCATTCTATACTGGCTTCTTTACTCATGAAAGTAAGATATTCGGCCCTACACTGACTATTGGAAACCTGAGATACGAGTCACATCTTTGGATGCTGAAATCGACGGGACTCCACTAAATACAAAGCAAGGATTTCATGTCAGGGATGACATGAACGCGGAGGGGAGGGAGTGTTGAGTGGAGGACTACACCTATACATTTTTTCTCACACTCATATTTTTGTAAACACTTATTGTAATAAATGTCTTTCCAACATTTCATTTTTGATAGAGCCGATTCATTGTAATTAGCGGGACTCAATTGAGTTTCCAGCTTGTATTCCCCAAGTAGTTTCACCTACTTATGTAATTAGATTAGAGATGTGTTCACAACTCCAAGGCTGAGGTATAAGAGCCAATTATTGTAAACCTAAGGACAGTTTTTTGATTTAAAAAAGATAAGTTTTCAAGCACTGAGACTGTGTCTCAGAGAGAGTGAGAGAGAGAGAGAGTCTTATCCTCTTGCTACACAAGCTACGGAGCCGCCATTGGAGAAGCGACACCGCCATTGTGTTAGCAACGGCGAGAGCTACGCACCGATGCCAAGCGTGCGCGCATTCAGCTTCTACGCGAGGTGAGCTCCCACGAGCTTCTATGTGAGTTTTCTCCCTACCTGTGTGTCGGAATTGAGCGTGCCATATATCGATAGAACCGCAGCGAGTAGAGCTACATATTAGTAACCTCAGAGTCAAAATTCAGTCACCTAAATTTTTCGGCCTGTCTTCATATGCGTTTACCACACGGAGTGGTTACAAGTTGAGATTATATTGTAGATTCATAGGGTATTGTCCTTACCTAGTGTAGAGACCCCCCTTTGAGCTTGAGGCTGATTCGATGACTTTAGATCATGTTTCGGATAGCATTTGTTTGTAGTACGGATTTCAGTCATTTGCGTATTTGAGAACTTAGGTTTGATTTCCTTGGTAGTGATTGTCATTAGAAGGTCAAGTAGGTGATTTGACACTCACTTATTTGTTTCCATGCACCTACGGGTCAAGCTCCATCCTCGTCTGACATTCTTGTTTGTCGGTTGAGTTCTTGCTATCATAGCCACCGCTAGCGACGTAACCGCCCAACAGAGTTCAAGAATTCCCTGCTTCTGCATCACAATCTGTTCGTCATCTAGAGTGTGATTTGGATTTGGGATGTAGGGTTTTAGAAGACTGATATGGAATACATTATGGACCTTGAGGTGCTCAGGCAATTTTAGTTTGTAAGCTTGATCACTGATTACTTTTATCACTTTATAAGGTCCACAATATCTTGGGCTTAGTTTTTTGTATTTTCCCAATGATAAAGTGCTCCTCTTTGGCCGTAACCTTAGGAATACTTTATCCCCTTGTTTGAAAACCCGATCATACCGTTTTTTATCAGCATATTGTTTTTGGCGGTCCTTGGCTGCTTGAATGTCTTGCCTTATGGCTTTGGTTTGGGCATCCATCTCCTCCAACATTTGCTTTGAAGCTTCTACTCTTGTAGTAGGGTCAGAAAAGTTTAGGGGTGCTATACATTCATGCCCATAAAGAGCATTAAGTGGTGACATCCCAATGCTTTTATGAAAGGATGAGTTATAGGCGAATTCCACCAGAGGAAGAAATTGGATCCATTTCCGGGGTTCTCTACCACAATAGGCTCTAAGGATGTCTTCAATAACTTGATTCACTCTTTCTATCTGGCGTCTTTCTGAGGGTGATAGGATGTACTAAAAAAACATAGTTGAGTTCCTAAGGATTCAACAAAAGCTTTCCAAAATTTTGAAGTGAATTTTGCATCTCTGTCTCACTGACTATTCTCTTAGGAAGCCCGTGTAATCTGAAGATCTCTTTGATAAAGAGACGGCTTATGTCTGATGCAGTGTAAGTTGTTTTTATAGGCATCAAATGGGATACTTTAGTCAGCATATCCACTACCACCATAATGGATTCGTAACCCCCTTGAACAGTGGGAAGGCCTGTTACAAAGTCCATGCTAATGAGTTCCCACTTCATTTGAGGAATGTCCAGAGGTTGAAGTTTCCCTGGCATCATTACTCATTCAGCCTTAATCCTTTGACAGGAAAGACATTGTCTGATGTAGCGAAGTATATCTCCTTTCATTCCTGGCTAGAAATAGCTTTTCCTTATGGCATTAAGGGTTTTTGCATAACCAGGATGGCCAGCAACTGGAGCGTTGTGTCCTTCATAAAGAATTAACTCCTTTGATGTTGGATTTTTAGGAATGTAAAGCCAATACTTATAATAGAGAAGCCCATCCTCAAGTGAATAATCCTTGATTTTGTCTTTCTCTTTCTCTTTTAGGTCCTGTTGATTGATAACCTGTAGAAGTTCTTGATAATCCTTATCTTCCAGGGAAGCTTCCTTAACCTTGTTTAGGATTGGATTGTCAACTGTGAAAATAGCCCTAAAAAAAACCTTACGGCTAAGAGCGTCAACAACCACATTCTCATTCCCTGGTTTATATTTTATTTCAAAGTCATATTCTTGTAAGAGTTCTATCCACCTTCTCTATCTCATGTTGAGTGTTTCTTGTGAGAAAATCCATTTTAAACTCTGATGAATCGGTAATTAGCTGGAACTTTCCTCCTAGAAGATAGTGCCTCCAGAGTTTTAGAGCATGGATGACAGCTAGGACTTCCAGATCATGAGTTGGATAATTCAACTCGTGGATTCTTAATTTTCGTGAAGTAAAGGCGACTAGTATGCCTTCTTGGTTTAAAACTCCTCTTATGGCAAGACCGCTGACATCTGTTACTACTTCAAACTCTTGAGTGAAGCCAGGAAGTTTGAGTACAAGGACTGATGTGAGATTTTGTTTTAGTTTGAGCAAACAATCCTCCTGTTCTTTTCCCCATGTAATTTTGGCTGTCTTTTTAAGTAACTACGTCAAGGGTGCGGCAATAACTGCATAATCTTTGACAAAGATTCTATACCATCCTGTAATGCCCAAAAATCCTCAGATCTCACTGACTGTTTTGGGTTGTGGCCAGTCTATTATATCTTTAATCTTTGCGGGGTCTACTGAAATTCCTTCAGGGTTTATTATAAAACCAAGATAACTAACTTATGGCATGGAAAACACACATTTATACTCATCTTGGCATATAACTGATGTTGGCGTAGAAGATGAAGTTCTTTACGTACATGGCCTTCCTGATCTTTTTCATCCTTGGAATATACCAGGATATCGTCGAAAAACACCAACACAAAATCATCTAGATATTCTCTGAATATATATCCTGCATGAGATGGTTAAAAGTAGTTGGAGCATTCATAAGACCAAAAGGCACCACGATGAACTCATAATGCCCATACCGGGTGTTGAAAGCAGTTTTGCAAATATCTGCCCCCTTAATCCGGATTTGATGGTAACCTGATCTGAAATCAATTTTTTGTGAATACCTTGGCTCCATGTAATCTATCAAGCAATTCATCGATGCGAGGAATAGGATACTTATTCTTTACTGATACCTGGTTAAGCCCTCTATAAGCGATGCAGAGATGTAAAGATCCATCCTTCTTCTTTTGGAATAGAACAGGTGCTCCCCAAAGTGAAATGCTTAGTCTTATGAATCCCTGTTCAATAAGCTGACGAAGCTATTCTTTTAATGCAATAGCTTCAGAGAGGGACATTTTGTAGGGTCTTTTTGAAATTGGTTCACTACCTGGAAAGGTTTCTATTTCGTGGTTTATATCCCTGGGAGGAGGTAGATCCGAGAGATCTTTCGGAAATATATCGGAGAATTCTTTAAGCCATTCTGGAGTTGTGTTGTCCCTTGAATCATCTGCCTTATTAAGTTTTACTACAAAGATCTGTTGCCCCTTACGTAACCCCTTCAGAAGTCAACTAGCCTTAACTAAATGAGCCTTGGGCTTCCCATTTAATCCTTGTACTAATGTTTCTTCACCTAAGTGATTTTTGAAGGTTAAGTTTCCTTGAGCACAGTGAATTTGGGCTTGATTTTTTATTAACCAATCCATTCCTAGAATACCATCATAGATTCCTACTAGTAGAGTCCGAAAGTAAGATGAATTCAAGGTTCCCCCTAATTCAAACTCAACTTCCCAAGCTCTAAATTGAGATAGAACCTCTTTCCCATTTGCTAGTTCTACCACTAATTTCTTGGTGGGATATTGGTTCAATTTAAGTTTCCTTGAACATTTAAGGGAGAGAAAGGAGTGTGTGCTGCCACAATCTATAAGTAGTTCAAAATTTTCACCTTCTTTGTTTGCAGTGGTTTGGATGATAGCATACTGTTGCCGAGCTCTAGGGTTATCAATGGCGGAAAAAACAGTAGCTCTTTCATCTTCCTCATCCAGCAAGGCATGCTCTCCTACTGCAGCATAAGCTCTGGCTCCTCTACCTCTTCCTCTGCCTCGTCCTCTATTGCCTCTACCTCTTTGATTATTTCCTTTTCCTATCTGAGTCTGAGGAGTGGTTCCGGTAGCAACTCGGGGATTTTGCCCCTCAGGAAATTGACTCCTGTAGTGTCCCATTATATTGCATCCATAGCATCTGATGTTTGGAAAGGTCTGCTCTATAGTGGTTGTAGCTAACATTGCCCTCCGTTGATTTCCTTGGTTATAATTTCCCCTTGCTCTTTCTCTAAATTTATTGTAGTTGTAAAAGCTCTTGGTAGGGGGTTTCCTTCAGCTGCAAGTGGTTTAGCTCTTAGAAGAGCATCTTGAATAGAGATGGGTCTCATAGCTTCCAAGCGGTTACTTAAAGGTTTGTTGAGACCCTCACATAAACGAGCAATCTATTGTTCCATAGTCATTGGTGGGACGTAACGTCGTAAAGACACATATTTGGTGTAGTACTCTTCCAAAGTAAGCCCTAACTGTTTGAGGGAGAAGAATTCATTCATTTTGATAGCTTGGTGACCTGGAGGAAGATATCTTTCTTTCACTGCCTGCTTCATTCTTTCCTAGGAGGGACTAATGGAAGGGTTATCTCTACAGTATTGTTTCCACCAGAGTTTGGAATCTCCGGTGATTCGAAACTTTCCTAGGAGGGACTAATGGAAGGGTTATCTCTACAGTATTGTTTCCACCAGAGTTTGGCATCTTCGGTGATTCGAAACATTCCTAACATTGCCTGATTTTCCGAATCAGCTCCTACTGCCAAGAAATAATCATCCATAGCGTCGAGCCATGCTTCAGCATCACGTTCCAAGTTGGTTCCTTCTCTCTTGAAAGTTGGGAGTTGAACTTGTTTTAACAGTAGTTTCTTTTCCTGGGTGGGAGTATAGAGACTTTTTGCATTTCCCTGGGTTTGTAATTAATGAAAATCTTTTAGTGATTACACTACTTTTATTTTGTCATGCAAGTTTTCTAATCCATATACTTTTAAAACAATGAAAACAAAAATCTGGCAATCATTATCACCATCTTACTTAAACTACACAAGCATGTCATAAAACCATGATATATGCAAAGGTTAATACAACACCAACTCATACTATGTACAAGATGGACTCATACTATATATAATGTGTAATTCTCTAGATCAACATTCTCTTCACCCACTGGTGGGTCTGATAGGGGATCAGAAAATATGACATCTTTTGGTCCCCTAAACTTTGGGCCTACCCACATGGTCCTGATCCTACCTGGGTATATTACTATGGCTACCTGATCATATACCCACTGATTTTGTGACACTTCTACCCCATCTATAATAATGGTCTGATTTGGATCTTCAGTCCCACTAAAAAATAAAACTTCGATGGTCCGAAGTGTTTCTGCCCACTTGAGTATTTTCAGATTGAGTGTCAATCCTTCTAACTGTCCCGCATCAATAAGGAAAATTCTACCAAACTGTGACCAGCTGATTCCCAATGTAGGAGGGGAAAACATTAAATCTAACAATTGCATGATGCTCTTGCAAAGTACAAAGTTATTGGAGCTGCAAGCAGCCTCGAACATGATGTTGAAAATCACAAACTTTTGGTAAGCTTGGTGGATATTTCTTGTATTGATAGGGAAATTCTCATTTCACAATATACCATAATCGAAAATGCAAAATAACTAGTGCCTATTTTTTCAACTTTTACTCTCCTAAGGTCAGGACCTTATTAAACCATGCTCTGATACCACTTGTAAGGTCCCCAATCCCGCCGACACAAAAAACGAGATGGTATCATTGACAGGTCTCTAGGCCTACTAAAGTCAGAGTCCTTAAACAAGAAAAATTCCAGGGAATTCACCCTTACCATTGACAATGGTTTAGGTTTATAGCCCTAGAAAGAGACCTAGCCCTGTCTCGCAGTGGAAAGGGGACCATAAAAAAATTTCCGGCCCTCTAACTTCATCATTCAAATTTTGGTTTCCTTAGCCAGCGCTTTTCCCCCCCTAACATATGTGAGGGCACGGCCGTTGGTGGATTCCTCTTCCAAGTGAAGAAGTTTTTGAACGTTTTAGTGCACAAGAATAGATAGTTACCTGACTAATCAGGTCCACCCGTCCATGATTGACAACCTTAGTCAATCCCCAGTTACCACCCCGCACTCACACATGATTTCTCTGTTGTTTAATTACTACCACATTCTTTTCACAATTAAAACAATGATTCCTTTTTAACTTTCACAACTGCATTTCATTAAGACAACCTTTGAAAACAGTATTTCAAGACATTCTTTCAGCAAACAAACATCTTTAGACTTAAGACAAGGTACTCTCATTCTGAAGTATCTCTGACTGGTACTGGCTTGTCTCAAGACCACCTATACAGGGGTGACAAAACGGCACCCATTCCTTATTTATAAAAACCGGGGTGGAAAAAGCCATCACCCAAAGTTCGGGCGCCCATACGCCAACCGGCTGCCCATACAACGGGGCGGTTCCTCTAGGATAAACTTGCAAGTACTATCCACAAACACAAACAAGCACGGGGTAAAGATTTCACACGTGTTGAGGAAATCGACTCATCCATGATGGTATCTCCATCATTACTCATTACCTGGAGTAAAATATTTCCAAGGAATCAGAGGTGTCTTGAGACAAGCTGTCTTAAGGATGGTCAAACATTTCTTTCCTAGGTCAATCAGTCATAACCCAATCATTTCTTTCCTATTTAAAATCATTGCTCGTTGGTTTCGTGGAAGTTACCTTGCATTTACAACCAGTTTATCCTTCCTAACCTTACGTATGCAATGTTAACCTTAAAATGAACTTTAAAATATTTTAAGTGAACAAAATAAAAATCCACCTGGGATTGCTCGTCCATGTGCTATGGGACGGATGCCCGTAGACTTTTCTCTGTTGGCCTATGGCTAGGCGCAGCCTGATGGTCATTAGTGGCTTTATTTCGCTTGTTTTGCTAACATCCTCTTCCTCAGTAAAAGGATTTTCCCTGGTTCTCTTTGGAGCCATGTCGGCAGCCTTATAAAAAGACTTAATCCATTAGAAGTTTAATTGAATAATCTTCTTTTTCCTTTTTTACCCAAAATAAGGATTTTTGGAGTAAGTACGTATCTTTAATAGTCAATTTGATGAGATATTCTTCCTGTAACTTATTTATGCTATAAGTAATTTTCCATAATTACCATTAAATTTGGGAAGCCCTTTAACTAGGTTTCTCCTTCGTCTATATTCCATTTTAGCCTTAGTAAATTATAAATTTCTATCGGCTAATGGATTACTCACCCTAAATTGTAATTGAATATGTTCTATCTTTAGGAATTTTCATAAATTTGATTTATATCCTTTCCCTCCTATACTTATGGTCTAAATTAGGCAAAATTTTATTGATAGTAATTTGTTATACCATCCATTTATGCTGAGGTAATTTTCCCACCCTTCAATAGTAATTTTGGACCTCAGGTATTTATTTAGTAATTAGATAAATTCATTTACTAGTTTCCTTTCTCTATTTTATATGCAAAATCAGTTACTTTTATTGAAGATAAATACCTAAACTATTTATCTGAGGTTGGGGTATTTATCACAGATTTCTCAAGGTGTGTTCTACCTTTGATATTTATATCAAAGGTTTTTGGATTAGTTTACTATATTCCCCCTTTTATTTTCTCCTAAAAATAATATAATTTTACTGGCATAATTAGGTAAAATAACTATCTGAGGATAACATAATTATCACGAGTTTGGTAAGGTATAATTAACCTCTGATAAATAACTCAAGACATTTTGAATCAATTTGATAATTTTTTCCTTTTGATTTGTCTTAAAAACAAAGTAATTTTGCTAAAGTAATTAAGTAAATTAATCATCTAAGATTGACATAATTACATAGGTTTCCTAACATATAATTAACCTCTAATAAATAACTCATATTATTTTGAATAAATTTACTAGTTTCCCCCTTTTAAGTTGTCCTAAAAATAGAGTAATTTTGCTAAAGTAATTAAGTAAATTAATTATCTGAACTTGACATAATTATCACAAGTTCCCTGAAATGTAACTAACCTCTAATAAATAACTCAAACCACTTTAAATATATTTGCTCATTCCCCTATTTAATGTGTCCTAAAAATAGAGTAATTATGCTAAAGTAATTAGGTAAACTAATTATCTGAGCTTGACATAATTATCACAAGTTTTCTAACATGTAATTAACCTCTGATAAATAACTCAAACCAATTTGAATCCATTTGCTAGTTTCCCCTATTTAATGTGTCCTAAAAACAGAGTATTGCTGCTAAAGTAATTAGATAAATTAATCATTTTAGCTTGACATAATTATCACGGGCTTTATTAACATATAATTAACCTCTAATAAATAACTCAAATCATTTTGAATCTATTTGCTAATTTCCCTTATTTAATTTGTCCTAAAAATATAGTATTTCTACTAAAGTAATTAGATAAATTAATTATCTGAGCTTGAACTAATTATCACCAGTTTCCTAACATATATTTAACCACTGATAAATAACTCAAATCATTTTGAATCAATTTACTAATTTCCCCTATTTAATTTGTCTTTAAAACAGAGTATTTCTACTAAAGTAATTAGACAAATTAATTATACGAGATTGACCTAATTATCATGGGTTCCCTAATATATAATTAACCATTGATAAATAGCGCAAAGCATTTTGAATCAATTTACTAATTTCCCCTATTTAATTTGTCTTAATAACATAGTATTTTTGCAAAAGTAATTAGGTAAATTAAGGATCTGAGCTTGATATAATTATCACCGATTCCCTAACATATAATTAACCTCTAATAAATAACTCAATATGTTTTGAATCAATTTGATTATTTTTCCCTTTAATTTTCTCTAAAAAATAGTGTAAGTCTACCTAATTAATTATGAAAATTACTCAAAAACTATAAGATAATTTTCCTAGATTGATGACTATCTAATGAAGCTATGATAATTACCTCAACTGAATCTAAGCTTAATTAATATATTTACCATTATTTTATGGTTAATTTGGATAATTTCAGCCCTAATATGATAGGATAATTAATTAGCTTAATATTTCCAAGCCTAATTACAAGAATCAATAGAGAATATTTAATTAAGAGAGGATTTATGAGTATACATAGGTCTAATCTTTAATTTATTAAGAAAAAAGATTAATCTAGCCTTGCTAATTAAGAAAGATTAGGCTAATTACCATTTAAGTTAATCAACTAGAGCTTAATCTCTAGTGATTTCTACGTAGCGTTCTCTATAGATGAGAGAGAGTGTGTCAAGGCTCTGAGTCTAAATTTTTGTGAAGGAAAGGGGGTCTTTTATAGTTTTTCTGGGGCCTGGGCAGTTTCTGGCAGGTTTTGACACCCCAAGCAGGCCCCCAGCTTGTAGATGGCGCCAATTGCTGCTAAATCTGTCTCTCGCAGGTTCCCCCCAGCTCCACACTGCCCCCATACCTTCCAGAATCGATTTTGGTTGATTTTGCTGATTTCTAATGATGAAAATTGGATATTAGTTAGTTCTAGAACCTTAGGATAAGAAAGTCCTTGTTAATAAATATTACTGAAACCATCCAATTTTTATTAACTAATTGAATTCCTATTGTAACCTTTTAGGGTCTGTAACTTTTCCAATTTTCATCGGATTCTGATTCTGAAAATTACCAACCATAGTAAAGCTCTGCTTATGATTCCAAAAATACCAATATTAGCCGTGTTTGAATCCTTCAACAATGGTTTTCAATTTAATTTTACAAGCTTTGTACAATTTTTAAGGTTTCGGAAACTGGAAACCTTACACTTAACAAAGAAGAACGCTAAGTACTCATGGACTGCTAAGAGCAAAATGATTTTGATAAGCTCAAAGATAAGCTTACCTCCCAACCAGTGCTTATAATTTCAGATCTCTCAAAACCATTTGAGGTCCAATGTGATGCTTATGGTGATTGCCTTGGAGCGGTATTGCTTCAAGAAGGGTATGCCATAGCATATGAGAGCGAAAGGCTTAATCCGATGAACGGCTCTTGGGTATATACAAAAAATAGATTCTAGTTGTTGTACATCATGCCCTAGACATATGGAAGCACTATCTATTGGGGACTCCATTTGTTTTGCGAACGGACCACCAAAGTCTCAAGTAGACACAAACAAAGATTTCTGACAAACAATTGATGTGGGTAAAATTTTATTTTCATATTGCTCACATTGTTTTGCCAATGCACTTTCAAGACGACCAATAGTCAATGCGATGTTTATAGAAACTCACAACGATCTATCGTTTATGATAGATGAGTATGCTACTGACCTTGGATTTAAAGCTATAATGTAGCCCTTGCATTAGGAAGAAAGAAGAATCATTCACATTGCAGGATGGTTATCTTGTCCATGGAAATAGGCTACATGTTACCCACTCCCTTGGTTGCTAAACTAGCAAAAAGATACTATGGTCCTTTTCAAATCTTGAAGCCAATCAATGACATGGATTATCAACTCAAGTTGCCCAACCATTGGCTCATACACAATGCTTTTCATGTGAGCCTACTTAAGCCATGCAAAGCAGAGCTACCAAGAGACCAATTATTGAAGACCCATTAGAGATCAAAGATCAAGAAGAGGTGCTACAACCCGAAGCTATCCTTTGACATGAGGACAAGGTCCTACAACATGGTAAGATTATCCAACGGTATCTTATTAAGTTCAAAAGTTATCGTTTTAAAGATGCTAGATGGATGCAAAAAATATAGCTTAAGGATAGTCTGAACCTTGTCAATGCTTGTACAGTGCTACATTAGAGTAGGTAGATGTACATGTTTCTTTTAAATGATCAATTTTTTTGTCTTGTAAGACTAATTCTCTTTTCTTGTGCACAAATTTAAGTAGTATGCATAATTAGAATCATGTTTGTGATGACGACGTCTCTCAAACACCAAGTAGAATTTGTCACTCAATTTTGGGAGAATGAAATGGACTCAAGAGCAGACATGCTTGCGGATGCTAAGTGTCCCAAGCCCCAAATGGATTAGTCATCCACCTTGGAATGATGTCGTAGGGTAAAAAAGAATCCTCTACCCACTGACGGCCCTGTTTTGAAACCGCTGCCGCAAGAACGAACCCCAATTAGGGAGGAGCACATTACCCAAAAAAACAATAAAAAGTTGTTTTTAACAATCACCACCCCCCTCTTATGCTTGGCCACAGGGGGCCACCACCATTTTGGCCACACTTCCCTCCATTATCACCAGAGGGCAGAGGTCTCTCTCTCTCCCTTGCTCAGCTCCACCAACCCACCATCTCTCTCTTATCTCTACCCCTGTGTCACCTAGCCCAAAAGGGCACATAAAACGGGCTGCCTCTGGTTTTTCTCCCACTGGCAGACTGCCATGCTTTTACAAAGGTCTTCCTCTCTCTCTCTTCCATTATTCATAGTAGAGCTTTATCTCTCTCTCTTACCCTTCCTCTCTCTCTCTCCTGCCTGGCGGGCCGCCATAAAAAACCCTCCCCCCTCACACACTCTCTTGCCACCTCACCAACCCCCTTGTTTACCTATGGCGGGCCGACCGCTCTCTCACACTCACTCCTTTCCTCTCTCCCTACTCTTTCTCACCCTCTTTCGTCCCAACTCTCCCTCTCTCGCCCTCGATGAGAACGACCCCATACTCTCTCTCTCTCTCTCTCTCTCTCTCTCTCTCTCTCTCTCTCTCTCTCTCTCTCTCTCTCTCTCTCTCTCTCTCTCTCTCTCTCTCTCTCTCTCTCTCTCTCTCTCTCTCTCTTTCTCTCTCTCTCAACCCATCCCCCTTTCCCTCACCCCTTACCCAACTCCATTGACCAAAGAAAATCATCCCCCCCTCCTCGTCTCGGTCGGCTACAGAGCTGCGCCAATAGCCACTTGTATTCTCTCTCTTTTCCTCCCTCACTCTCGCTCTCGAAGCCACAGGGCTGCCAAATAACCTACATACTCTCTCTCTCTCTCTCTCTCTCTCTCTCTCTCTCTCTCTCTCTCTCTCTCTTTTCTCTCTCTCTCTCTCTCTCTCTCTCTCTCTCTCTCTCTCTCTCTCTCTCTCTCTCTCTCTCTCTCTCTCTCTCTCTCTCTCTCTCTCTCTCTCTCTTATCCACACACTCGCCCGCTACCCCCCCCCCCCCTACCCCTCATTCCCTCCTCGTCTTTGTCAAATACAGAGCCACCACAGGCCGCCGTTCTCACTCTCTCTCACTCTCTTGTGCTCTCGACAGGCCCGCACGCGCACGGAAATACTCTCTCTCTCAATACATACACACCCTCTCCCTCTCTCACACACACAAGCACACACACCTAGACCCGCCACCATCGCCATACCCCCCCCCCCCCGCCTGCGTAGAAAATCGTATACATACATTATATATATGTGTAATAATATATATATATATACTCTCTCCCCCCCCCCCCCCCCCCCCCCCCCCGGCTCTCGTTCACACACACACACACACACTCTTTCCGAGTACCATCACCCACATACACACACACAACCCCATGTATATATGCATGCACACACACATATACACATACAATCATCGACACGAATAAAACGCACTCACATATATACACACACACACCTACACACACTCACTTATGCACACAGTACACACACGCATATACGCACATACAAAAAAAGAAAACAAAGGAATCAACATCATCGGTGAAAGGAGAAAGGCGGTCAAGTCGCATGATGCCGACACCGAAACAAGAAAAGACGTCGAAGGCATGCCCCGGCCGGCCCCGAAAATGATGAACATGCTACACCGACGCACTAGGGAGGCCCACCGTTTGCCGGCATCTCGCCTACGACACATCTTTGCAGTAATATCCATAGGTTGTCATTATTTTTTCAGTTTTACGCCAAATCTTGTAAAAACCCCAATTGTAAATTATCACCTCTCTCTAAGTGATGGTCACATAGACCCACCTAGGAGTTTCCATTTTTTACATTTCCCCAGGACAAAGCAAGTGTCAACCATTTAGGATCCACCACCTTGCTTTGTCTTCCCTGATTAGGGCCCTAACCAAATCAAACTGCCCTAAACCTAAAGCATCCAGCACCTCTAAAAAGCCATTGAGAGGTCACTATCGGGGGGGGGTTCAGCACTTGGTAGCATTTTTGGTCAGAGGGATTGGCAACATTTGTATCAAGAGAGAGGTGATTTAGTGTAGCATTCTGGGAATGAGCACTATGTGAAGAAGCCATGTCTACACCTTGACCCCAATAGTCGCCACACACACACTCATGCTAGAAGAAATCTCTGTGTCTATGAGTCACCTCTAGAGAACACACTATTAGGCTCACTATGTGTCTCTCTATCACCATGGTTGGCACCTCGCCGAAAATAAGGTTGCTATAAATATTGCATGAAAATAGTTTTCCCTCACACCCCGAGGGCTTTTTATCACCTGTGTCACTCTGTGTGTGTGTGTGTGTGTGTGTGTGTGTGTGTGTGTGTGTGTGTGTGCACAAAGTTTTGTATTACTTTGAATCACCGTTGTCCCCATCCTAGCCGCTCAAAGCTAGGTGGTGCCCCTTGTTCATTTCACTCTGGCCAGCTCGTTGGCGTACATCGGCTCCTGGCATTTGAGGCTGTTGGGGTCCTTGTCGTGCTTTGCACTCATCATTTGGTGCCCCCACTGAGGAGGGATTCTCAAAAATGTTCAGTTTACAATGCTGAAAACAATGCACATCGTCGACCATGGACCAATGGCTGAAATAATTCTCCAACTGGAGAATGGAGGAGGAGGAGACTGAAGAAGCACTAACTGCCTTCATTGAAGTACTACTTCCAAGCTAGCGTCGTCAGTATTCAAGAGGTAATCTCCCCATCTCGTGTTGCTCGTGCTAACCGCAAATTGAGAGCATTAGGTGGGAAGGCCATGAATTGCCATCATTGTTGTCGACCAAAGCACACTATCAATGAATGCCAACAACGAAGGTAACAAAGGGGCTAAAATCATCTACATCGGTGTTCACCGCGAGGAGGTCGTCCATATTAAAGGATGAAAAGGATCGGTAAGACCTCTTTTTCCTAAGGAAATTGCAGGCAAAGGCATAGCCTCTACTCCTAAGTGGCCAAAAGGGGCCGCTCAAGCCAAAGGAAAGGAAGGGCTAGGCCAGTCTGGAAACACATGACCCCAAAGAAAGAAGCACCTAGCCACACAAGTGCTTCAAGTTCGGGAATCTGAGTCGTGCCTAGTTTGCCAAAAAGAAGGTAATCCGAGGGAAAGCAGCGGAATGCTGCCTATCGATTCGTGCGGCGCATGCGAGTACTGCCAATCCATTTTAACAATCCTGAAGTAGAAGTGGTAAGAAGGTTCCCATGCCGTAGGGAGGAGTGGTTCGGCTACTGCGCTCGCTATTTTGGAGGATGGGTAGAGGGCCTTCCTCCTCTCCCCGTACAACTCATCCTCAAGAAACTGTCCACCAAGGGTGAGACCCAGTGGGCTAGAGACGAGTTACAACTGAATGGAGTGGAGTTCATGCAACGTGCCTACTATGGTAATTACCTGCACTTGCTACTAGATAGCTAAAAGGCTAGGAGTAGTCAAATGCGCCTCCATCACCCCGTACGTGCTAAGCAACAAAGGGAAAGTGGAGCCTATGAAAGGAGACGACCTCCTGTGGATGTGCCGACTCATCAATACTGGCACGGTAAGAGTATAAGTAAGTGCTCCACCTTCTGTGCATCATGGAAAATGGACCAATAGCTTCTTGTTTACGTTTCTACAACACATGAATGTGAATATTTATGTAGATAGTAAAATCTTCTACCAACAGAATATTGTGTGTCTGTTTGGTGCTTCGGTGCTAGGAGATATCCTTAGCTCCCCAAATCCTATTATTCTTCCCGTACTAGACTACCACCACTCTTTCAATGTTACCATTTTTATCCTGTTTTACATCCATCCACCCAACCTTGTAAATAGCCGCTATGCGTCGCTGAGTCATTTATGTTATATAAAAAATATAAAAAAAAGTTTGTAATTTCCCTCTCATTGAGTTACTACCATGGCAAGCGTCTCTTTCCCCACATTCAATGGAAAGAAGGGAGAAGACATCACCACCGATTTTTTGAATGACTTGGACATCGCTTGTGTGGTTTCCAACAAGGATGACGATGCCTCATGGCTACGAATTTTTCCTCTACTGATGAAAGTAGAGGCCAAGTCTTGGTACAATGATTTGACCCAAGCTACCAAGAATGCATGGGATATATTACGTGCTACCTTTGTAAAGAGGTTTGGTGGAGGCACAGTCTCAGAAAATTTATGGCAGCTGCTACCGACAGAATTAAAGCAAGGAAGTCTGCTAGAGTATGCCACTTACGAATCCCAGTTTGTGGATTTGTGGGAGTGATGGTTTGCCTCACTGGAGGAAGGTGAAGAAGCGCCTAATTTCCTGAAGAAGGTCCGTTTCATTGCTGGCCTGTGGTGCCGCTTAAGGAGAAGGTGAAGGGGAGGTTCCTTGCAACGTATGATTTGGCAGTAGAAGGAGCCCGCCTTAAAGACAAGAAGTTGCATATGCAAGCAAGACTGAATGAGTCAGAGGAATCGAGTTCAGTCCGACTAACCCAGTGACTGCAACAGCCGCTCATAGAACCCAACCACAAGAGGCATCAGAAGAGCATCAAGACCTGTTGAGTTGCATGACTACTCGGCTTGAAAGTTTATCCATGCATCTGGTGCAACAAGGGTATGAACCTATCAGAAATCCAGAACAAGGGAGAGGACATCAAAGGCAAAACCAAGAATACCACTGCTACAATTGTGGGGAAGATGGCCATGGCATGTATTACTGCCCACATCTGAGAAGGTAGAACTTTAATAGAGAAGGAAGACAGAATCAGATCTCTCCACCAAGGACAAGACCACCACCACCCAGGCAACCAAGATCGATTCCACCGGTCCAAGTCCTTCAACCACCTGTACAACAACCACCACCACCACCACAACCTCTCATTCCACCGCTACGTCCACCACCTGTTGTAAACCAAGCGGTGAGTGTTATTAGCCTGGAAGCTAAAGGAAAGTCAAAGGTAGAACAACCAGGCCGAGAGGAGAACAAAGGAAAAGGAAAGGTAGAATAAGTGGATGCGATGGGAGTGAAGCATGCCAGGAACAAATAAGCCTCTCAAAGGGAGGAGAAGATGAAAGGAAAAGACGAGTCTAGCAAGCAGGCATCTAAGCCTTGACAAAAGATCAACATAGTGGATTTTTCACTTGGTGAGTATGCCAAACCATATCACCTAGTTCAGGATGTTTTGATGCATGGTCCAAAGATAACTTGGCCCCAATTACTCATCTTGCACCACGGATGGGAAGGCAATGGACGAAGATGGTAATTACAAGAAGATCAAGACCAAGGATATCTTGGGCTATCTTTGGGAGGGACCTTGACGACATCCTACCAACCATGGACGCCCACATCAAGGGGCAAATCATCTCAAATGTCTACATAGATGGTGGTGCACAGATATGCATCATGAGTGAGAAAATGATACACCATCTAGGCCTAGAGGTAAGTAGGCTAGGACCATTCCGAGCCAAAATGACAAATAACATCAGAGTGAAATGCGTAGGCATTGTGAATGCATTCAAAGTAAAGGCATTCAACACAAAAGTGGATGTAGACATTTTTGTCATGCCACAGAAAGGGGAGGGATACCCTATCATTCTTGGCAGACCCTAGCTCATGTCTATGGAAGCTAAGCAAGACTGGAGTACCGGAATGATTCAAATGAAGGATGCTAAAGGGATGTCCATATTCTAGGACATGAGGACTCGGAAGCAACGCAACATGAACTTAGAGGCTTCGGAAGACGAGTCCACCAGTGACTATTTGTCCACCTGAAGAGAAGAGACCACAACAAGTGAAGAAAGTGACAGTAGCATCGAAGTAATGGGGGTCATCCTCAAAGACCCAAAAAGATTTACAAAATCTAAAGCACCACCAGCAAACCAAGAGGGATCATCAAGTACGTAATCCTTGATGGATACAAGTAAGTTACAGCGTATGCTCTCCAGTGAAGAGAGGAAAGAATATGTTTCTATGCTAGGTAACTTCACCACATTTTTCATTGATGGTTATGATAAGATCACAGGGATCATAGTGGTCCAACACCCCATAAGACTCAAGGAAGGAAGTAAGCCCGTAGTGCAAAAGCGCAGAAGGCTTGGGGTAATCCAACAAGAAGCACTGTCAAAGAGGTAAGGAATTTGCTACAGGTAGGTTTCATTTACCCTATCAAAGACTCGGAGTGGGTCTCTCCAATGGTAGTCACACCAAAGAAGAATAATAAGTGGAGAATCTGTGTAGACTACAAATCTCTCAACGTAGCCAAGAAAAGGGATCATTTCCCCCTCCCATTCCAAGATGAAATTCTCAATGAGGTAGAAGGACATGAGTGATACACAGTATGTGATGGCTACTCAGGCTACTTTCAAATTAGTATTGCAGAAGAAGACCAAAAAAAGACAACTTTCATAACACCATGGGGATGCTTTGCTTACAAAGTGATGCCTTTTGGCCTCACCAACACTCCGGCCACATTCCAATGCTATGTGACTTTTGTCTTCTAGCCATACTTTGGAACATCAATACGAGTCTTCATAGATGATTTTTGCATGTATAGTTCGTGCTCCCTCCATTTGAGCAAAGTCTATGATGGCCTAACCAGGCTGCAAACCTTGGGTGGCCAGCTCAATGTCGATAAGTGTCACATTGGTGAAAGTAGGGTCACTCTCCTTCGCCATGTAATTTCGCCAAAAGGGATTGAGGCTGACCCTAGCAAGATTCAAGCTTTGGTATCTTTGTCATCACCCACCATAGCTAAGCAGTTGGTCTCTTTCCTTTAGAAGGTAAGGTATTTAATCAATTTCATTAACTTGCTGTCTCAGGTGGTTCTCCCTCTACAACAAGTCACCCATAAAGATGTCTTCTCATGGAGTGAAGAAAATGAGCAACAATTTACCGAAGTGAAACAAATCCTGGCACACTTCCCACGATTTTACCCCCAGATGGGACGAGCCATTTTATGTGAACCCCAGTGTAGGGAGTGATACACTTGGAGCCATACTAATGCAAAAGGACACCAAAACCTCTTTCATGCGTCCTATCTACTTCTCTACTTGTGTCATGACCACATCAGAAAAAGGATTCACCGTAGTAGAGCACATGGTGCTCGAATTAATGTTTTCCACTACAAAGTTTTTCTCTTATCTATTGCTTAGATCCTTTTTAATTATGACAATGGAGGAGGTCTTTCCGTATTTTATGCGACACATGGATGTCTCATCTAGGATCTCTAAGTGGCTAGTTAGATTAGAAGAGTTTGACTACACCATGCATGTAGAAAACTCCACCAGGGCTAGTCTAGCAGGTATTCTTACTCATTGTCATTATGAGAAGAATCTGAAGGTCAACACGGAACGTAAAGAACTGACACCAATGGTAGAAAGTCCTAAGCTAGAAAGATCTCATTCTCTTTTCTTTGATGGAGCATACAAAAGAATCGTGGACTAGCCTGCAGAGCAGCTGGCATCATCATTTTCAATGAGCAAAGGGAGAAGGTGTTCTCCATTGGGCAGTTGGTACAGTCCCACTCCAACAGTGAAGCAGAGTACGTGGCTTTAATTGTTGGATTAGAACAGTGTATTTTGCAAGGAATTCAACGCCTAAATGTGTTTGGTGATGCTCTGATTTTGATAAAGCAGATAAATGGCACTTGCGTTTGTTAAAATTAGATTTTACTTGGCCACTTATGCCAGGTTAAGGATCTTTTAAGAAAGTTTGAAGCAGTGCAATTATTTCATGTCTGTAGGGCAAAAAATCAAGAGGCAGATGCTCTAGCCAAGGAAAGAAAACAAGACCTTTCCATAGGAGCAATTAAACTAAAACTACCCCTCTTTCAAGGTAGTGACGCTATGCCTGATATCATCAGCTTCTTAGACACACGAGAATGTCCTGATGGGTATACTAAGAGCCAAAAACAATGGCTAGTAGGGAAGGCTACAAGATACCACCTTGTAAACAACAACTTATATTGCAAGGGCGAGTACCAACCTCCAGTGAGATAATAGAGGTAATCTCAAGTTGCCATGATGGTGTCTGTGGTGGTCATTTTGCTTTAGATATCACCAGTAGGAAGATTCTACAGGCAGGATTCTCTTGGCCTAGTCTAAACAGGGATGTGCATCATTGGTGTAAAACATGCAAGGCCTGTCAAGTTTCCAGTGATCATACACTAATCTATGAGAAACAAACTCCGATCATCTCATATGGTCCGTTTGAAAAGTGGGTAAGTACAAGAAAATAGAGACCAAGGACAGCTGGCGCTATCTATGGGAGGAATCTTGACGACATCCTACCAACCATGGACGCCCACATCAAGGGGCAATGTATCTCAAATGTCTACATAGATAGTGGTGCACAGATATGCATCATGAGTGAGAAAATGATGCACCATCTAGGCCTAAAGGTAAGTAAACTGGAACCCTGCCGAGCTAAAATGGCAAATAATGTCAGAGTGAAGTGCGTAGGCATAGTGAATGCATTCAAAGTAAAGGCATTCAACACAAAAATAGAGGTAGAAATTTTTTTCATGCCACACAAAGGGGAGGGCTACCCTATCATTCTTGGAAGACCCTGGCTCATGGCTATGGAAGCTAATCAAGTCTGGAGTACCAGAATGATTCAAATGAAGGATGCTAAAGGGAAGTCCATATTCTACGACATGAAGATTGGGAAGAAACACAACATGATGTTGGAGACATAGGTGTAAAGAAAGAGGATGCAAGAGAGCTACACAAGACAAAGCACACACCACACAGAGATGGAAAGCTTCTCCTTCTTTTCATAGAAAAGAGAGTACAAAATGACTAAGTGCTAAAACTGAAAAGTAGCACATATGTACATGCGGTCACTAAGTGTGAACTCACTAGAAGCGTACTAGGCTGGCACTATAAGTGTAGTCCAGCTGTAGAATCACTGGCAGAAATCCTCCGTGTCGGTCACCTAATGCGCCAGTGAGTAAATGTCGTAAGCGGCCAAGACCCGTAGTGGATGCCAGCTCAAGATGTAGAGCTCGACATCTCAACACTCCCCCTCGAGCTCTGCATGTCGCAGAGTCCAATCATAGTCCGGAAACGTCGAAGCTTCTCAGCTCCGAGGGCCTTGGTAAAGATATCAGCTATTTGCTCCTCTGTGCTGACGTAGACCAAGTCGATGTCGCCCGCCAACACTCGCTCTCGAACGTAGTGGTAATGGACCTCTATGTGCTTGGTCCTGGCATGGAACATTGGGTTCCTAGCCAACTGCATGCTGTTGAGGTTATCACAATGGATGACAATCTGTTGGTCCACCTGCACTCCCAAGTCCTCAAGTAATGTGCGTAGCCAAGCTACCTCTCACGCAGCAACTGCTGCACCTCTGTACTCGGCCTCTATGCTCGATAAAGCAACCGTAGGCTGCTTTTTGCTGCTCCAAGTAATAGCAGCACTCCGAAAAGAGAACATGAAGCCACTCGTAGATCTCCTATCAACAATGCTACCTGCCCAATCTGCATCTGTATACCCATACAATGCTAATGGTACATCTGCTCCATAGAACAATGCGTAGTCAAGAGTCCCTTGCACATACCGAAGTGTGAGTCGTACTCCATCCAAATGTGGCTTCCTCGGAAGCTACATGAACTGACTCTCCAAGCCTACTGTGTAGCTCAAGTCTGGCCTCATGATAGTCAAGTAGATTAGACTACCCACAATCTTCCTGTACATCTTGACATCCTCAACAACATCACCCTTCTCTGCACTCAGCTTTGCATTCACATCCAAGGGAATAGGAATTGGCTTACAATCAGCCATACCATACTTTGACAACATGTCCAAAGCATACTGTCTCTGTGACATTCATACACCCTCTGGAGTCCTGATCACCTCAATGCCAAGAAAGTAGCGCAACTCGCCCAAATCTTTCATTTCAAACTCCTGTTTGAGAAGACCCTTCACATGGTCAATCTCCATAGCATTGTCACCCACAATAATAAGGTCATCTGCATATACGGTAATGACCACAATCCCCAAATCACTCTCACGGACATAGAGTGAATGATCAGCATGAGCTCTCCTAAATCCAATACTGACAAGATACTTGGCAATCCTGTCATACCATGCTCTAGATCCCTGTTTCAAACCATACGAAGCTTTGAGAAGCCTGCATACATAATCTGGGTAACCTGGATCGCCATAACCAGGTGGCTGATCCATATACACTTCCTCTTGCAACTCACCATTCAAGAAGGCATTCTTTACATCCATTTGATGCATAATCCATCTTCTAAATGTAGCCACTGCTATGACAGCTCTCACAGTCGTCATCTTTGCCACTGGAGCAAAAGTCTCCTCATAGTCTACTATGCCATACGTCTGTGCATAACCCTTTGCGACCAGCCTTGCCTTGTGACGCTCAATGTTACCATCAGCCTTATGCTTGGTTTTATACACCCATTTACAGCCAATAGCTTTCTTGCCACTTGGCAATGGCACCAACTCCCATGTGTCATTTGCTTCCAATGCAGCCCTCTCTTCATTCATTGCATCATCCCAATGCACATTTCCAACTGCATCCTCAAAACATGTGGACTCCACATCCTATATCACCTTAGCCATGTAGGCTTGGTGATGCGCTAGATACCCATCATAAGTCAATTTTTGAACTGGATTTCTGACTTTGTTAGATCTGCGCGGTCCTGGGTCACTCCTTTGCCCTCTAGCATCTTCTTGTACTTTCCTTGCACCAGGTGTCCTGACAACCGGAATTCAAAATTCCTCATCAAGACTTTGTTCAGAACCATCTGAATCCATGTCTACATGTGAAAAAATTGATGATGCATCAGCCATAAAGGAAGGTTCATCAACCTTTTCCTTTCCTTTTCGTGATACATTTCCTGTACCTGCTGGTGGAATAACCTGCGTATGTAATCTACCATTCCATGGCTTCTCAAAAAAGCCACGAGAAGAGGACTCTTGTGGTCCACTCAAAAGCTCTGACTGTGGCCTCACATTTTGTAGAACCACATCATCTTTTACATCAGCCCCAATAGTGCCATGTGCATTACTGTACCAGTTGCTCATCTCATCAAAGACTACATCTCTGCTCACTCGTAATTCTCGTGTAGTAGGATTGTAGCACCTGTACCCCTTTTGTTCAAGGGAATATCCCACAAGAATACATTTCTCTGCTTTAGGATCCAATTTCCTACGCAACTCATCTGGTACATGCGCGTAAGCTATGCAGCCAAACACTTTCAAGTGTGCCAAATCAGGCTTTGTACCTGTAAACTTTTCCTCAGGTGTTACATCATGCACCGCAGTTGTAGGTGTCCTGTTCATAATGTACACAGTTGTATTTACAGCTTCAGCCCAGAAATGATGAGGCATGTTCTTCTCATTCATCAATGCACGTGCAACCTCTGCAATGTGCCTGTTTTTCCTTTCTGCGACCCCGATCTGCTGTGGAGTATATCTGCATGTAAACTGCCTGCGTATACCATGCATTCGTAGAAAATCCAAAAAATCATTGGAGAAGTACTCTCCCCCTCCATCTGACCTCAATATCTTGATTTGCATATATGTCTCCTTCTCAATCATGACTTTGAAGTCTTGAAAGTGAACAAACACTTCACTTTTGTTACTCATGAAGTAGACCCATACTTTCCTTGTATGGTCATCAATGAAAGAGACATAATACCTGCAACCATGTATACTTGCGGTATTGGTTGGACCCCAAACATTTGTGTGCACCACCTAAAGTGGCTTTTTACATACATTGCGCTCATGTGGAAATGAGCCCTTTGACTGTTTTCCAAACTGGCATGCTGCACACACTTTATGCATACCATCCACCTTGAATTTGGGCAAACCTTTTACAATCTGTTTTGATTGCATACTACGCAATCTCTGCTCATTGACATGGCCAATGCGTTTGTGCCAAATGTCAACATCAGCCACAACACCTGTGCCCTGTGAAAATAATGCAGCTTTTACCTCAGGCATGTCTACATTCAGTGTAAACATTCTGCCCACACATTTGCCCTCTATGATCAGCTTACAACCATTCTGAAAATCTTCTACATAACAACCATTTGGATTGAAGCGAACCTGCAAACCCTGCTCAACCATTTGTCCAACAGAAACAAGATTCTTTGTAATGTTTGGGACATGAAGTACATCTGCTAAGTACTTTGATTTCCCACTCTTCGTATTTAGAGGTATGTCCCCTATATGAGCAATGGGGTGAGTTGTGTCATCTCCTGTCTACACATAGCCTGACACATCTGGTTTGCGCATATCTCTAAACCACTCTCCACGAGACGTCATGTGATTAGAGGCACCTGAATCCACATACCAAACATCATCTTGGGTGGAATTCTCTGCAGTCATTGTATTCATTACATGCTGCATAACAAACATGCGCTCGTTTTTGCTGTCATCTGCATCTCTGCTAGTAGATGGATAGTTGCCCTGTTCTCTCTTTCCACTTGCTTTTCCCTTTGGACAGTCACGTGACATGTGACCTCTTTCACCACAAGTCCAACATTCTCTGCTATCTCAGTATGTTGCTGCCTGCTTGGTCCTGCACCACGACCTCTTTGACTCCCCCTGCCTTGAGACTGGTTTCCCCTGCCACCTGTATTGTTTTGATTTGATTGACCTTCTTGAAATTGGCCCCTGCAACCCCTTGGGCCTCGACCACGACCTCTACCTCTACCTCTGTTGGAGTTAGAATAGAAGGCTTGTTCAGAATTATTTCTGCCATGAGAAGAAGATGTGTCAAGGTTCTTCTTCTCAAGAATAAGCATAGAAATCAAATCTTGGAACACGGGGATGTCGTCTCTTGTATTCATGGAAGACCTGAAATGTACATACTCATCTCCTAGACCATCCAAGCATGCACGGACAATGTCATCGTCTTCCACTGAGACTTTAGTAGATCCAAGAGACTCAATGATACTCTTGATCTTCAAGGCATAATCATTGATTGAGAGGTTGTTCCTCTTAACCTGATTTATCTCCGACTTTAGTTGAAGCTTCCTTGCCTTGGTGTTCACTTCGAACACTCTGCCTAAGTTTTTCCATGCAATGGCGGGGGTTTCAGCATCCTGTAGATAGCCCATCATGCCATCTGTGATGCTCATAGAAAGCCAATACATCACTTTGCTCTGGCCTTGTTGCCAGTCCCTCAAAGCTTTCCTTTGTTCTGCTGTAACATTTGCCTCGGGAATCTTTGGTTCCTTTTCATTGTCTCCTTCTACATAATCCCAATAACCTTTTCCTTTTAGGAAATTGTTATTCTGAACTTCCATGAAGGGTAGTTATTTTTCTCAAGCTTCTCAGTGAAAATCTATGACTGAAACCGTCAGACATCTTGAAGCACTAAGACAAAATAGCTGCAATCTGCAAAAACGTGCAAATCTGCTGAACCTGCTATCGTGGTACCTGTAACGCTTTCTACACTCAACGAGTGTCCACAATCAAGCGTACATACAACCACTGTACTTGTACAGTAAATCTCTGTGTACTGCACTTTGGAGACCTATGATACTCTTGCTCTCTTAGCCTCTCTTGCCTGCACCAGGCTCTAATACCATGTAAAGAAAGAGGATGCAAGAGAGCTACACAAGACAAAGCACACACCACACAGAGATGGAAAGCTTCTTCTTCTTTTCATAGAAAAGAGAGTACAAAATGACTAAGTGCTAAAACTGAAAAGTAGCACATATGTACATGCGGTCACTAAGTGTGAACTCGCTAGAAGCATACTAGGCTGGCACTATAAGTGTAGTCCAGCTGTAGAATCACTGGCAGAGATCCTCCGTGTCGGTCACCTAACGCGCCAGTGAGTAAATGTGGTAAGCGGCCAAGACCCGTAGTGGATGCCAGCTCAAGATGTAGAGCTCGACATCTCAACAATCGGAAGATGTGTCCACCAGTGACTATTCATCCACCTCAGGAGAAGATACAACAACAACCAAAGAGAGTGACGGTAGCATCAAAGTAATGGGGGTCATCCTCAAAGACCCAAAAGATTGACACAACCTGAAACACCTCTCAAGAACCAAGAGGGACCATCAGGTACGCAACCCTTGGTGGATACAAGTAAGATACATACGATGATCTCCAGTGAGTTAACTGGTGAATAAAGGAAAGAATATGTCTCTATGCTAGGTAACTTCACCACATTGTTCATTTATGGTTATGACAAGATCACAGGCATCACAATGGTACAACACCGCATAAAACTCAAGGAAGGAATTAAGCCCATAGTGCAAAGGCTCAGAAGGCTTGGGGTAATTCAATAGGAAGCATTGTTCAAAGAGGTAAGGAATCTGCTACAGGCAGGTTTCATTTATCCCATGGAAGACTCAGAGTGGGTCTCTCCAGTTATAGTCACACCAAAGAAGAATGGTAAGTGGAGATTTTGTGTAGACTACAAATCTCTCAATGCATCCACAAACAGGGATCATTTTCCCCTCCCATTCCAAGATGAAACTCTCAATGAGGTAGCAGGTCATGAGTGCTACACAATATGTGATGGCTACTCAATCTACTTTCAGATTAGCATTGCAGACGAAGATTAAAAAAAAACAACTTTCATAACATCATGGGGATGTTTTGCTTACAGACTGTTGCCTTTTGGTCTCACCAACGCTCCGGCCACATTCCAACGCCATGTAACTTTTGTCTTCCAGCCATACTTTGGTAATTCAATACGAGTCTTCATAGATGATTTTTGCATCTACAGGTCTCGATCTCTCCATTTGAGCAAGGTCTATGATGGCATGGCTAGGCTACAAGCCTTGGGTGGCTAGCTTAACGTGGATAAGTGTCACATTGGTGAAATCAAGGTCACTCTTCTTGGCCATGTAATTTCAGAAAAAGGGATTGAGGCTGACCCTAGCAAGATTCAGGCTCTAGTATCTTTGTCATCACCCACCACAGCTAAGCAATTGGTCTCTTTCCTTCAGAAGGTAAGGTATTTGAGTAGGTTCACTCACTTGCTCCCTCAGGTGGTTCTCCCTCTACAATAAGTCACCCATAGAGATGGCTTCTCATGGGGTGAAAAAAATGAACAACAATTTACCAAAGTGAAACAATCATGACTACACTTTCCACCATTGCACCCCCTAGATGGGACAAACCATTTTATGTGAACCCCAGTGTAGGAAGTGATACACTTGGAGCCGTACTAATGCAAAAGGACCCCCAATCCACTTTCATGCGTCCTATTTACTTCTCTAGTCGTGTCATGCCATCAGAAAAAGGATTCAACGTAGTAGAGCACATGGTGCTTGCATTAATGTTTGCCACTACAAAGTTTCGCTCTTATTTTTTGCCTAGACCCTTTGTAATTCTAATGATGGAAGAGGTCTTTCCATATGTGATGCAACACATGGATGTCTCATCTAGAATCTTTAAGTGTCTTGTTAGATTACAAGAGTTTGATTACACCATGCAGGTAGAAAACTCCACCAGCGCTAGTCTAGCAGGTATTGTTACTCATCCTCACTATGAGAAGAAGCTAAAGGTCAACACGGAAGGTAAAGAAGTGACACCAATGGTAGAAACTCCTAAGCTAGAAAGAGCTCATTCTCTTTTCTTTGATGGAGCATACAAAACAACAGTGGACCAGTCTGCAGCAGACATCATCATTTTCAATGAGCAAAAGGAGAAGGTATTCTCTATTGGGTAGCTGTTACACTCCCACTCCAACAATGAAGAAGAGTACGCGGCTTTGATTCTTGGATTAGAACAATGTATTTTGCAAGGCATTCAACGCCTAAATGTGTTTGGGGATGCTCTGTTATGGATAAAGCATATAAATGGCACTTGGATTTGTAAAAATTAAGTTTTACTTGGCTAATTACACCAAGTTAAGGATATTTTAAGAAAGTTTGAAGCAGTGCAATTATTTCATGTCCCTAGGCCAGAAAATCAAGAGGCAAATGCTCTAGCCAAGGAGAGAATACAAGATGGGAGCAATCAAACTGAAACTACCCCTGTTTCAAGGTAACGATGCTATGCCTGATATCACTTGCTTCTTAGATACAGGAGAGTGTCCTAGAGGGTACACCAAGGGCCAGAAACAATGGCTTGTGAGGAAGGCTACAAAGATACCTCCTTGTAAACAGGAACCTATATTGTAAGGGCAAAGACCAGATTCTCTGGTGAGTGCCGATCTCCAGTGAGATCACGGAGGTAATCTCAAGTTGCCATGATGGTGTCTGTGGCGGCCATTTTGCTCTAGATATTACCAATAGGAGGATTCTACAGGCAGGATTATCTTGGCCCAGTCTAAACAGGAATGTGCATCATTGGTGTAAAACATGCAAGGCTTGTCAAGTGTCCAGTGATCGTACACTAACCTATGAGCCACAGACTCTTATCATCTCATATGGTCCGTTCAAAAAATGGGGAATAGATGCAATTGGTCCTCTACCAAGGGTCCAATCAGGTAAACTATACATTCTAGTTGGAGTAGACTACATGACCCGATGGGCGGAAGCAGCAGCCACCATGCGTATTATAGCCCAAGAAGTGGTGAAGTTCATATTTGAGCATATTTTATGCCATTTTGGCACACCACTAGAGATAATATATGATCAAGGGCCAGGTTTTAGAGGCAATCTTGTGGGAGAATTCATGAAAAAGTTAGGCATTACACGCCGACATTCCATCCCATACTATCCACAATGCAATGGTCTAGTGCAAAAGGTAAAACGGAAAGATCTATAAAATCATCACAAAGCAGGTGAATAACCACATAGGTGACTGCGACAAACATCTCATGGCCACTCTATGGGCCTACAGAACGCCATTCCAAACATCAGTAGGGTTCACCCATTTCCATCTAGTCTATGGAAAGGAGGCCATTCTACCCATCGAGGTGTAGATAGCCACCTTGCGAGTCATGGCTAGCCAATTGTAGTGCCCACTTGTCAATCTCCGCAACCACATCCTGGATTTGGAAAGGCTCCAACAAGATAGGGAAGATGTAATCAACCACTATGCAGCGCAAGCAGAGCGACGCCGGCTCACCTTCAATCAAGGACTTAAGGAAAAGGGCCTGGAAAAAGGCATGTTAGTATTGAGATACGACAACAGCTTTGACACTAGGAAGGACAAGAAATTTCAACCCAGATGGGAAGGGCCATTCATTGTCAAAAGACGCTACGCCAACGGCAGTTACAAGTTGATGGAAGCAGATGGGAGAATTCACAAGACTAGAGTCAATGGATGAAGGCTCAAGAGGTATTTTCTAAGGTTTGACCCATAGTTCATGCTAGATATTCTAGAAGAGGGGAAGTCCTCCAACTCTGCTGCTAAAGAATTAGCAGTAGGGCTAGAAGCATGAATGCCTCTAGCCAGACGGGAGGGCTAATGACGGTTGGTTTTTGCAACCGCGGCCTCAAGAACCAACCCCAATCATCGAGGAGCACATTATCGAAAAAAAACGATAAAAAGTTGTTTTTTAACAATCACCAACCCCCTTCTATGCTTGGCCACAGCGGGCCGCCACCAGTTTGGCCACACTTCCCTCCATTATCACCAGAGGACAAAGCTCTCTCTCCCTCCTCTGTTCAGCTACGCCAACCCACCATCTCTCTCTTATCTCTACCCCTGTGTCATCTAGCCCAAAAGGTCGCATAAAACGAGCTGCATCTGGTTTTTCTTCCACTGGCGGGCCGCCATGCTTTTACAAACGTCTTCCTCTCTCTCTTCCATTATTCAGAGTAGAGCCTTATCTCTCCCTCTCTCTTACCCTTCCTCTCTCTCTCCTGCCTGGTGGGCCGCCAGAAAAACCCTCCCCCCTCACACACTCTCTCTCCACCTCACCAACCCCCCAGCTTGTTTACCTATGGCCGGCCGACCGCTCTCTCACACTCACTCCTTCCCTCTCTCCCTACTCTTTCTCACCCTCTTTCGTCCCAACTCTCCCTCTCTTGCCCTCGGTGAGAACGGCCCCATACTCTCTCTCTCTCTCTCTCTCTCTCTCTCTCTCTCTCTCTCTCTCTCTCTCTCTCTCTCTCTCTCTCTCTCTCTCTCTCTCTCTCTCTCACACACTCACCCGCTACCCCCCCCCATACCCCTCATCCCCTCCTAGCCTATGTCGGATAGAGAGCCGTCGAAGGCCATCGCTCTAACTCTCTCTCACTCTCTCATGATCTTGATGACAGGCGCGGAGGCACAGGGAAATACTCTCTCTCTCTCTCTCTCTCTCTCTCTCTCTCTCTCTCTCTCTCTCTCTCTCTCTCTCTCTCTCTCTCTCTCTCTCTCTCTCTCTCTCTCAATACATACACACCATGTCCCTCTCTTGCACACACACGCACACACACCCACACACCCAGACCCGCCATCACCATACCACCCCCCCCCCCCCCCCGCATGCGTAGAAAATCGTATACATATATTATATATATGTGTAATAAAAAATATATATACTCTCTTCCCCCCCCCCCCCCCCCCCCTCTCATTCACACACACACTCTCTTTCCGAGTACCATCACTGACATACACACACATAACCCCGTGTATATATGGACGCACACACACGCATACACACATGCAAGCACCAACACACATAAAACACACTCACATATATACACACACGCCTACACACACTCACCTATGCACACAGTACACACACGCATATACACACACACATTATTAAAAAAAATGAAAACAAAGGAATCAACATCATCAACAAAAGGAGAAATGTGGTCAAGTCACACGATGCCGACACCGAAACAAGAAAAGACGTCGAAGACATGCCCCGGCCGGCCCCGAAAATGACAAACACGCTATACCAACGCACTAGCGAGGCCCCCCGTTCGTCGGCATCTCACCTACGACACATCTTTGCAGTAATATCCGTAGGTTGTCATTATTTTTCCAATTTTTCACTTATCTCTAGGTGATGATCACAAAGGCCCACCTAGGAGTTTTCATTTTTTAAATTTCCCCAGGACAAAGCAAGGGTCAACCATCTAGGACCCACCACCTTGCTTTGTCTCCCTTGATTAAGGCCCTAACCTAATCAGACTGCCCTAAACCTAAAGTAGCTAGTACCTATAAAAAGGCACTGAGAGGTCACTATCGGGGGGGTCAGCACTTGGTAGCATTTTTGGGGGGAGGGATTGGCAACATTTGTATTAAGAGAGAGGGGATTTAGTGTAGCATTTTGGGAATGAGCACTATGTGAAGAAGCCATGTATACACCTTGACAACCATGGTCACCACACACATACTCACGCTAGCAGAAATCTTTGTGTCTATGAGTCACCTCTAGAGAACGCACTATTAGGCTCACTATCTCTCTATCACCATGGTTGCCACCTTGCCGAAAATAAGGTTGTTGTAAATATTGCATGAAAATAGTTTTCCCTTGCACCCCGAGGGCTTTTCATCACCTGCATCTCTCTCTCTCTCTCTCTCTCTCTCTCTCTCTCTCTCTCTCTCTCTCTCTCTCTCTCTCTCTCTCTCTCTCTCTCTCTCTCTCTCTGTGTGAAAATGTTTTGTATTACTTCGAATCACTATTGTCCGCATCCTAGCCGCTCAAAGCTAGGTAGTGCCCCCTGTTCATTTCACCGTGGCCAGCTCGGTGTGCGTCGGCTCCTGGCATTTGAGGCCGTCGGGATATGTGTCGTGCTTTGCGCTCATCACCGCTAAGAAACATAGAAAAATGACTAGGACTTTATCTCCTCTACCTCATAGTCGAGGACAACTATGATTTCAAGAGAGAGGTTGTTAACCCTCACGGCTCACGGACACCCTATCGCCTACGACGGACACTGTAACCATATTATTTATTTAAGTAGAGTCAGGCACCGGGCTTGTCGGACCAATAGGGAAAGGTAGAGTGATCGCCGATGAGAGGCGCACTCTAACACGAACATGCTAGGGTTAGTTGGCTAAGCATGGGCGCCCAAGTGTGAATGGGGTGAGCTCCTATAAAAGCCAACTAAACCTAATTTTTACTCATTCTCTCATTTGTGCAATAGAAGAGTGCTCTTGCTCCACCTCCATCTTCTTCTTCTTCACCTCCTTGTGTGTGTGTGTGTGAGAGAGAGAGAGAGAGGGAGAGTGTGTGTGCGATCGAGCATTACGAAGGCACGACGGCGGCGAAGCGGTTGAGCGCGGCACGACTGCAGCTTCTTCTTCATCGCGACGAGGAATCCACCACGAAGGCGAGCGTAGAGCGGTGAGTGACACACCCTTTGCTTCCTTGAGCTTGCTAGTTTAGGCTTGTTGTGTGCTTGGAGCCGTTTGTGGCTCGCACACGGTGTATTGGCAAGTCCCTTGCTTCGACAATGCGGCAAGGAGCGCACATTTTTGGCGCCGTTGCCGGGGATATGCCCTACACTAAGCTCGGTTAGCACTTTACCCTTCCTTGTGGTGCAATTTCTATCATAGGAAAGGCAGGGAAGGAGTGTGTGGAGATTTCTGTTTTTTGCGTTTTCTGCATTTTTTGTCAAGTTTCAATTTCCGTTATTGTCTGTGCTTGTTCAATTTTCTGCATTTCTTGCGTTTTTTTAATTTCTGCAATTTTTGCATTTTCAATTTCGGCGTTTTCAATTTCTGCAATTTTCTGCGTTTCTGCGTTTTTTCAATTTTCTGCATTTCTGCATTTTCAATTTCTGCGTTTTCAATTTCTGCAATTTTCTGCATTTCTGCGTTTTTTCAATTTTTTGCATTTTTGCATTTTCAATTTCTGCGTTTTCAATTTCTGTATTTTCTGCATCAAAAAAAAAATTCTGGAAAAAAAAAAAAAAAGGAAAATAAAAACGCGAGTGAGCGGGCGGTTAAATTTTTCGATAAAAAACGTGACTCTTAAAACGGACGGGTTGGTTTGTATAAAAGATAGATCGGGATCATTTCCCCAGGCCCAGGCCCAGGCCCAAGCCCAGGCCTCAGTCCTCAATCTTATGATATATACTAGACTCACTCTTATATATATACCCTACTCCCTCAAGACAGAATGAGAGCATGTGGGACAGGTCCTCCACTCTCCTCCTTTCTCTTCCCACTTTCACCCTTAGACTTTCTAGTTTGGGCCTAGTTCCCTACTGGAAATTGACAGTTTTAGGGATTCCGAAGGCATAGAGTGACCAAACGGAGGGCTGTAAAGCACGGCACGACCCTCTGACCGATACGCTCGTTTCGAGCTATCACACGGCCCATTCCACGACACTCTCTAAAAAATCTAGCAAAAAAACAAACAAAAAACACGCTAAAAACTAGTCACAAGGCCTCCTAGAGCAGCTTTTTGACACCTTAGGGTATCAAAAGCACATGCACTTACGCTCTGGGCGGGTGCTAGAACACGAGCATATTGAGGGTGCCTCTGTTCATACGGACACCCATTACCCATCCACGATAAGCTCTAGACCCTCAGCGGGGACACAAGGTAGCACCACCCAAGACCCTAAAATAGCCGCTAGTGATTCCTCCTCCGACTCAGAAATCATGGAAGCATACCCTACCCAAAACACTGAGAGAGAAGGCCATGCACCTCCCGAAGCTCCACAGCCTAGTACTAGTATGTTTAGCCGTTTCATGGAAACATTAGGTAGAGCTACTCGCTCGGAACCTGATGCAAATGAAGCCCACAAAGGGGGTGGGGAAGTGGACTCTCCTTTCACATCGCACATGGACCCCACACCCCCAAAGAGTGTCCATGTGGATATCCTACCAACTTCTTACCAAGAAGGCCCTGTTGAGCTGCCTCCTTCAGAAGTTCCCTCTAGAGTACTGTTGGTGACAAGTAAAACCACGGGGAGCAACATTGCTTCTACCTCACAAGAAACCGTTAACACGTCGACTCTAGAAGGATTGTTCATTAATGATCATTGGACATACGACCTCCACACTGAGGTGTTGACGGATCTACACTCTGGCCACGCCTACCATGTAGGATGGATAGAGATTGTGCAATCCACCTCTAGTTCCACGAGCATCGAACATCAACAGAAAATGATCTGTAATGTTATCCATGGCATTATTCAATCGGAAAGGCAAAACCGAGGGGTAAATATACTCTCAACTGGCCCCATGAGATTTCTGGATACGAGCAAGGCTCAACAGCCTACTCTATCACAAATGGAGACTCCTCTAATGAGCCCCATGGACCCATCTTACGTCATTTCACCTGGGGTCTCTATGCAATCTGAGCCTCCGAGCGACAACTTTAGCTTCCCTAACTTGGCTCAACACTCTATTAAGGAAAACACAGTGCTCACTCCAGGGATAAGCCTGACAGAGAATGTACCGATGACATCTACGGTTAGTGCAGTGCCACTACCTAGTGTCGTAGTACCTAATATGGGTCCTCGACCATATGTGCCTCTAGCCCCTTATGCACACATGGCCCCCACACCTCCAATAGTACCACTTGTTTACGCTCCTCGAGTGCCGCTCCCTAGCCCTTATCCGAGTGGACCTATGCCCGGTTATGTTCCATATCCTGCATCATCCACACATATGCCAAGCCCGGCACCCGTCCCTCTCCCACATATGATTCCAAGAGTACCTCCACCGGCCCTGCCTCCTCACATAGGTGACTTGGCAGCGTTTGCTCAAACCATAGGTCGATCTATCGCGGAAAATATGCGTCACGCATCTGATAGAGAGCCTAGAAGTAAGGTAGTACAAATTGCCAAACTCACGCAAAAATTCAATGGGGACGAAGATTCTAGGAAACACATTGAAGTGTTTGAACAAGTATGTGATTCCTTAGGGGAACGCAACGAACTACATAAGTGCAATGCCTTAAGCTTGACATTAAGTGGGAAGGCTGGAGATTGGTATAGGACCCTAAGGGTGGACGAGAAAACAATCTACCCTACCCTTCGAAGGTTGTTTCTAAAGGAGTACATACGAGAAGATGTGCTTTGGGGTGTAGCATCTCAGCTACAGAAGGCTGAACGTAAGGAAGGAGAGTCAGTAAGGGACTTCATTAGTCGTCTAAAGCACTTAAACTCTCGCTGCCCTGTAAATGAGCGCTTCAACAATAACCAACTGCTTGATCGATTCATTCGAGGGTTGAGGAATGAAGGAATCTATAATGGACTAGTGATTAGAGGTATCACAACCTGGGAAGATGTCACTGCCAATGCAATCCAATTAGAGGACAACTTGATGATAGCAGGCATGAGGGTGTCTACTGACACGAGATCCACTAGCTCACAAGCCATTGAGTATGAACCCATGACTGCAAAGCCCATTGCCAATGAGCCAAAGGTATTTGAGACATTCTTGACAGACCTCACCAAGGCAATCCAAGAGTCTCTTAAGGATAATCGACCCCCTCAAAATAGTCACATGTATCCAAGAAGGGAGCAACAATGGTGTTCCATTTGCTTAGGTCCACATAGCACTAGTGAGTGCCCTACGTTTAGAGTAAAATTTAATGGAACTTGCAACGCATGTGGTAGGTATGGTCACCAAGCTAAGGATTGTTTAATGATCAAACGTATGATGGCAAATAGACCACCTGTAGCCTAGACGGATGCGCCTCGAGATCCTGTATTGATGCCTGCTCCACCTGTTGAGAAACTACTGCAACACATGGTCCCTAGATCTCAAAATGTTGTACAAGCTACACCGCTACCACCTCCTGTGCTAGGACCCCAGCCCCCGCATCCAAGAGTCGCCCCTATGAACCAAGTGGGTTGCGAGCCATCAAATGCTTATCCAGATGGCTGTGAGGAGGAAATAGACACTAGTATTGCCTACGGACTTGATACATTGGAAGAGTGTCCTATATACTACATGGAAGATTGTTGGGGGCAAGTCAAGCCGGTTTATCAAGCTGCTGCTCTCGCATCCAGAGGTCAAAATATCAACACCCAGGCTAGGAGGCCACCTCTTCAATGCTACGAGTGTGGTGGACCACATCGAGCAGCGGAGTGCCCTATTAGGCTGCAAAAGAATGCTGCACAGATGCAAATGAATCAAGGGAGCACGTCTGCAATGCCAATACTCACATGTAATCGTTGTGGCATAGATCACTTGATTGCCCAATGCCCCTATAACCCAAATGCGCCTAAAATCACACCCCTAAATTTGGTCGAAATTGCTAGTGTGACATCGCCAATACCACCCGTCGCACCCGCTTATGCGATTACACGGTCCATGCTTCAAGGGCCAGGCCATATCCTCGAAGAGAGAGATACCGCGTCAGTTATCCAAGCAAAGAAAAAGAAGAAACGAAGGAAGAAGTCACAGAATACGAAAAATTCAAAGCCAAGTTCCAAAACAAACATAGGAACAGGAGATGACCCCGTGTATATGAATGACCTCGAGGATGATTCAGATTCAATCGAGACAATGGAGACTAGAACCAATACCACAAAGGGAAAGACCGACAAAGAAAACCGTAACATGGAACCAAATGAAAACCGAATGAGAGAAAACCATAAAGAGCCTCTGAAAACACCACAAGTGTTTCCAAATCCAATCCAAGACCCCCAAGATAAACCACAGGGGCAAAAAGGGAAGAATCGTAAAAAGAAGATTGGGACGTACCCAAACCCAGTAGACAAGATTGAGCAGGTGAAACATCTAAGAGGTTTAGTGGAGGAGACTCAAAGGAAACTAGAACCAGAACCCATGCAGGTCAAAATTCATGACACAGTGTTTCCCACGCAAGTTCATCCACCCCACATGAACCATAGACCGTTAGCCATATCTAGTATCATCCAAGAAGGGAGTGAGGACGGGACATCAGAAAGTGAGCATACACCCTTCTTGTTGGAAAGGATGTTTAAAGAAGGAATACCTGATCCCATTGAGGAATATGAGATTCCATCCTCACCAGTTCCTAGTCAAGGACCTACACCCTGCAAAACGCCAATGAATGTTGCCAAACTAGTGGACTTCATGTCTTCTGAGGTCCGAACCACGATCATAGCAAAGCTGTATGGAGATCTTGAGTTATTCCTTGCACTTCGAGCATTCCTTAACGGAGAGCTACGAACGGGATTACCGCATTTTGCGCAACCAAATAGGCCTGACTCGATTATGATTGATGAGGAAAATCATGTGCAATCACTTGACTTAGATGGACACGAGTCTGTGATTGAGGTACCCATTAACGAATTACGGCAGTATTTTGAAGGCGACGAGTCTAATGCGACCCTACCCATCACTACCAAGGGATTAACTATAAAGGGAATTCTTGATGGTGGTGCGGGAGTTAGCATCATTACAAAAGATTGTTGGGAATCCATGGGAAAACCCCGCCTCAGTGTTACTAACATTGTGGTAAAGATGGCAAATGGTACCATAGCCAAACCTATGGGGATGCTCAAGATCAAAGTTCTAGGACACAAGGTACGACATACGTTCATTGTAATGGATTTCTCTAAACACCTTATGTCATATGAAATGATTTTAGGACGACCATTCATGAGGGAAGCACAAATGGTTCATGATTGGTCTAAAAATCATGTCTATTTGCAATTCCAAGACTCTGTCCTTAGAGTGGATTTGGTGACTGGTAAGGTACACCCCTTAGGGAGTAAAACCATTATTGATCATCGCTCTGACACCACAGTTCACTCGGCCCCACTACAATATTGTTACACTTGTAAGAAGGATACAGACATTGGCAAAGATTCTCCTTACATGGATGTGTTACCGGGTATGACGGAATCAGACAACGTAGACTGGGTCCACCTAGCATCAACCATAGACACTTGGGGAAATAGGGGGACGACCTGGGTAACACCTGAGGGGGATGAAATGCCTATACCCTTAAATATGCTACAAGCAATGCATATCGCTTCCGACAAGACTCATCCTAATGTAACGAAGAAAACATACAAGTGGGTCCCTAAAGATTCTTTAGTGACCATACCTAGTGCTAAAAAACAGAAGCCTTGTAAGAAACATACCACTCGCTCCAAGAAAATTAAGAAAATGTTGCGATGGATCCCTAAACGACTATTGGAAGCCCAAGGATACTATCAAGGAAATGATCAAATCTGGGTGCCAAAACGTAGATTGTGCTCTTACCTATCACCTGACCCAAGTGAGCCCAATCCCGTAGCTCCAAAACGAATCAATGATCGTGAAAAGAAAAAAATCACAGAATGCTACACACCCGCTCCCGAGCTAGTTTGGGTACCAAAGAAAGAACGATTTGTTCCACCTAGCTCAGGAAGGGGGGAGTCCCATGAAGCTTCTAGCTCCTCATGTAATACATCCATAGAGGTAAAAGCTTCTACACAGCCTCCATCTATAATAGTGGACCTCCATGAAGCTACAAAAGAATCCACACCTCCCAGTGTTCAAGAATCACCTGATGAACCACTTCAAGTTCGATCCTGGGAGAGTACCTTACCACCCTTGCAGCTTGACGAGGCACCTAGGGTAATAGAAAACTACTGGAAAAAATCCTCACCTATTACCAACTGGAACAATTGGTTTCAAAGGGTGACAAGCTCATTTCAAATGGTATGATCTACCCAAGGAAGGGGGGAGTGTTTGTGGACATCCATCATTCATTTGTTTCCCTCTCAACCTTTTTTTGTGACCTCTTAATCACCAATCTTAGGGAATGTACATATAAAGCTTTATACTCACAAAAAAAAAAAAAAAAGAGCAAGAGCAATTAGCAAACGAGTATGCACCTTAAAAGTCAAAACATTGACTCAGACCTACACATGTCACATCTGGTACAGTGAAACAGAAACCTATGCCATAAAACACCTTTGATCCTCATCACTTGAGTGATGGAGGGTAGGTAAGATTAGTATGATAGGAGTGTTTCTGTTTTAGAGTTGAGTGATTAGCAAAGATCTCTTTTCCTACTAATGTGCCTCCTGGAGGTATTCCTTTTGTTTCCTAGTGTGTACAGGAGCGTGTTGCTATTGGTAGGATTTGGACCTTCATGGAATCTTTATCTCGACTCACTCTTCAAATCAAGCGCGACCATCGACACAAACAAGTGTTTCTTGTCCATTAGCATTGCCCTTATCTTTTTGCATCTATGATTGTCTGCTTTGATTGTGATTGGTAGCATAATATTCAGCGCATTGGCTTAGTATCAAACATTTAATTCAATGTAATGTTTTGTCATAATCACTTGTCTAGGTGTAAAAATCAAGCAGTCCGACTAAGCTAGTTTGACCAAGCTAGGTATTAGAAATCTTCTCTTAATACCATGGGGAATGCCTTCCTAATAAGCAATGGTTACTTAGGTTCTTAATCCGATTTAGGCAGCATTGTATGAAATGTACTAGGGCTTTCTAGTGGGCTTAACCCTAGTGACCTTTAGTTTAAGTATTATAAAGGGAGTTTACTAATGTGATGAGCCTGGGGAGGGTAACAGTGTTATATGACCCCCCAAAGTTACAAAATTAAAATGTTGAAAATGAACAAGCAAAAAATCAAAGTGTCACAATGTAAAATCTTAAGCTGGAAGAGAAATCTCAGCTTGATTTGGTACTTCACTCACATGTATTGCCTATGGTACTAGAGCCCTAGAGGTTCCCAGTGTGGGCGCTTTTCCTTGAGAAGCAAAAAACCCAAGGCATACAAAATAAGCACACACATCATAATTGAATCAATGTGAAAAGAATTTGGGGGGTCACAGAAAAAGTAATCAGTCAAGCGATGATTTCATGAGAAATTCCTTTTATGGTAGCTTAACTACAAGGTTTTCTAGATATAGCCTCTAGTCAGCCCTCGAACATCAATACTTGGCTCTCGCGATTAAACAACCTAATTGACCACTAAAAATTAAGAAGCTTACCCATGGTATTAATATTCGATCTCTAGTGCTTTTCGACCGTCAAATTAGCGACCCCAGACTTGTTTAATTTTTTACCTTTACATCTGTTTATGCATTTGATTACATTGCAATTTAATGTTCATTGCTAACAAATTGTTTGAAATTCTTTTACCAATCAATGTGTCTACCTAAAATTGCATATGCTTTTTAATCACTTATGAAAATGCAATTACTGTGCCAGTGTTGTTTGATTTTGCAGTGACTGAAGAAGGCTAAGGACATTCATCTCAAATGCTCTTCCACCTCCACGAACCAGCTTCAACTCAATAGCTTCCGGGGACGGAATCTACATCAGGAAGGGGGGCATGTTAACCCTCGATCACGGCTCACGGACACCCTATCGCCTACGATGGACACTGTAACCATATTATTTATTTAAGTAGAGTCAGGCACCGGGCTTGTCGGACCAATAGAGAAAGGTAGAGTGATCGCCGATGAGAGGCGCACTCTAACACGAACATGCTAGGGTTAGTTGGCTAAGCATGGGCGCCCAAGTGTGAATGGGGTGAGCTCCTATAAAAGCCAACTAAACCTAATTTTTACTCATTCTCTCATTTGTGCAATAGAAGAGTGCTCTTGCTCCACCTCCATCTTCTTCTTCTTCACCTCCTTGTGTGTGTGTGTGTGTGAGAGAGAGAGAGAGGGAGAGTGTGTGTGCGATCGAGCATTACGAAGGCACGACGGCGGCGAAGCGGTTGAGCGCGGCACGACTGCAGCTTCTTCTTCATCGCGGCGAGGAATCCACCACGAAGGCGAGCATAGAGCGGTGAGTGACACACCCTTTGCTTCCTTGAGCTTGCTAGTTTAGGCTTGTTGTGTGCTTGGAGCCGTTTGTGGCTCGCACACGGTGTATTGGCAAGTCCCTTGCTTCGACAGTGCGGCAAGGAGTGCACAGAGGTACTGTCATAAAATGTAATATCTAACTAACCCAAATGATTTTCTCATATTAAGCTGATCATTTAATATGGGATAATAAGCGAGAACAAGAGTTGGAATATAGACATATTCTTATGGATCTAAAAACTACAAATTTATGTTTATATGGAACATGAGTGAATTCTAAAAATGTTTCATGTTGGCCAACTCTTGACAATGAGTCCATGCCAAATCCACATTTTTCCAGACAGCTTCTCTTCTTGTGATGATTTACTGCACAAAATCTGGGGCCCATATCGCTTCCCCTTTGTACCTGCTTGGAACTCTCCTTGGTTGGCCATTTTGCTCACAATTTGGTGCTTCCTCCATATTCTCACCTCCATGGCGACCCTCAACCTTGGTTCAGGAATCTAGTTACCTAATAGATTTTATCATCTTAATGGTGATTTGTTGTCAAGGTCCTCTTCTTCTCTCAAGACTCACTCCTCTTGTACGCCATTCAAATTCCAGTAGTCCATATATTGGAATAGAAGCCCCAAAGTGCATACTGTAAGCAAGGCACTAGTATCCATAATCAGGGCTAGAAAAATACATTTTCTCTAACCAAAGAAAATAAGGGCTAGCTTGAAATTCTCTTGGGTTTTTAGGTAAAAATTTGAAGCTTTTTCCGGTATTTACATTGAATCTTTGGAAATTTCTCCGTTTTCTTCAAGGAAAAGCTCAAACTCTAATTGAGATTTTGCAATTTTAGTCAGCTAGATAGCATCTAGTTGCCACTACCTTCTAATCTTTGCTTGGTCCACATGTGCTAATAGTTGCTTACAACCATCCTCATCAAAGTAAGGAAGGGTTTAATAGTGTAAGTATGCTGATTTTTGGCATGGTGGTTGAGGCCCCCAACATAGTTCTACTATGCTTACAACTACAAAGCCTGTTGTCGGAGTGCACGTGTCTCCAAGGTCGACCGAGAAAGCACCGGGCTTCTGGCTATAGATGGAGATGTATTCTAGGTGCAAACCAAGAGTAATTGATATGGTTAGGGCCCACTTAGTGTTAATAAGACGAGATAGAGGCGTTTAGAGAGAATTACTAGAGATTAACACAGATTGAAACAGAGTTTATTGGCTTAAATCCAACTTAGAACAAATAGTAACACTTAATCAAACTGTCAAATAGAAGACGCTTCCATTAGACAGATATCTGGAACTTTTGATACAAATTGGTTGCATATGCCAACTCGGTATGCCTGCTAATTTGCAATCCGCTATTCAGATAACCCCAAACCTGAAGGAAACAATCCTCATGCTACCAAAAAACTTCGTCCTGCTTATCCCTTCTCTTCAGTATTCCTCTGTTTTGCAAGCTCGAGAGAGCTTCCAAAAACTCCCTTCTTTCACCTACTTGCTCTCTTTTGTTGCATCAAGCTCTCTTGAAAGAGAGATAGCAAGAGAGAGAGTTTTCAGCCCTTCTTTCTGCCTTCAGCAAAAGGAACCCGCCTTCTATTTTCTCTTTCTCCCAAAAAACTGCACTTCTCCAAAAAACTGGCAAAAAACATCCCCTCCAACCTGTGTGAGAGCCCCATATCTCCCCTTTTTGGCTCCTCCCCATCCCTATTTTTAACCCTCTTCTCCTTGGTGTGTGACGGCCTTTTCCCTATTTTTGACCCTTGGCTCGCTTCCCACATGCTCCCCCTCTTAACTAGGGCAATGATGGTGCCGTCGGTGCTCCCACTTTCCCTTCACAAAAAGGTTTTGCCCCCATGGGCGTGTGAACTGACAGTTTGGCAGGCCTGGCCACATCATCAATCAACTCCATCCACTACCGACAACAACAACCCACGCAGGGAAGATGACACGTCACTGGTAGGCACAACCACAATCTCCCACAGCGCTCGGCTGCGATCAGAACCTGCAGTGCCAACCCCCATGTCCACAAGCTCACAAGCTCCTATGTCTCACATTATATGTAGCAAGCACCTCACACAGCTCATATACACCAAAAAACTTCCTCTCGCATGCACATGTGGGTTCATCCCATTGCCACGTGGTTCTACCTCATCAACTCGCTTCCCCTTGGCCTCCAAAGCACCACCCCCCCCCCCCCCCCCCCCCCCCCCCCCCCCCCGCAAAAAAATCCCTTTTTTGGTTCTCACTTCCAATGCATGCCATTTCTTGTTCAAAGACTTGCCTGTCGGGCCGACAAAATCATTTGCAAGCCGCTGTCCCCGGCTCTAAGCTCTTCCATCTCCACAGTATTTTGACTTTGCGGAGCCACTCATCCAACCCGATCAAGACCGGAAAAAATCCTCTAATACTTTCGACACACGAATGCTGCCAACTTCATTCTACAATATCTTGCCAATCCACTGTCCTATTGACAAGCTGTAACCTCCCATGGCCTTTATATGTCGTATAGAATGCATCAAATTCCTAGAAAAGCCCCAAAATCATCAGATGGCTCATCCCTCAAGGTGGCCAACCCGGCTCAAACCTAGCCCTCGGCAAAACTTTGACTGCTGATAACTCGACATCCGAGGCTCAGATCGACGATCTGAAAAGACCAAAACACTTTATAAATCAAGCACTACAAACTCATAGCTTCAGATTAGCTCTGATCACATGTCATCACCTAGCCTGTCTGTCTCAGATCAACTCAAATATCTTGCAGCCTACAGCTCCATTTGACGAGCCGTCTAGACTTGTTCCTTCAACACTTCAAGCTCTACATATCTGGACCAAAAACTAGCACCTCAAACATTCTTCACCCGCCATCCTGCCAACCATATTTGGAGCCCTTTTTGTTCTACAAAACCACATAAAGCATACATCTCGGCTACCACTTGCTGACCTAATAGCTATTAACATTATTCATAAGTGGGAAAAATCTCGAATAACTATGCAAATTTGCATCTTTCACCCCATGCCTGCAAAGCGGCACGACATCCACCCCCTCTAAACCTGCACATCCTCCTGTATGTGAACCCTCATTATCTAAATCCCTATCTTCAGACACGTAGAAGTCTCCACGTTCGCTTTGTATCCGACTTTTCTTATACATTTTGACATGTTTTCCTACTATTAGAACCTTTAGATATGTACCGTCCAATTTGCATAACTTGTAGGTAGCATTAGGAAAAGCATGCTTGACCACATAAGGACCGAGAACCACCGCTTGACCATTTTGCACATAGTTGTGTACTAGTTATCTAAACTGCTATCATAAACAAGAACCCAATCCCCTTCTTGAATAACTCTTGGTCACAGCATGTGTCAATTATCAAAATCATCCTTGTTCTTTAAATGAGCATTTATCAGTTTTTCCTTTGCAGTTTCCACATCCTCATTTATCCTTTCCAGTTGTTGAGTCCTCAAAGCAAGTAGACCTTCCCTACTCATCTCTGTATCCCAAGGCAACTCCATGTAGCTATTGTCTCCTCAAGAGGCATAACAGGTTTTTGACCATACATCAACTCTGATGGCATGAACCTTGTAATAGTATTGTGTGTGGTACGGTCAGCCCACAAAGCATGGTAACAATCGAGGCCAATCACTAATAGTTCCATTGCATGACTTAGCCAATGCCTTAATAATGGGGGGATTTCCCCTCTCACTTTTACCATTTCCTTCCGTGTTATATGCCATAGTGAGAGATAACCTAATGCCTAGACAAGAAAAAAAATCTCTAGCCTTATCAGCATCAAGTTCTCATCTATCCGTAGTAATTTTACCAACACACCCATATCTGCATATTACATCTTCGTGAGGATAGGTCATTTTTGAACTCTGCAAGCGGGCAAGGTAGGATCTCCTCTCTTTGAATGGGCACATACTTAGGCCCTGGCTCTGGTTCTATTGATAAAGAGTATGTGGAATGCTGAAAATGGGGAAGTGACTTCACTCGCAGCAAGTTGTTGGAAAACCCTAGCCTTTTGTCGTTGCACTGTAGCATGGGATTAGGCAAGAAAGAAGTGATGTGAAACTACTTTTAGCCATCCACGCTCGTGCAGACGGCTATAGGAAGTTCATTTTTTGAATGATTGTGCCAATGTTTGCAGGAGTGACGGGTAAAGATTTCCATTAGAAACCAATCTCTAGCCATCCACATCGGCAAGGATGGCTATAGGCAATTCCATTATGCACCAACTATTTCCCTTTGTCACACGTGGCACTCATACAAGGCAACTGAAACTCCCCTTCTAGCTACCTGTAGAAACTCATAAGTAAATATTTCCATTAGAAACGTGCATGTAGCCATCTGCGTCGGCACAGATGGCTACAGACACTTCCATGATGTACCAAATAACTTTCTTGTCACATGTGAGTACTCATACAAGGCAAGTTGAACACCTTTGCTAGCACACATAGGCAGTGAGACGAAGAAAGTAAAGGTCTCATCTGTCTATAAAGTGCTCACAATGCCTCCTCGAGATCTGTTGAAAGGGTAATTGATTAGCCAAAATAGTGCTTAGTTGGATGATGCTCTGTTGATCGGAATTACACTTAGTCAAAATGTTGCTAGGTCAAACTTTGTTGAATCGGATGTATATGCCAAGAACATTTAGGTAGACAATTGTAACTCTCTTATATAGTAGAAGTCGTGGGTGTAAAACACTCAACACATAAGATGTACTCAAGCTCTAACAATGAAGTTCCTTGTTGTGCCTAATCTTTCTCTTGGCTCTGACTTTGCTCTACCTGAAGTTTTCTAACTGTGTTGTTTGCTAAGTCTAATTATGGAGTGAGGCTGTTCAGTGCACCACACCAAACAGAGACTACATGTTATCCTGAAGTGGAGATCATAGGATACAATACCTAGATCCACTCCCATCTTGACATGTAGTTGCTTCGTCATGTTATACAACTTCTAAAATCAGAAACTTAGGTAAAATTTGTGAAAAATTTGAAATAAATCTTACTTGAAACACTACAAACTCCTCAAAGCTTCAAATTTGGATCAAATTTGAGGTTCTAGCCTTCAAAAATACCACATCGAGCACTTCCACTTCCACTCAGCATTTAGATACAATTCCACTTCTGAGTTCAGGAAGATTCTCGCTTCAAATTATAGGTTGAATCTGATTTTTTTATTTCAGTGGCACAAACAAATTCTAATTCATCAACTTCAAATTTTGATTCACTAGCTTCAAGTTGAATTTATAGGTTCAGATTCAGCATATTGCATGTTCACGTTCAACAAACTGCATATTGAGATTCAGCATATTGCAGCTTCAGTTTCAGCAAACTGTGGTTTTGATTCTATCTTTGCTTCCAAGTAACCACATCATCTACCATTTTCTCTCCAATTGCAATCTCTCATGTTGTTCATGGCCCTAAATTTCAGAACGCACACATCACTAGACCCACTCTTAATCCTCCATTACAATGAGTGCTACAATTCAGGGATAGTCCCATGATTCTCTAAATTGCTGAAAAATTGAGTCTGTAGGTAAACTTGTACATTGTTTCATGCCAAGGCTATTGTTAGCAAGAAGATGAATTCCAAAGTAAGCTTGCTTTTTTGTCTATTGGGGAATACGCCAGCAAACGGGGAAAGAAAAGCGCACGTGAAATGCTCCAAATTCATCATTTCTAAAATTGCTCCTATGCAATCATCAAAGAATTAAACCTCACTCCATAATCAGACTCAGAAAACAACACAGTTCAACAATTTCAGGCAGAGCAAAGTCAGAGCCAAGAGAAAGATCAGACACAGCAAGGAACTTCATTTGATAGAGCTTGAGTACATCTCGTGTGTTGTGTTTTTGTTACCCACGACCTACTATAAGAGAGTTACAAATGTCTAAATAAATGTTCTTAGCATATACATCCAATTCAACAAAGTCCGACCTAGCAACATTTTGACTAAGTATAATTCAGATCAGCAAAGCATAATTCGACTAAGCACTATTTTGGCTAATCAATTACCCTTTCAGTAGGATCTAAAGTTCAAGGAATTTAAGTGTCGTTCTTGCCTCTAATAAAAGGAATGTTTTTGTCTTCTCAAGGAGGTTTCCCCGAACAGCAAATGTCTCTTGCAATGTACCTTCCTGCGACAAGTTGTTCAGAAATGTAAAATCAAACATGTCCAAGGAGCACACATATGTGACACGACCCATAATCTTTCATTCACATCATTTGAATGATGATAGATTTCTTGTTTCTATTCTAATGTACTTGCTTACTAAAACTGTGTTTGTACCCAAGAATGTCAACTTAGTTGATGGCTAGAGACATAACCATTGCAAGCATCATTGCAAGCACTTACACTAAATAAATAGCAATAGAGGCATATTAATCGATTGACACATCAAAAGCTACAAATTAGACCTAATTTTAATGACTTAAGTTGACCTTGTATGGCATCCTTTTCTCACAAAGAATTTCATGTAGCCATCCATGTTGCCAAATCCTCTTCACCCCAAAAACCAAAGCTAGTGCTTATGAAATTTTCCTTTTTTCCACCTTTCATTGCATGTACCCATCCGTGCTGGCACGCATACCTACAAGTAATAGAAAGAGATGAATACTTTTTTTTGGGTAATGCAATTCATATGGGCATGTAGGTTCTTGCAATTCATATGGGCATGTAGGTTCTTGCATGCCTAACAATATTCCGGGGTTAAGCTCTAAAAAAATTGTATTTTAATTGAATAGATCACTTTCATGTTGGCTTAGATAACTTGATGGTCAACTCAAATCCAATATGGATTGATGTTAAAACAGCATTGGAGCTTAAGCTCATGTATAAACCTCCATTGCAAGCCTTGGCCAAAAACATGTTTTATAACTTGGATGCTAATAATAGGACTATTTCCTAGTGAACAATGATTACAAAAAACTTCTCTAGTATTATGAATGAAAAAATTGGAGGGTGATTTCTACCATTATAATTGACCCAAAAAAGTGCCCAAAGTTGCAATTCTTTACTTTGCAATGCATGAACTTTTGAGTTGATATGTCACATTAAATTTTGATGGTTTTTTAAATAGAATATAGTGATCCGTCACTATTTATATTGATATTGATGCTCTAGGCTATAGCATAAACACACAGACTCTCACTTTCATGCATGTGCAAGATGAGCTTATAAATTTCTTGCATATGGTGCCGCAAATTTCTTGCTATCAAAAGAGCTGATAGCAAGAGCGGTCAAGAAATATTGTTGAGGCAGAGAGTCTTGGCATCCACTTACTTATCCGTAAAAGTCAAGAGTTATCTAGTCATCCAACTAGACGCATCTCTCCTCTCTCTCTCTCTCTCTCTCTCTCTCTCTCTCTCTCTCTCTCTCTCTCTCTCTCTCTCTCTCTCTCTCTCTATGTGTGTGTGTGTGTGTGTGTGTGTGTGTGTGTGTGTGTGTGTGTGTGTGTGTGGCTCACATAACTAAGACCCTAGCCGCCAAGTCTTCGCCTCGGGTGAGGGGCAGCCCTTTGGGGGGGGGGGGGGGGGCATCTGCATCCCTCAGCCCTGTCCCGCCATTGCCAACAGAATTGTCCCGTGCTCTATTTCGATGAGCACACCATCAAACCTCAGAAGCCGGCATTTGCAGAGCCCCGTTTTGGCGTTTTGACAAGCTGCAAAGCCCCGTTTTTGGAGCTTCATAGCCCTCGTCTCGGCATTACGGCGAGCTATAGAGACCCTCTTCTGCATTTCGGCGAGCTGCCCTCAAAATTAATTCTTTCTAACAACCTACCATTTTTTTGCTTAACCCTTTAAGCCTTATCAAGATTCACTTAACTATCATATACGTTCTCTACTCATTTCCTTTAAGCAACATCAAACAAAGTTTGAGCTTGGTTCCCATAGTCGGGCTTGCTCACACAACAGAGTCAAGAAGTTTCGAAGATCCAATGGCCTCCTTCAGCACACCAATGGCTAGCACATGCAAGAGTTTCCTTGCGGTGGCAACTGCGTCTAAGAAGGATCCTGCCACTCGCCAAGAAGCAAGGATTACTGCTCTTGAATCTCATATTCAAGAACTAGCTTATTGGAGAGAATGAGCGACTCAATCAATACTTACTTAAGCTAGAGGAGAAGAAGATAGAGAGCCAAGCCCTACTCGCAAAATCCCACGGTGTTGAAGCGTCCCTTACCAAAACCGTCAAAGCAGTGAAGGAATCCCATGAAGCGACACACGAGAAGATCGACACCAAGATACAAGTAGTTTTACAAGAGTTTAAACTACAAGAATCCCTTGGTCTTAAGGTCAGGATTGGAGGACTTCATGCACCTTGGTGCACAAGCAAGTACATTCTCAAAAAATAAATCCCAAAATCAATGACATTCTTCAACCTATCAATATCGAGCATGAAACCATTCCTGGATCAATGACACACACAAGCATGTGCCTCCCAAGCATTGTTTTCTCACCTTCAAGGACAAAGAATAATACAAAGCTACTACACCAATCATGTGTCCTCAAGGGAAAAACATTTTGGATCACCGAATAATTAACCACAAACCAACTCAAAGCCAAAGCAAGTGAGCTCAAGAAGGTACATGAAGCTCACAAACAAGGTAAATGGACAGTTTACCGAGGTGGTAGTATCACGGCTTGGGAGAAATCCAGAGGTTCTCGTTTGAGCCATTACACCACACACATTGCCCCCAATTAAAAATCTCTCTTCTTCTCTGAAAGAGTTAACCAAACCCATTCCTACATCCTTGAGTCCATCTCGTTGAGTGCGATCCACACCATTGTCTCCATTCATCTTAGCTCCCACTCTATATGTTGCGAGATAGGACGTTGGGTCACTGGCGAGGAGTCTCATCGACTTTACGCTTACTTGAGTGCTCACTTTTTTACCACATTAGGTCCTCTTTTTCCCATATATTCAGCCATGAGATCTCCCTACATACCTTCCTTTCCCAACCACGATGAGGACTCTCTATTGTGATACTCATTTCAGCCATTTTTGAGCATTGAGAGTCACTTATGACCTCCACTCACACCATGTGACATGTTCTTTTGGTCCCAGAGGTCATATTTGAACTTCGAGGATGATAATAAAACTCTCTCTCTCTCTCTCTCTCTCTCTCTCTCTCTCTCTCTCTCTCTCTCTCTCTCTCTCTCTCTCACACACACACACACACACACACACACACACACACATACACACACAAGTGGCATGTGCTTTTGTTTGAAAGTTTGAAGTCAGAACACCAAGGGAATAGTAGAGCTTGCAGCCCTCTCTCTCTCTCTCTCTCTCTCTCTCTCTCTCTCTCTCTCTCTCTCTCTCTCTCTCTCTCCAACAAAAATTAACGTAGTCTTTTTTTGACCTAGTAGACAGGAGTTCACTCTTTTGATCATAACTTCTTCATCCGAACTCCAATTTGGGTGATCTATAGCCTTAATCAAAGAGCACGAAAGCCCTCTACGCAAGACAAAAAAAATCAGAGTTATGGAAGGCATTTCTGTAACAGAATTTCCGAAGTGAACAAGTTCAAGAAAATTGACTCTCATCTCTTATTTTACATAAATGTCTTCCGGCAGTCGCAAGGGTTCTTCTTCTTCAACAAGGTCCACAACCATTGTGGAAAATGATCCAAAATCTCCTAAGTGTGGAGATAGCAACACAAGCACCCAACCTACGACATCGGAAACCATGATCATGGCATACTTGGTATCATTGCAAGAGACTGTAAACAAACAAGGCAAAGACTTACGAGCACTTGCAATGGAGAATGGCACACTAAGGGTACTTGTGGTTGAGAATGAGAATCTTAAGAGGACACTTGAGATGCAAACGACACGTTTGATGCAACTTGAAGAGGAAGTGAAGGAATTTAAATGCTCTCTTGTGGACTTGAATGCTTTGAAGTAGCCGATGAGCAAAGTAGAGCATGACCATGTATTGAAAGAGGAGAAATTTGACACCATGATCCGGGATGTATGCGACATGAAAAATGTATGCACAAACAAATCTTGGGCTGATGTATGTGGTAGCAATGTGGTTTCTAATTCCTCACTCATGCAAGATATGGTTCAAACAAAGAATGTTGAGAATGTGGATGTGGAGGAGTTAAAGGAACGGGAGCGACATTCCAAGAACATTGTTATTTGTGGAATTCCCAAAGAGAAGTTAGAGACACCTCCTTCTCTTGCCATTGTTATCAAAGATTTGTTCAAAACCCACTTTGGCATGTCCGGAGTTATGGTCTATGGAGCACATAGAGTGGAAAGGAACTAGCTACTCGCTTGGGAGAATGGCCGATTGTATGCACCATGCCGGATGAGACGAAGTGAAAGATTATCATTGACAATAGTTGGATCTACTTGAGGGATACAAAATGGTTTGTATGTGAAGATCACACTATTAAGCAACAAAATATGTGTGGCAAGGCATATGAGGAAACGAATAAGAAAAACAAGGAGATCTCTCATGAAGAAAATGTGCCCAAGGAGGAGACAAATTCCTCAAGCAAACAGGGATGCGTTGTCGAAAAATTTGCGGTCTTGCCGGGAAAGCACCGGGCTTATGGCTGTGAGAGTTTGTGAGAGAACTCCAAAAAATTGACAAACCCTTCGGCACCATTATTGATGGAGAGAGAAGAAGAGTGGATAATTCCACTTTGATTGATACACCAAGTGTAAGCCATTCTTTGATTAGAATTGATCTTCCAAGGTTAGCTTGTTGCAAGAATGGCTAGTCTTCTTCTAGGATAAAGTGTGGGCTTAGGCGTATGTTAATGGCTAAGTATAATTATGCATTACTACACACTTCCTCATGAATTCCTCTCATCAATGGCTTGAATGCTTGAGTTCTTTTCAAGGAAGAAGAGGTCCCCTTTTATAGGTGAAGGGAACCCCAAGGGTTTACACAAGAAGAGAAGAGCCAGTGTGAACAGAAACTAGAAAAGTTGGAAATGAGCTGTCCCTGCATGATGTGGGCAGATTGGGGTCCAGTATTTTGATCATATCTCCTCAACCGTGGCTCCAAATAAAAAAGTAAAAATATGGGCAGAAAATTCAGTTTATTAGCTACGATTTTCACTTTAAGCTCATTTTCTAATTTGGATTGGAACCTTGTGTAAAAAAATCATCAAACCAGGGTCCATTTCTAGCAGCAAAAGTCTTCCTTTGGTCCCCTTAGCTTAGACTTTCATTTGATTCCAAAGGACACCTCATGCCATATGAAAGCATGACATTGCTCCTTGACAAAGCTTTGTAATCATGCTTGCAATAATGCATTAAAATAAGTGTATCTTTGAAATCATGCCACCTAGGATTTGATTCCCCCCTAGTAGCTATTTAAAAAGAAATATAAGAAAAATATGAAAAATACATAGAATATATATATATTGGAGTTTACCCTAGATATAGGATCTAGCTAGGGTGTGAGATGATAATGAGATAGTAGAAATAAAGAATCAATGCTCTTTTTTTTCCCCAAGTTAAAGAGACGGCGCTATTGACGCTTTTTCCATAGTATTTTTTTATGGTAAAGTAAGAATAGGTTACCCCTGAGATAAATAATAGGATGAGATAGAAAGCATATTATTATACTTAAATATGCATATGTACATTATAGGAAACATATCTATGTATCTAAAAAATTACAAGATAAATCTTGTAGCATGCGTTCCCACTATGTACGTGTCACAGCACGACATCCACCCCCTCTAAACCTGCACATCCTCCGGCATGTGCCAGCCTCATGGTAACTTGTGAAAGAAATTGTATCCCCTGTCATCTTATGACCTCCTCCAGGATCATATGGGTAACGCAAAAACTTGTATTGTACTAAGCATTGAGATTCTCCGCATCTTTTAATTCCTGTCGGATAAGAAGGAATTGTTATATACATCTGTCTCCACAACATCTGTAACAAATCTCCATTATGCACAAAATCTTCATGACGAAGAGACATAAGTTCCTCATCCTCCTCTTCAAAAAACACTTCCAGGCTTCCTGTAATATACTTGAAAGATTTTTGAAACTACACTTCAACCTTCTCACCAACCTCTAAATCCATATGTACCTCTTTCGCATAGAAGTCTAAATCTGCATCTTCATTCTCAAAAGAATCCTCTAGATAGCCTTTCTCAACATCGAGAGAAACCTCAGAAATATGCATGGTAAACCTCTCATCAATTCTCTCACCTTTTACCAAATACCTCTCCAGCTTTACATCATAAAACTTTGCATACCTCTCAAATATGGTGTCTAATTCCCTTTCCAAATCATCCTGGTAGGTATGCTCCTGGTCACTTGTAACCGACTGCTCAAAAACCTCCTTGGAGTTAGTCTCTGACACAATATCTTCACCCCTTCTTCCTTTTTGACCCATCCCTAAATTATCTTCAACTGAATCATGTCTCCACTCATCTAGGGAGAACCCTTCTTCATTACATGACTCTGGTGTCAGCATAGAGCTAGCATTCTCTTCTTGCTTCAAGGCATCACCATGTATACCCTTCATATCCATAGCAGATAGATGCTCACAAACGTGCTTGCAATTTATACCCTATGACACAAGACCTAAATCCCTTTTATGCCACAGATATTGTTTGCATACCTGCAGGCAACCGAAATTCTTAAAACCCTGTATAGTAGGCACTTTATGTCAAGCATCTTTATTTGCATCTTCACACAGATCAAAAATATCACCCCAATCACATACCATATCCGAAGAGGTTTCTTGCTCTTCTACTCTATCCTCTAATGTCACTTCAACCTGTATAGCATTCCCAAACATTTCTCTATCTTTGATTTGTGAATCTTGAATATTCATAGCTTCATCCGCAGAACCCCAATCCTCATGCAGAGAATCTACATCTGTCATTCCTTCTTCTACCATGGAATTGTGAAAGCTTGCTGCATCTAGATCTAAAAAAAGGCACAATTCATGAGTCATCTGCATCACATCTGCTACCCCATATATACAAGACATACATATTACTATGTCAATGCACTCCTCTTCTTCCACCTCGTCTAGCTGAGGTACTTCACAATCCGCAATGCTACTAGCAGAGCTATACTCACAAAGGAAGAGATTTTCAGTCACCCCCTCTAAATTAGCACTTTCGCAGCTAGGCATATCCATTTGGGTAGTACCACATGCATCAAACTCGCATAGGAAATCATTGATAATGACTTCTTCATCCTCGTATATGTCTTCAGCATAGGCATCCGGCTCTTCTAAACTTGGTAAAAGTTCCTGGATCTGCTTTAAAATAGATTGTAGCACATCACTAATATAGCCGTCTTCCACCTGTTTTCCCTTCACATCCTCTGTCAAAACCATAGCATCCTCATCCTTGTATATACACTCATGTGCATCTTCAAACGAATCAAAACGAGTGTCCAAATCATCTATCATAGCTGACGAGTTTGCATCATCCTCTAAGTCGCTTTGAGCCGTTTCAGGTGCTTGGATAGCATCATGAGAGTCATTATCTTGAGATACGAAGGTTACAAGACCCAAAAGTGCATAAATAGCTTCCACTATGTCTGCTTCACCTACATACAATAAATTTGCATCTTGCAAAAGATATGCATCTATTACTGCTTCTAAATGAGCCTGTATGGATGTGTTGACACTTGCATGGCTTACAGGAGACACCAACTCTAGCTGGTCACATCCACTTCCACTCTGTTCCATCTCTTGGTCTTGATGTTCCATGCATACCTATGTTATAGCTGTAGAAAACTCACCCCAGTTGCTTGCATATACACTTGCATAGTCTTGAACTTGGTGCTTGAAATCATCACTCACAAGTTCAACAAATGCTCCAATCATCCGAGCTTCTAGAATTGCATGAAGCCTCATCTCTGTCACATAGCACTCAAGATATCCTTCTGGATCATAGCCTTCGAATACATTAAGCTCATTATATACGGATTGCCTAGCGCTTTCAATCGCTTTTTGAATCCAGTCTTCTTCTTCAAGCCATTTGCATCTGTCTGCAAGCTCTTTTATTTCGGCATATAGCTGCTCCACTTTGCTAGCCATCTTTATGTACTCTCACCCCCCGTCGGGTTCACCAAAAATATGTCGAGAAATTTGTTGTCTTGCCGGGAAAGCACCGGGCTTATGGCTGTGAGAGTTTGTGAGAGAACTCAAAAAAACTATATGAAGGAGTTAAACCATAGATGCCATGAAGACTAGGGTTTGGACGGAAGTGCAATCAAAGAAGTTTCACTCTTTCTCTCTTGCACTCACACACACAAAGAAAGAACACAAAAGAGAGTGTCAAAACAACACAAAGATGAAAACATCAAGGCTATGTTCATATCGTATCATGGGTAGTATGAAAGGGTAAATAGATGAGTTAATGGCATTCAATCTTGGTTGACCAAATAGGCTACGAATTGTTCTTTGGAATTGTAGTTTTGTGCTTACCATAATATATATATATTTTGTCTAGTGATTGGGATTAATTGTGTGTACAAATCCTCTTGGTTCATAGCAAGATAACTACGCTTACATCAAAAGAAAAATTATAGTTTATGAGAGGTAGTATGATGGGATCCGGTGATAGAAGTATTTCATTGAGCCTTTCTGGGCCAAAGAGAAACACTATACGTTGTTGAAAGTGTATTTTACGGCTAATCCATACATTAATTCTAATAGATCGTACAGAGTGAAAGCGATAGAAATTATGATCATGTGGATTATTCATCTAGGATAGTATGTGAAAAATGTAGATATGAGAGAAGTGAACAGATGAGATGTTATGAGAGAAGTAAAGAGATGAGAAGTTTCCCTCCCAAGCCCTATTCTTGCCCGTAGGCAATAAGGATACTGCGGGGAGAGATGTACCTGTAGCAAAGAGAACCTAGAATTTGTAGAGAGGATGAATTACTAAGAATGAGAGAGATAGGTTTGGTTAAGGAGATGAGATTAGATACATATATATATATATATATATTGGATTAGAGATGAAAAAGAAAACAACAAGAAATCAAAAAAACATCAATGTAGAACACATCTTACTTGACAAACCCTTCGGAACCATTATTGATGGAGAGAGAAGAAGAGTGGATAATTCCACTTTGATTGATACACCAAGTGCAAGACATTCTTTGATTAGAGTTGATCTTCCAAGGTTAGCTTGTTGCAAGAATGGCTAGTCTTCTTCTAGGAGAAAGTGTAGGCTTAGGCGTATGTTAATGGCTAAGTATAATTAAGCATTACTACACACTCCCTCATGAATTCCTCTCATCAATGGCTTGAATGCTTGAGTTCGTTTCAAGGAAGAAGAGGTCCCATTTTATAGGTGAAGGGAACCCCCAAGGGTTCACACAAGAAGAGAAGAGCGAGTGTGAACAGAAACTGGAAAAGTTGGAAATGAGTTGTCCCTGCATGATGTGGGCAGATTGGGGTCCAGTATTTTGATCATATCTCCTCAACCGTAGATCCAAATAAAAAATTAAAAACATGGGCAGAAAATTCAGCTCATTAGCTACGATTTTCATTTTAAACACATTTTCCAATTCGGATTGGAACATTGTGTTAAAAAATAATCAAAATAGGGTCCATTTCAGGCAGCAAAAGTCTTCCTTTGGTCCCCTTAGCTTAGACTTTCATTTGATTCCAAAGGACACCTCATGCCATATGAAAGCATGACATTGCTCCTTGACAAATCTTTGTAATCATGCTTGCAATAATGCATTAAAATAAGTGTATCTTTGAAATCATGCCACCTAGGATTTGATTCCCCCCTAGTAGCTATTTAAACAGAAATATAAGAAAAATATGAAAAATACATAGAATATATATATATTGGAGTTTACCCTAGATATAGGATCTAGCTAGGGTGTGAGATGATAATGAGATAGTAGAAATAAAGAATCAATGCTCTTTTTTTGCCCCAAGTTAAAGAGGCGGCGCTATTGACGCTTTTTCCATAGTATTTTTTTATGGTAAAGTAAGAATAGATTACCCCTGAGATAAATAATAGGATGAGATAGAAAGCATATTATTATTCTTAAATATGTATATGTACATTATAGGAAATATAATTATGTATCTAAAAAATTACAAGATAAATCTTGTAGCATGTGTTCCCACTATGTATGTGTCACAGCACGACAGCGTGACCTATGACACCGAGTTACAATTGAAAATATGCTTTTGGAATTATAATAGATACCCATGGAATGGGGGGGTTGGCATTGATGAACTAACAAGCAAAGCCGATGTTGTACTTCTTGTTGAAACTTGGGAGCATGATACACAAAAGATTAACGGCTTGGAGAATTACAATGTGCATTCATTGATGTGGTCAAAGAATCTTAAGCAACAAAGAGGACAAGGAGGGGTATCATGTATCGTTAAGAAAGGATTGAAATGTTTTGTATCAATCGTGAAAGATGACAAGTACAAATGTTATGTATGGATGAAAATTATGACACCAAAAAGAGCACCCATTTTTGTAGCCGGTTGCTACATTCCTCATCATGATTCCCCCTTTTAAGATTGCATGGATAGAGATCAGCCATTTTTTTATTTAGAAGAGGACATTGCTTATTTCAAAGGTGAAGGTGATGCTAATGTATTTAGGGATATTAATACTTGCACAAAAAAATTGCAACATGATACTCAACAATTTGATATGCCATACATTTCAAGGGAGTTGGAGGAAGTTCACTTGTATAATCGTTCTTCAATGGATGAGAAAGAGCCGGATCACTATGAAAAGTTACTTTTACACATGTGTAATAGTACAAGTATGCTCATTGCCAGTGGTGTATCTTTGTGGAGTGGAACCAATGGATTTACATATAGGAGACATAATGGGGACAGTGTGATTGATTATATGCTACTCTCCGAATCCATCATGTATTGCATAAAGAGTTTTATGTTTGGCCAATGGACCCCGGAATCCGATCATCGCACCTTATGTATTGACCTTTCATGGGGAGAAGCAACTAAGCATGATAATCTCAGCCAAAGGAAAGAGAAATTATCACTATGTATGAATTTCAAACGGGTACCAATGTACGTTGAAATGGTTGAGCAAAAATTATGGATGAAGAAGCTTCAATATGATGCACCATTGAAAACTAAATGGGAAGCTTTCAAGAAAGTTATTTGTTCTTATGTCGAAGAATGCTTTTCTATAAAGCATCTCCATGCTATCAACAAAGATAGATCATGCAAAAGGTGGTTTGATAAAGAATTTCAAGATGCTAGAAAGTCCTTGATAAATCTTGATGCAACTATGGACAAAGACAACTATCAAAGTCATTTGCATACATACAAGGCATTGATTCAAAGAAAAGAGAAGAAGATGGGAAGTAAAGCAACAACTTTTTCAAGTCCAAGAAAAGGCACATACATGTGAAAGATTTTGGAGAAACTTGAGGGGCAAGTGGGTTGAGAATTTTGATAACTTGAGTCTTGTAGATATGTACACATATTGTAGGCAATTATATAAGTAAGCAAATGCTGGAAAAAATGTCATTTTATGGTTCACTCCCATGTATGCCCTCTTTTTTTACTATTGAGGATGTATGCGGTGGGCTTGAAAAGTTGGCCACTCACAAAGCGGGAGATCTTTAAGGTATCAAGCCGGAGATGATCAAATGGAAGGGAGATTGTACCCATGAGTGGATGTGTGATATGTTCAACCTTGGACTTCAATATGGTATGCCTTATGATTGGAGTACTAATTGGGTTAAGCCTTTGCATAAAGGAGGGGATGTAAAGAATGTAAACAACTACCGGACTATAATAATTGAGTCTATGATGGCAAAGCTTTCTAGGTGTATAATGGAGATGAAATTGAGTGATTGTGATGAAGAGAATGACAAGCATGCAAAGGGACAAGCGGGTTTTCGTCGATGCCATAGCACCAATGATCATCTTGTCTGTCTTTGTGTTCTCATGCAGGAAAGTCGATTGAAAGGCAAACGATTGTATTGTTTTTTTTTGGACTTTAAGAAAGCCTTTGATATGATTCCACGTAACAATTTGTGGAGAAGGATGGAAGAACTCGAAGTGCCAAGTGAGTTTATGCTTGCGGTTTCTTGAATCCAGAAGAAGGTGATTTGTCAATTGCGCATGGAAAGAGAAATTTCAAAAAAAATTGTAAGCACTATTGGGGTTAAACAAGGATGTCCATTGTCACCAACTCTCGTCTATGCATCGATCAATTGGAACAAATGGTACTTGACTTTATGCAAGAAGAAGGCATTGAAGAGGTCACTATTTTCAATGCAGTAATCATGTTTTTGTTGTATACGGATGATGTAGTGCTTCTAGCACACACTTTAGAAGATGTACAAAAGTTTATGGTTGTCCTTGAGAACTTTTTCTTGCATAGTGGGTTGATTGTGAATGAATCCAAAACAAAGGTTATGCCTTTGAAAACCAACCATGAGGAGAAGCCATGCATTGTGTACAACAACGAGACACTTGAAGTTGTTGAGAGCTTTAAGTACCTTGGCCTTGAGGTTTTGTCCAATCACAAGTGGCATGAATGTGCTATGCGTTGTTAGGAAGTGGGAAAGCGAGCATATTATGCATTTGAGAACATGTGTAATGCGGGAAATATCAAGTGTTGGGTTCTCAAGAAGCATCTTTTTGATGCATTGGTGACACCAGTTCTTCTTTATGGAGTTGAAGTGTGGGGTGGGAGCATCTCAAAGTCTTCTTGGAAAGAGTTTGAGAATGTCCAAAAGCGTTTTCTTACAAACTTTCTCCAAGTGATGACACAAACACCATATCTGCTCCTACTTCTTGAGTTGGGATGTCTTCCAATTGAGGTTATGGGCATGGAAAGGGTTGTGAAGTACATGTTAAAGATGCGTCAAAACCCCTCACATCGACTTCCTACAATTGCATGGGAAGCAAGCAAAAAAGTTCAAAAGATGCATAAAAGCAAGATCTTGAGCACGGGATGGATACAAGACATAAAGAAGTGGTTTGGGAGATGGGATGCATTACACTTCCTACATGATGCTTCAATTGACTCTCAAGTGAATGAAGTTTTTCTACAACGCCAATGTATTACGGCTTGGGAGAAATCCGGTGGGTCACGCTTCATACATTACACCACCCATATTGCCCCCAACTACAAAACCATGTTCTTTGCTGAAAGAGGAAACCGTACTCACACTTACATGCTTGAGCCTATCCCCTTGTTGGCGATACGCACTATCGCATCCATTTGGCTTAGCTCCCATTTCCTTCGATGCGAGATAGGGCGTTGGGGCAATGGAGAGGAGTCAAATCGGTTGTGCACATTATGCTCACTGCAAGTTCAAGAGTCTGAGTACCACACACTACTAGAGTGCTCAGCTTTTGGTCACATCCAAACTTGCTTCTCTCACATTTTCAGCCATAACTTAGACCTACACACTTTCCTCTCCCAGCCAAAGTGGGCTCTCCATTGCAACTCTCATCACCACAGTTTTGGAGCATCGAGAGTCACTCAATGAGCCATACACATACTACATCACATGTAACTTTGGTCCCATAGGTCATATTTGACCTCCGAGGACATAATAAAATCTCTCTCTCTCTCTCTCTCGCTCTCTCTCTCTCTCTCTCTCTCTCTCTCTCTCTCTCTCTCTCTCTCTCTCTCTCTCTCTCTCTCTCTCTCTCTCTCTCTCTCTCTCTCTCTCTAGCAATGCATGCCGATGTGCACAGCTAGAGACATTTTTTATTCTAGAAATTTGTTTGAAAGAAGTTGGGGTGGCAGGGGTGGCACTTAAAGTTGAGGATGTCACGCAGGCGACACTACAAAGACCGTCAAGTCATAGACCTCTCTCTCTCTCTCTCTCTCTCTCTCTCTCTCTCTCTCTCTCTCTCTAGCAATGCATGCCGCTGTGCACAGCTAGAGACAGTTTTGATTCTAGAAATTTTTTTCAAAGGAGATGGGGTGGCACTTAAAGCTGAGGATGTGCCGCAGGTGGTACTACACAGACCTTCAAGACATAGACTCCTCTCTCTCTCTCTCTCTCTCTCTCTCTCTCTCTCTCTCTCTCTCTCTCTCTCTCTCTCTCTCTCTCTCTCTCTCTCTCTCTCTCTCTCTCTCTCTCTCTCTCTCTCTCTCTCTCTCTCTCTCTCTCTGTAGCAATGTACGCTATCGTGCAAAGTTCGAGACAGTTTTGATTCTAGAGATTTGTTTGAAAGGAGATGGGGTGGCACTTAAAGCTGAGGATGTGACGTAGGCCGCATTACGCAGACAGTCTAGTCGTAGACCTCTCTCTCTTGCTCACTCTCCCTCTTGAGTAGCTACCACAAACATACCAAACTTGTTGACCAATGATGATTACTATTCACGGCTCACTCAATGCAGGCCGCTCATATCTTATCTGAGCTAATTACGACAAGGCAGGCCGGTATGGTTGTGGTTGTTGTGCACCAAGCTGGTCATTTTGGCTGATGATTGATCGAGGCCTTGCACTTGCGCTCTCTAATCTCTCTCTCTCTCTCTCTCTCTCTCTCTCTCTCTCTCTTTACAAGAAACCGTCAACAAGCAAGGTGAAGAGTTGCGCGCACTTGCAATGGAGAATGGTACTTTAAGAGTTCTCGTTGTGGAGAATGAGCACCTCAAGAAGGTTCTTGAAATGCAAACAACACGCTTGATGCATCTTGAGAATGAAGTTCAAGAATGTAAAAGCTCTCTTGTGGACATGAATGTAGTGAAAGAGCGCTTGAGCAAAGTTGAGAGTGATCATGTATTGAAAGAGAAAACGATAGATACAATACGACATGATGTATGTGAGATGAGAAATGCATCCAAATCATGGGCTGATATATGTAAGGATAATGTGGTTTCTACATCTCCTATCACGCAAGCCGTTGTCCAAGCAAAGAATGTAGAGAATGTGGACACTCAAGAATTGCAAGAACGACAAAAACGCTCAAAGAACATCGTCATTCGTGGAATCAAGGAGGAAAGCATGGAAACACCCCAATCTCTTGCGGTTGCTATTGAAGAGTTTTTTGCTACACACTTTGGCATGTCAGGAATCATGGCTTATGGTGCACATCGAGTTGGAAAACAAGGAGTCCCTCGCTCGGGAGAAAGACCTATTGTATGTACCATGGCTGATGAGGTAAAGAGAAAGATCATCCTTGACAATGGTTGGATCTACCTCAAAGGAACGGGTTGTAATGTATATGAGGATCGCACTCTTATGCAACAAAATGTACGTCGCAAAGCATACGAGGAAAGAAGCAAGAAGGTTAAGGTATCATCTCAAGAAGAAAAGTCACTTGAGGAGGATGCAAGTCCACCCAACAAATAGGGACACATGATCTATGAGACCAACTCACGCTTGCGAATAAGCTTTTGGAATTGTAACGGGTATCCATGGAATGCGGGAATTGGCATTGATGAGCTTACCAATGACTCCGATGTGATACTTCTTGTCGAAACATGGGAGCATGATGCGCAACGAATTCTTGGATTTGACAAATACGATGTACATTCTTTGATGTGGGCCAAAAATGCAAAGCAACGAAGAGGCCAAGGAGGCGTAGCATGTATGACCAAAAAGGGTTTGAAAGATGTTTCCATTGTCAAAGAAGATAAGTATAAACGCTACTTATGGCTGAAAATCAACCCACCAAATGGTCAAGTCATGTTTGTGGCCGGCTGCTACATTCCTCACTATGACTCCAACTTTTATGCTCGCTTGAATATGGATAGAGATCAGCCCTTTGTTGAACTAGAGGAAGACATTGCTCATTACAAGGATCAAGGTGAAGTCATTGTTTTTGGAGACATGAATGCTCGCACAAATATGTTACAACACGACACACAACAAGTCGACATGCCGCATGTATCAAGAAGAGTGGATGACTCATACATGTATAATCGAAGTTCTAATGATGCAAAAGAAGTGGATCACTATGGAAAGTCACTTCTACATATGTGCAATAGTACCGGAATGCTCATTGCAAATGGTGTATCTCTATGGCAAGGCACCAATGACTTTACATGTAGAAATCACAATGGTGCTAGCGTGATTGACTATATGTTGTTCTCAGAAGCCACTCTAGAATGCATACAAAGCTTTACACTTGGTGAATGGAATCCGGAATCGGATCATAGGATGTTATGTATTGACCTCAAGTGTGGTAAACGGCCTGAGCATGTAGTCTCCAATCATGATGTGAATCATTTGTACCTACGTCTAGACTTCAAACGAGCACTTATATATGCTGATATGGTGGACCAAATGTTAAGCATGATAGAGCATCAAGGGAGCCCAACATTAGAATGCAAGTGGAAAGTTTTCAAAGAAGTAATTTTCTCTTGTGCGAAGGAATGCTTTTCGGTGAAACACATGTCTTGCAAAAGGTATAAGAAGGGTAGCACCAAGAAGAAATGGTTTGACATGGAATGTAGTCAAGCCCGAAAACACTTGCTAAGATTGGATGCAATCAAAGACAAGGAAGTTTACTTGGAATGTTCACACACATACAAAGCACTTGTTCAAAAGAAGAGGAGAAGGTGGGAAGTCGAAAAACAACTTCTTTTAGCACAAGAGAAAGCACATGCATGTGGCAAGTTTTGGCAAAATCTAAAAGGCAAGCGCGTTGAGAGCTTTGGTGACTTGACTCTTGAGGATATGTATATGCATTGTAAGAACCTCTATGAGCAACCCAATGTTGATAAGATGGAGGGTTGTAGCTCCCTTCCATTTATGTCTCCCTTCTTTACCATTGAAGATGTATGCCGCGCGCTTGAGAAACTTGCTACTCGCAAGGCAGGTGACCTTCAAGGTGTCAAGGCTGAAATGATTAAATGGACAAGCAAGAAAACACGATATTGGATATGCGATATGTTTAACCTTGCACTTCAGTATGGCATGCCTCATGATTGGAGTGCAAATTGGATCAAACCTTTGCACAAAGGAGGAGATGTAAACAATGTGAACAACTATCGCACTATAATGGTTGGTTCTTTGATGGCAAAGTTATTTGGATGTATCATGGAGATGAAGATAAGTGAATGGGCTGAAAAGAATGGCAAACGTGCGCTTGGCCAAGCAGGTTTTCGAAAGCATCATAGCACTATTGATCACCTTGTCACTCTTCGAGTTCTTATGGAAGCGTCTCGATTGAAAGGAAAAAAGTTGTATTGTTGCTTTGTGGATTTCAAGAAAGCTTTTGACATGGTACCACGAGGAAATCTTTGGAGACGTATGCAAAGCCTTCAAGTGCCGAGAGAATTTATGCATGCAGTCTTTCGCATCTACCAAAAAGTGATATGTCGATTACGTATGGGAGATGGAATTTCAGAATTTTTTGCAAGCACTATTGGTGTCAAACAAGGATGCCCACTTTCCCCAACCCTCTTTGGGCTACTCATTGATGAATTGGAATACATGGTTCTTGATTTTATGCAGCAAGAAGGCATAGAAGAGGTTAAGATTGGAAATGCGGTGATCATGCTTTTGCTTTATGCCGATGATGTAGTGCTCTTGGCACATACCTTAGAAGATGCACAAAAGCTTATGAGTGTCTTGGAACGCTTTTGCCTACATAGCGGGCTGATCGTGAATGGATCCAAAACCAAGGTTATGCTTGTAAAGACCCTCAATGACGAAAATCCATGCATTGTATACAACAATGAGAAACTTGAAGTGGTAGATCACTTCAAGTACCTTGGCCTTGAGGTTCCATCCAATCATAAATGGAAGGATTGTGCAATGCGTCGCTTGGAAGCCGGAAAGAGGGCTTATTATGCATTTGAGAACATGTGCAATGCAGGAGAGATCAAGTGTTGGGCTCTCAAAAAGTACCTCTTTGACACATTGGTGACACCGGTGCTTCTTTATGGAGTGGAGGTGTGGGGTGGAAGCATCGGGAAGTCTACTTGGAAAGAGTTTGAGAATGTCCAAAAGCGTTTTCTCACCAACTTTCTCCAAGTCAAGACACAAACACCCTACATGCTCTTACTTCTTGAGTCCGGATCGCTTCCCATTGAGGTCTTGGGCATGGAAAGGGTTGTGGAGTACATGCGTAAGACACAACGTAGCCCTTTGCATCGACTTCCTAGAATCGCATATGAAGCAAGTCAAAAGGTTCAAAAGACATGCAAGAGCAAAATACTAAGTTCGGGGTGGATGCTTGATATCAAGAAATGGTTTGGAAGATGGGATGCATGTCACTTGGTCAAGGATGCGTCGATCGACTCCCAAGTTAATGAGGCCTTCTTACAACGCCAATGTATCATGGCTTGGGAGAAATCCGGAGGTTCTCGCTTCAGTCATTACACCACACACGTTGCCCCAAACTACAAATCTCTCTTCTTCTCGGAGCGAGGTAACCGAACCCATTCCTACATCCTTGAGCCCATCCCGTTGAGTGCGATCCGCACCATTGCCTCCATTCGTCTTAGCTCCCATTCTCTACGCTGCGAGACAGGACGTTGGGGCACTGGCGAGGAGTGTCATCGACTTTGCACCTTATGCCCTCGTCAAGTGCGAGAGAGTGAGTACCACACACTACTTGAGTGCTCAGCTTTTGACCACATTAGGTCCTCTTTTCCCCATATATTCAGCCATGAGCTCTCCCTACATACCTTCCTCTCCCAACCACGATGTGGACTCTCTATTGCGACGCTCATTTCAGCCATTTTTGAGCATCGAGAGTCACTTATGAACTCCACTCACACCACGTGACATGTTCATTTGGTCCCATAGGTCATATTTGACCTCCCAGGACGATAATAGAACTATCTATCTATCTATCTATCTCTCTCTCTCTCTCTCTCTCTCTCTCTCTCTCTCTCTCTCTCTCTCTCTCTCTCTCTCTCTCTCTCTCTCTCTCTCTCTCTCTCTCTCTCTCTCTCTCTCTCTGTCGATTCACGACGGCATGGACAGATAGAGAGAGATTAATTTAAGATTTGTTTTGAAAGGAGACAAGGAAGATGTCTTTGTCTCTCTCTAGAAGTCCAAGCTGACGTGGATTGCTAAAGAGAGGTTTAATTTGGAAAAAAATAGTGTAGATGGCCAATGGACAACGGTCCTTTCTTTTAGAGTTTTTTTCCGAAGAGGCCCACTTCTTGAGTATGCCTTTAAATTTGGGTTCATACGACCTAGGGGTAGAGAGCAAGGGTCCAGGCTCAAGCAAAATGATTGTTCAATAAAGAAATATGCATCTTTTAGACCCGCAAGAACATGGGCGACACCTTGTGGCAGAAAATGGGGGGTGCAACTCAATCTCTTACTTGCTTCAAGATGTGCTTGCAACTTTCCACTATGCTAATTTGTTTTGCTAATTCATTTTCTTATTTTCAATAGAATTGATGCCTCCGTCCCTTGTGAACAAGAAGCCTGCTCATCTATAAAATCCCTTATCTATGAACGATTACTAATAACATACACCATTTTTCAATTTAATTTATTTTTTTTTTCTAAAACCATTTTATGGTATCCTTCTAGACGCAGACAAAGCCTCTCGATTTTCTGTCAGCCTCATCTTAACCCAGCCTATGGCTTGGTTTCACAATGGGATGGTGGCAAGGATGCATTCTCTGACATAGAGCTAATGCATGCACAATAGAAAATCTTGTCACCTTCTGGGCCTAACAATTTCTGGTTGATTGCCCCCCCAACCACCACCACCACCACCTCAATCCTCTCAAAATTTGAAGGGATTGTCAATGTAGAGTCCTTGTATCTATAATAGACAAGTTTCTATTGTGTAGCAAGATTCTATCCTCTCTCATATGAAAACTACCTTTCTTTTTGAAGTAATGAAGCCTTGTGGCCCTTTCTTATGTCTCCTCCAAACCTCTCATTGTCTTTGTATTCCCTATCTCTATGTGTATGCCAATGCCATAGATTGTCATAGAGAGCTTCTCTTGCATGGATCCTTTGAAGCATATTACCTTGAGTGAGATTAGTGCAAGCTTTAGTAAACCTCGCTCATCCCTCCCCCCCACCAAAAAAAAACTATATATATATATATATATATATATATATATATATATATATATATATATATGGCCTACCACCATCAAAAGGTGGCGTTGGACAAGATGTTGAAATGGCTAATGAAGCTAAGATTGATAGAGTGTTGTATTGGCTCCATAGGTGACAAAGTGTGGTGCTAAGATGTAAGCTGGTTGAGGGGTACTGTAAAGTTTTTGAAGGTGGGATTTAAGGGTATGGAAGGAGGCAATCATGGACATGTGGGACACCAATCATATTGTCCCACACTACACCTTCCATGCTCTAGTATATGGAAAACATAGTAACTCAAATAGGGATGTTTACATTGTATGGACAACATCACTGTCACGTTAAATAGGTCATATAAGAAACATGCATAAATGTAAATAGCACATTCCACGCAACCATGAAATGTTTATTGCCATGTTCTCAAAGAAATTAAACCGTCACTCTAGCCTATTGGTCGTGTGGCTTGACTACTTTTAGCAACACAGAGTGCTTTTTTCCATCCTAGTCATGCAATGAGATAGATGTTAAGAATGCCTTCCAAGAATGTAGAACCCATAAACGGATGTTTTCCTTCAACACACCACAATAGTACATATTTTTTCTTTCAGTCACTCAAAGATCTCAAATTTTTCACATGGATATATTGCCTCAACACTACAAAGAGTGTGTACTACTTGGGTAGCTGACATGGGTATTGACCTCGCTTGCTTTTTGGTTTGCTCATAAGTTTTTGCTCGGTGTTTGGTAAGACTCTATCCTTGCCACAAAACAAGGTATGGAAGAAAGCCTTAGAAGGAAAGTTTGAATTTTTAATCTCTATATTGATCTTCTTAGTAAGATTAAACACAATGCAAATCATGTATAGGATGGTCATTTTGGGATCTCTAATCACGTATTGCTTATTTTGCAAGACCCTTCAGAAATTATGTAGAAGTTGTTTCCTTGCCACAAAACAAGCAATGGAAGAAATCCGTAGAAGGAAAGTGTGAATTTTTTATCTCTAAAGGTACATGGGTTCTTATTGTTTGGCCTTTTGATTTTATTTCTGTCAAATCTAAGAGCAACTACAAGACTAAACAAGGGTAACAATAATTATCAGCTATGGATACCAAAGTCTAGTGTCCATGAAGTCATAGAGAAAAAGAGGCAAATGCAAAACACGGTCACACAGAGATTAAAAAAACAAGGTGGGTTCTAAAATTGCTATTGAAAACTCAAACATAGAGAACCCACAAACATCTACAATACCTTTTCATGGGAGATAAATCAAAGACTCCATCACCCGCTACTACAATCATAGAGCTTGTTTCACAAAGCAATTTTTACATACTATAAACAAATCAAGAGGATTAGGTCTCCCCAATCTCAAAAAAATAAAAATTCTCTCAAAACATTTCAAATGCTTCAGTGAAGGGTGAGTATAGAAAATGAAAAGCCCAATGTAAATGAAAAGTCAAAAGACATTTCATGTCCATATAAAAGAGATGATCGAGTGCACATCATATACATTTGTGTTTTCATTTTTTTATTTTGCCCTTTAGCATTTTCTTAGTGTCATTGCACTGCATAAGTGTGTCCTTGCATTACTTATGTAGTGAATATTTTTGTTTTGAAGCCATATAAAAGAGAATAAATATGACAACCTACTAGAAAAAATTGGTGGTATCCAAAGAACTAAACAATCAAAGAGCCTAAACATCAATAACCTATGGAATTGGGTTTCTAGCCTTAAACAAATACATCCAAGTCACCGTTAATGATACATGGCATAAGAGTGAGAGTCGAGAAACTACGCCACTAAATAGGTGAGATGTTAGTCCCAAAGCTTCAACTAATATTCTTTGTGGTCTAAGTGTCTTATCTATTATAGGTATTATTCAAGTTGGAAGAATTGAGCATATTTACATTGTGTCGCTCATGTTGGTATAGGTGAGCATAAGAGTCGAAGTTTATGTATTTTAAGTCTGGTGAAGTGAAGAAGGAATTCCTGAAAGACACTCATGCACCAAGCACAATGAGGTATGAACACAAAGTATTGTATTGTAAAAGGTCTCCCTTGATGGGGGAAACCTATGATACAAAGCCTTTTGGAGGGGGGACCGGCTCCATGTAAATCCGGTCCTTAATTATTTCAATAGGTTAACTTCTCTCTCTTTTGAAGTATTGTTCATGCTTATCTAAGTGTTATGCTTTTTGTTGCTCTCTCCATCCAAGCACTCTTGCTATGCTCAATAATGAAATTCTCACTATATTTATGCTATTTTCCGCTACACACAAGCTACTAGGCCATTAAATGTTACATGTATTTGTCTGCAACACAATTTCCAACACATACTACATACTTCAAAGGAAGCTCAAGAATACATATCGAGTGTAGAGACAAAACAATGGAACAATTACATTTGCACATGTGTCACGCATCAAGCCCTAATTCCCTTCCCTATTAGTCAGCTCCACTTCTCAGGAGAGGAGGTTTGATACTCCACACCAATCAATACTTGTTGATCAGCTTAGGATTCCCATGTCATTTCCCTCGCAGCACACAGACCACAAAGACCCAATATTGGGAGAACGCATATAGTATCTATATGAAGGGCTACCTTCCCCGAAAGGGACATGTGGTAGTAGAGTGTGAGCTCTTGTCTTCTATCTCACACTATTATTTAAATTGAGGTACATCACCGAAACGGTGATGTATCCTTGCCTTTAAATGTAAACACACATCAATAATAAATGAGCTCAATTGTCATTGAGTTGCATCGTCTCTCAATGTGGCACTAGCGAAATGGTTGATCTCTCTCTCTCTCTCTCTCTCTCTCTCTCTCTCTCTCTCTCTCTCTCTCTCTGCCTCAAGGCCATCTCTATCTCTCTCGGTATAGGTGTTTAATACCCCCTCTCACCCTTCAACAACATCCACCAATGCAAACGACCTAGAGCTTTGGTATCATGCTCAGACATACCATCCTAGCCTAGAGTAAGGGCAATCCAAGAGGCACCATCCCGGACAAGAAGCTTGCCAACATGTGTGCTCCACAAACTCTCTCTCTCTCTCTCTCTCTCTCTCTCTCTCTCTCAAGTAACACAGTAGAGCATATATCTGTCTCCATAGGAACCCTTCTTCATAGTAAATCTCGAATGGATTTTAGTAAGGTTGTACAAGAGACCTCTACTTCCTCCCATATTTGCTGACATGACAGAAGAAACGCCACCCAAACATCAAATGTTGAATGCTGGTGCCACGCCTCCACACTATCTCACACGGGCATGGGTAGGAGGGGATCAACGGGTGGAAGTGATTCAGGCCGTCCAATGCACATTTGTAAATTCGGGACATATGGTAAATTCGGGGAGAAAAGTAAATTCAGGTGGGCCGTGCACCATATCCAGAACCCATGACCTCCCCATTACGAGCCATGTGCACTAACCACTACACCCGCTTGCGTTCATCGAAATAAAGGGGGTTTGAGTACGCCATAAGTAAATGTGGGGAATTTGTAAATTCAGCGCGAGAAACGGATGGTCTACCACCTGGCTTACGAGACTGCATGGTTGACTACGGATGCTATCTTTTAGTGTAAAACCCAATGTGACTGAAACTGCACGCCCACCCAACAAATCCATGATGGGGCAGGCGGCCCAGTGTGACCGTAGTCTGATCTAGCAACAGAGATCTGAGAGAGAGAGAGAGAGAGAGAGAGAGCACGCATACCTGCAATCTATCTGAGTAACTACACACACACACACACACACACACACACACACAGAGAGAGAGAGAGAGAGAGAGAGAGAGAGAGAGAGAGAGAGAGAACGTACCTGCAATGTCGAGGGGCGAGGGAATAGCAGCCACGCTATTGGTGGCGCTGCTCCTGGTAGTGGCTACGGACGTTAGTGGCGAGAAGGAGCCGCGCAGATTCAAGGAGAACCATGTGACGTATTACGCGCAGGTGGAGATCGGCGGGCCGGGGATAGCGCCAGGTTTTCTCTTGCCCGTGAACACCAGCTTCTCCGCCAACTTGGGCGCGGGAACGTTCTTCGCCTTCAATCTTACCAAAGGAGTTTCGCGCACCTCCAAGCACCTGGGCTTCGTGCGAGGCCAGCTTCCTAGTCGGCAATGACTCGCGGCTGCTGGAGGTGGCCTTCGTCGAGTGGGATGACGGCCGCTACGCCGGCACCCTTCAGCTGCAGGGGCTCGTGCAGGCGACCTATACGGAGGTGGTCGTTACGCTTTCGCGGGGCCCGTGGCTACCTCATTATCACGCTCGACAACAGCGACGACACACCCTTCCGCCACGACCTCCACCTCTTCTAACACCTACAAAAACATTTTAACATTTTATTCTATTTGGCTACTCAAAGCTCACCCTCCTCCCACAATACTCAAATGAAAACATGCATCGGTGGTGGTAATACCCATGATTAAAAATCCACCACCGGTTCTATGGCCTAGTATAGATGAAAGTTTCATGTTGTTGATCTTAGTCATCTAAAGATCGAACCTTGCAGCTCCTCTTTAGTCTAGTTAATCCTCCCCTTCAAAGATAGCCTTTATTCTTGACATTCATGTAGTTTGTTGCCCAACATAACAACTTTCTCTCACTGCAGTAATGGACAATATTCTTTAAGTATTGTAGCCCGTGAGTGGTTGCATGTCATATGTTTGATCGATAGCTCTCTTTGAGTGCACAAATGTTACATGGAACTTTGCTACATTCTAACAATAGGGTTATAAAGTCTGATTTTGCTCACAATGTCCTCCTACCTACATTGTCGTACATGTAAATGCAAGAGTTCCTTATTAACACCTAGTCTCGAGAAGAAGAAAAGGGGGGGGGGGGGGGGGGGGGGGGGTGGGGGGGGGGTGGGGGTGGGGGTGGGGGTGTGTGTCATTGTACGTAATACTTATATATGCATGTACTCAAGGACTATTTTTTAAACCCTATACTATGAAATTTCAACGATAAAAGGGAACTTTTTTATATTCAATGTGTAACTTTTTTTTTCGATATCAATTTTTAACACCCTTTTGTGATGTGAAAATATAAGAAAATGAACAATGAAATAATATCTAGTATTAAACCCACATGATAGGCTTTTTTTACTGTAACGACTCCCCCAACACCTAATTGTCATTTTTCCTCTCACAGAAATTGACTTAATTGCTTTCTAATGGATAAAGAGTATGTTGAGAAACAAGAAGTAGTACCTAGATCAGTTCATAGAGTCAAACACTAGAAAAAAGGGCAGTCGAGCTAGCAATCACACACCAGAATAGCCAGACCAATCACAGCATGACAAGTTTGATTTCAGACCAGCATCTAAAACCGATCTAATGAACACAGAAAGTTCATAACAATGTAGTCAAAGAATAGAAATGGACCTAGACTAGTAGAACTAGGCAACCCATTCAACAAGTATGCAATAGGAATCTATAAAGGCAAACAGGTAGAATCATTGGCCAAGAGAAAGGGAGGAGCCCCAAGTTGGTTGCTTCCAAATGACCAAGAAATAAAAGAATCGAATCTTGTCTCAAAGGAGAATCCTTGAATGATCAAAATTAATAAGTATTTGAATCCAAAGATTAAGAAAAAAACAAAGGAACTATTCCAGAAATACAAGGAACTGTACCCTGAAGCAGCCCTCAACTCCATATTTCACATTGCATGCTTTTGTTTGACAAATTTCTCGTATGCATATAGAGTGTCCTAATTGACACTTACATTAGGCACTCTTCCTTTGTTTCTCACAAGCACTCACCTTGCATGAAGAGGTACTTAAAATCCGATTGCTCAACTCCAAAAGAGTATATACCAAAGGCACTTTTCTCCATCGGGTTTTTTCTCTTTGGTCATCCAGGTTTTATACCCTAATCTAGAAATACTCATCAATATCCTCTTGTATATATTCCTTCTACACACAGTACTAGCAATAAGGAAATTGCTATCCATATCAATCGTCAAGAATTTGAGAAATAGTTGTATGTCTCCACATGCTTATTCAAAGAAAATATTATCTTCAAGGAAAAAAAAAAGCTCCATTAAACAATGGCAAGTTGAAGAATGGCATACAACAACAACTGAAAACTAATGAAATTCAATAAGAGAGCTATCAACAACAATCATAAGGAACTCCCATAGTTCCTTAACGTTGGTGAATTTGTAAGGACTTGCATTGCAATGGAGCACAAGGGCACGATCGCTCATAAAATCAATGATCCTAAAAATCTCAGTATCCAAAAAGGCGGGCAACACCAATAGCCTACCAAAAAATGCAACAAAAAGGAGAATGAGCAACAAAATGCAAAATTGCGTCAATAATAGAAGCCCAACTCACGTATCAACCAGAAATACCAGATATACATCACTCAAGGAAGGGAGAGTTCCATCAACTAGGGAAATTTCAAAGCTAAAGACCAACCTTAATGTCATGCCAAGGGCATAAACCTCAGTGGTCAAGGACCAAGCCCAAGGGGCTAACTGCTAGTGTGGATAAGGAATGAGGCCCAGGAGGCTATATAAAGGGAGGTTGGGAGGAACATTCTAGGGCAGTGCCATTAGGGGACTCACATTGGTATCAGAGCCATGAGTTTTGGGGACCAGGGCGTGGTGCTCATGAGTTTTTTGCATGCTTTTGCATGTTCATGCAACCAGGAGGGCCAAAGACATCTCGCAGGCGGGCATGGATGCTTAGCAGGCGAAGGGAGGCGGCTTGAGGACCGTGGGCAAGCGCCCTCAGTCGGGGAGAGGATGGGTCGATAGTATCAATAGCAGGCAAGACTGCATGCAACAATGACATATGTCGGGTTGCAAGGACAAGGGGAGAAACTCCCATTGCATCACCATCGATCTCCAACGGGTGAAAGCCCCGCACGGCATCTCTCTCCTCTCTTCTGCGAGACAGGCTGCTCGTTGCCATCGCCCATGCCAAGCTTGTTCTCACACAATGGCCACCCAAGGCCAAGGCCCATAGGTTCTTTTTAATTGCATAAGGGAGGGTACCCACAGTTTCCCCCCACACACTCCTTCGCTACAGACTCACAAAGGGGTCGTGACGACTATGGGGAAGACGGAGATACCTTCCACAGCCAAAGTCTTAGTATTTTTTGAGATTGCAGAAACATTTGTTGGGTAAAATTCTTCCAAGTCTTTACATTCGGCTTGAGGATTCCGACGATCGTCTGAATTTGGTGCCTTCGGACAATATTCGAAGTGGTTATTGGACAACATGAGTGATCATAAGCGAGGCAGTTATTGGAAAACATCCATGCTCACTGCCTATAGGTGATTTTGCTGAGTTTTCAGAATCAAAAGACTCGACAAAAAAATCATGCCTGCATGCTAGGAGTGCTCAAATTAAGGGAGTAATAGAGAAAATTGTCATTATGGGTAAGACTTCATCGGATGATATTGTTTCCACCCGCATGCATGGATATCCAAGGGTTAAAGTAGGGATCATCGACAATGCTGTCTTCATGGATTTACCGACAGGATTTCAGGTACTCATGTTTAAGTATTCACTTCAATTTTGTAATGGTTATGCAATCATATGAATTTTGTTGAGGTTTGCCAATTCCAACTTAGGCACTGTGAGGTCCCCAACCCGCCAGCACCAAAAACGGGATGGGACCCTAGAAGGTCTCTAGGCCTAATAAAAATCAGAGTCTCTAAATAAGAAAAAAAATCTAGGAAATATATCTTTACCATTGACAATGGCTTGGGTTTATAGCCCTAGAACGAGACCTAGTCCTGTCACAGCAAAAATGGAACAACATGTTAAAAGTCTAAAAACTATTTCGGTTAAGGTATCTACAATTAACGTTTTTTTCTCCCTAACATATGTGAGGGCACAACCGTTGGTGGACTCCTCTTCCAAATGAAGAAGTTTCTAGACGTTTTTAGTGCACGAGAATGGATAGCTACCTAAGTAATCAGGTCCACCCATCCATGATTGGCAACCTTCGTCAATCCCCACTTACCACCCCGCACTCACACATGGTAATTTGTTATTTAATTACTACCACGTTCTTGTCACAATTAAAATAATGGTTCCTTTTATCCTTCTTTACAGGATTTCTTTAAAACAGCCATTGAAAGCAGCATTGAAATCATTATTTTAGCAAATAGACATCTTTAGACTTAATTAACACTAGAATGGTAACAGGACACTTTTATATCCTTGGACACTTTTGCATGTGTCCTGTTAAGTGACCATTTTTCTTGAATTATTTGAAGAGTATGAAAATGAATTTCTAGGTGCTATATATCCACAAAGTTGCCTTATGAGCTGAAAAAAACTTAGCTTTTTTTTTGAGTATCGATCTCACCATTAACCTTACTCTTGCACAACATTTTTGAACCGAAACTGTGTGAAAAAACGGGTCCTGTTTTTGGCTTTTTTTCAATTTTTGGCGACTATACCACTCTAACCTTCATGTTTGTGAGGTTTAGATGGCTAGAGGTTAGGCCTTCATAGTTCTCAACATGTTTTGATGCTTGTAGGGAGAGCTAAGTGTTAAAATTGAAAGTTATGACCAATTTACAAGAATTGCATAATCCTGTTTGTAACATTTAATGGTCTAAAAACTTATGTGTAGCGGAAATTAGCATGAACTTAGTGGGCATTTCATTAGAATAGATTCCTAATGAGATTTACAAGAGTTCTTGGGTGGAGAGAACAAAAAAAAGCATAACACCTAGTTAGATAGCATCAACAATACTTTCAAAAGAGAGAGAAATTAAGCTATTGACAACAGTTGAGGACCGGATTTGCATGGAGCCGGTCCCCCCTCCAAAAGGCTTTGTATTATGGTTTCTCCCATCAAGAGAGACATTGTACAATACAATTCTTTGTGTTCCTTCAAGACTAGCTAGTGCAATGAAGATGAAAGCTTCATGCACTAAGCAAAACACTTAGCAAACACAACTTTAATTATCCCCGTTCTCAGACCCAAGACCTCACACACCTTCAAAGATGGTGAGAGCTAGCAGGGTATGAGAGCAGATTGAGAGGAAGAAAGAGTATCTTACGAGAAATATGTACATCTCCTCACATAATCACTCATATTATCATATCTTAGCTTAGTAATTAGCTTGGTAGAGAAGATGAGCATGCATTGAAGCTTGGCTCTTGGTTGGATTTGCATCCACATGCCAAGAGTGTGTCGATGTAGGCTTCTATCTCACAAGCTTGGAGTAGGTGATGAGCTCTCCATTAAAGCTTGGGAAGAGATAGTCTTCTCTTTCTTCACACATGAGATTGTGTGAGTGTGTGTGTGTTATAGGCGTGCCTGTCTATTACGAAACTGTGCTCACAGAAATGCAAGAGAGAGGAGCACCGCACATCATTAGAGAGAGAGAGAGATAGATGTTCACGTCCGCAGCCATAACTGATTAGATTGGTTATTGTGTATGTTTACAAAGGTCACAAGAGGCCCTTCATATAGGTTAGTCGTGTCCCCTCGCTCCTCATGACTAATGCCTCTTGGCATCCCCCCATTCCTAGGTAAGGTTCCCACCATACGGCCAAGGCATAACACATGGCACACACCGGCTTATGCCGTAACACTTGGCACGCACGGTGGACATGTGCGAACTCACAGTGTTCATGAGTCCCTTGGTTAGAAGTCAAGTGCCTTATGTGCATGTGCTTTGCTTTAAAAGATTTTTTTACAAAACATTTTAGGCATAGCCAAGGCAGAGTACCCCAAGTGCAAGAAGTACATTTCCAATATCATGAACAAGAAAAAAGGAAATCATGTCTTTTTCACAGCACACTGGTAATCTCAACATCGCATGGTCCTCTTTGCCGCATAACCGCAAAAACTTTTGACCCTCCCTTCATGAATTTGATGCCTGGTCATAGGCACTCCATTCGCTCTTCATCGATATGTCCCTATGCCGCATCAACCTTCATCACTTGGACATCACTGTTGGGGTATAAAGCCCAATGTGGTCGCCTAGGTATGTGGGCGGGCCGCGAGGTATGTACACATATTCTTTTGTATAAACCTAATAAGAACTCACTATGCTTTGCACATTACAGTAGAGTGAGCTCACCATATCGCCGTGATCTTCTTCTCGCACTCTCTCTCGCATCGCACTTCCGCTCGTACTCCTTCAACTGGTATCAGAGCTCAGATCGAGGCTCGGGGCAGCATTTGTAGGTAGCCAGAGTCACCTGCTCAGATTGGAGTGAGATTCAACAGGCGAAGACACGGCCCCAATTCCTGTGGGAGAGCCCGAAGGCCTTGGTGTTCTCAGAATTTCATTCTGAGGTCATCTCGACGACCGTTCGGCTTCGACAGAGTTCTACGCAGGTCATTTTCGACTACGTGGTCTCGACGGGTGCAATCCGACTCTGCAAATTTGGGGTTTCGGCCTACGACTGCAGGTGCTGAGGATATTGGCACTCCCAGAGTGCTGATTTGTGGCTATCTACACATCAAAGGACGGCTCACAGTTCTTGGAGGCGTGTCACATACGACATGGGCGCATCTACACACAGACTATAGGCGGCATCCACTAGTTCATCATGTAGCTTGTGTTTGTTTCTTGATATTCTAGATTTCATCCTGACATTGCAGGTACTTCCACATGGGATGCATTGTCAGAGATGATGAATGTCTGTTGAGGGTTTGCTGGCTGTGAGTCACGCAGCAAACAACCGCCGCAGCGGTTACAGCATACAGTGGGAAATTTGTGGATGTATGACTTTGTGGGAAGTCTATGTACTATCAGATTTACTTCAGCCTTTGTTGAGGGTCGAGTGAGGTTTTATTAAGCTGGGGGATTCTCGAATGTTGAGATCTTTTTGGTGATACAGGTCTTGGAGCGATCCCTCGAGCACCCTTAGATAGGCAGCTAGGATGTATTGACTATGAGTTAGACAGTTGGGATGGCATCTTTGCTTTACTGCCGTTGAGGCATTGTTGCAGTCTATGCTTACAGGACAGTGAGAGACAGTACAGGTGCAGGACAGGTTTACCCACAGCTTACAGTGTTAGAGAGATAGTGGTTTTTTGAGCTGTTTTTTGTCTGTTTTTTGAGTACACAAGAGCCATTTTACAAAGGAGACTCTGCCAAAATTTCTGCTGAATCTGAAGCTTTCTTGGTTCATTTGACAGGTTGATATTGGTTCAGAGGTCAGTTTACAGGGGAAACTCTGCCGAATTCTTCCCAGGAAAGTAAACTACTGTGAAGCGTAGCTATGGCTGGATCACAAGACACTGCTCTTTACAATATCAAGAAGCTGGATGGAACCAATTTCCCATTGTGGAAGAATCAGATTTGGCATGTGTTAGTACAAAAGAAGTAGATAAAACCTATAAAGCTCAAGGGGATAAAACCAGAAGATATGGACGAAAATGAATGGAGCAAAATGGATGAATTGGCACTTTCTACCATTATGTTGACTTTGGCAGAAAGCGTTTACTTCAATGTAGCAGACGAGATGTCGGCTTATCAAGCATGGTTAAAACTGAGTGATCTTTATGAGAAGCAGAGTGCAGCTTCACAGGTATACTGGCTTAAGAAGCTTGTTGACTTGAAGATGAAAGAAGGGACACCTATGTCCAATCATCTGAATGAATTCAACACAATCTATAGTCAGTTGTCAGCTCAAGGTGTCAAGTTTGATGAACCTGTTAGAGCTATGTTCCTGTTGATCACATTGCTGGAAAGTTGGGACACTTTTTACACAGCTTTGAGTAATTCTACACCTCCAGATGGTTTGAACATAGCAGGTGTAGAAGGAAGTCTGCTTACTGAAGAAACCAATAGAAACACAATGGACAAAGGAAAAGGAACACCCTTAGTTGTCAGGGGAAGGACCAAAGAAAAGTACAAAGGTGGAAAGAGGAATAAATCTCGTAGCAAGTCCCGCAGTGCTAAAGGCAAGAGTGACATAGAATGCTACCATTGAAGGGTCACATGAAAAGAGACTGCAGAGAATGGAAAGCAGAAAAAGGAAAAGAGAAAGTTGAAGACCATGGTGAGAAGAACAAGTCTTCAGTGAAGATTCAAGAATAAATGTGACAAACACTGTTGTGGAGGATGACAGTCTAGTGTCAGGAGACATCTACTTCTTGAAGAATACAATGGACTCAGCTCTTCTTACAGCATTTGATGGAAATGCACTGAGTGACTGGATTATAGACTCAAAGGCATCACTTCATGTGTCTCCAAACAAGGAGTGGTTTACCTCTTATGTGACCACTAAAGATCATGTTCGGCTAGGCAATGGGCAGACATGTGAGATCTTAGGTGTTGGAGATGTTCAATTGAAGTTTCAGAATGGCTCTTCTTTCACGTTGAAGAATGTAAGACATGTTCCCGCAATTACAAAGAGCTTGATCAGCACAGGTTTACTTGATGATGCTGGCTACGTCACCACTTTTGGACAGAACATGTGGAAGATATCCAAGGTTTCTATGACAGTAGCACATGGAGTAAAGTCTGGAGGACTTTACATGATTTATGTATCAAATGTCTCTAAAAATGTAATCAATGTAACCGAGCAGCCGAACGTTTCTTTGTGGCATAGCCGGTTAGGACATATGTCCAAGAAGGGAATGGAAATCTTGTCTCGTTCTGGTTATTTTCTTGGCTTTTCATTTAATGATTTTGAATTCTGTGAACATTGTCTGTATGGTAAGCAAACACAGCAACCACATAAGCATAGAAGCAGTAGAAGAGATACACAGTTGGCACTTGTTCATAGTGATTTGTGTGGACCTATGCCTAACCTATCTCTAGGGGGAGCTTCTTACTTTATGACATTTATAGATGATTACTCGAGGAAAGTATGGGTTTACTTTCTCAAGCACAAGGATGAAGCGTTTAGTGTTTTCAAAACGTTTGTGACACTTGTGGAGAATCAGAGTGGCAAGAAGCTTAAATGCTTACGCACTGACAATGGTGGATATTATGTTTCAAAGGCCTTTCAGGACTTTTGTGAGTCAAAAGGTATAAAACGTGAACTTACTGCTCCTTACAATCCTCCTCAAAATGGTGTTGCTGAGAGGATGAATAGGACCATACAAGAGAAGGTCAGAAGTATCTTGTCTAATGCACAGCTGCCAAATGGGTTTTGGGCTGAAGCTGTATCAACAGCTGTTCATCTTATAAATAGATCTCCTAGCAAGGTTTTGCAGAAGGATTTAGTGGCAGAGATGGTATGGTCAGGCAAGGTGCCCTCATACAAGCATCTCAAAGTCTTTGGCTGTGAGGCATATACTCACATTGCAAAGGAATTTAGGAACAAACTTGAGCCAAAGAGTAGAAAGTTCATCTTTCTAGGCTATGGTAATTCTGGTGAGATGGGGTACAGACTTTGGGATCCCGAATCCAGAAAGGTTATCCGCAGCAATGATGTTCACTTTAATGAAGCCAAATATCATTCTAAACCAGAGAGGGTTGAGGAGATTAGAAGAGTTGTCTTCCAAGAAGATGGACCTGCACGTGAAAGACAAAATGTCAGGGCTCAAGAGGAGCAAGGACAGGATAGAGTGGAACCACATGTTGTGGCTGAGACTAAGCCACCTATTGTGCGTAGATCTGGACGTATCACGCGACCTCCTGATAGGTTTGTTCCATCTATGAACTATGTCATGTTGACTGATTGCAATGAGCCTTCATGTTACAAGGAAGCAGTGCAAATGAAGGACTCCGGGAATTGGCAATTGGCCATGCAGTCAGAGATGACAGCTCTGCATAAAAACAAGACATGGAAGCTAGTTAAATTACCACAATGCAAAAAGGCTCTACCTTGCAAATGGGTTTACAGGTATAAGATCACCACTCATGATAGTCAGCCAAAGTACAAAGCAAGGCTTGTTGCCAAGGGCTTTAAGCAAGAACAAGGCATTGACTTTGATGAAGTCTTCTCTCCAGTGGTCAAGATGACTACATTGAGATGCTTTCTTGCATTGGTTGCCATATTAGATTTGGTGTTGCACCAAATGGATGTCAAGACAGCGTTCTTGCATGGTGATTTAGATGTGGAATTTACATGCAGCAGCCAGAAGGGTTTGTTGAGAAAGGCAAGGAAGATTGGGTATGCCAGTTGTTAAAGAGTCTTTATGGCTTAAAACAATCAACGAGGGCATGGTACCATAAATTCCACAAGTTTATGCTTTCTCAAGGCTACAAACGTAGTGAGTTCGATCACTGTCTATATACAAAGAAGGCTAAGGATGGTAGTTGGTTGATCCTTATTTTGTATGTGGATGACATGTTGATTGCTGGCAAGCACTTGGAAGAAATTTCAGCTTTGAAGTCAAAGATGGCAAAATCGTTTGACATGAAAGACATGGGTGAGACAAGTCATATACTTGGTATGCGCATTGAAAGAGACAGATCAAAGAAGTTGATTTGGTTGTCTCAAACAGAGTATATTTGCAACGTTTCAATATGGAGAAGGGAAAGGCATTGAGTGTTCCATTGCCACCATATGTGAAACTTAGCAAACAAGATTGTCCTGTGTCTGAGGAAGAACGGGCTGAAATGGATAAGATTCCATATGCGTCTGCAGTGGGTAGTTTGATGTATGCAATGATTGCTACTCGCCCAGACATTGCATTTGCAGTGGGAGTAGTAAGTCGATACATGTCAAACCCAGGCAAGAAACATTGGGAGGAAGTGAAAGGAATATTGAGATACCTGAAAGCTACAAAGAGTATGTGTATATGCTATGGGAGTCAGGAGCTAAGTGTAAAGGGTTTTACAGACTCAGATTATGCAGGTGACTTAGACAATCGAAGGTCTACGTCAGGGTATGTCTTTACATTGGCTGGTGGAGCAGTATCATGGCGTTCTAGATTACAAGATTGTGTTACTCAATCTACTACAGAGGCTGAATATGTTGCAGCATCAGAGGCATGCAAAGAATCAATTTGGCTTAATCAACTAGTAACAGATTTGGGAATCAAAGAAGAGATGTCTGTGTTATATTGTGATAGTCAAAGTGCTATACAATTGGCTCGCAATCCAGTTTATCACTCAAAGACAAAGCATGTGGATGTGAAGTATCATTTCATCAGGGAAATGCTCGAGGATAAGCAACTTCAGCTTGTCAAAGTTCACACCACAGAAAATCCTATTGATCTTCTTACAAAAGGACTTCCCTCAGAGAGCTTTGCGCATTTTCGCAAGCAGTTAGGTGTAGGGTAGTACATCACTTCTCTACATCTCTTGTATATTAGCTTGTATAGTAGCTTCTCTCACACTTAAAGTACCACATTGGACTTTAAGTGGGAGGTTGTTGGGGTATAAAGCCCAATGTGGTCGCCCAGGTAAGTGGGCAGGCCGCCAGGTATGTAAACATATTCTTTTGTATAAACCTAATAAGAACTCACTATGCTCTGCACATTATAGTAGAGCGAGCTCACCATATCATCGTGCTCTTCTTCTCGCACTCTCTCTCGCGTCGCACTTCCGCTCCTACTCCTTCAATCACCACCCTCGGTGCAATTAAAAGAGGAACATGGAAGTTTGAGACTTCGAGCACAATGAATAACAAGTACAAGGATTTCCCCATCGCAGCATTGTTACCTGCACCCCTCAAAATCTGCATCTCCACAATTTACTCTTCCACAACACTTTGCTCTCGTGCCGTATATCATGCATCCCTGCTCGCATGAGTATCCCATTTCTTTCTTAATTCCGCATAAAGACACCTCTCTGCCTTGTACAATAGTCCCCAATTCCCATCCTTATTCAGATAGAGGCCTCTCCCTTGCTCACGAAATCCTGAACATCCTCAACCACTTGCAGCTCTACTTGTGATTGCTCACGGCATTGCTCACCTTAAGGAGGATTCTATCCCCTGCTCTGGCTTGGCGGCTCTGCCTTCTGCACTCGAGCCCTTTCTTCTTGTCTGCAGTGCCCCCTTAGTGACCCCAATCATTGGCGGCCCTCATCCCGTCTGCACTGTGTAACCGTATGCTGCAGCCCCCTTCTTCCCTCTTAGATGCCGGCCCCCCTTCCTCTTTCCTCTGCCAAGGCCCTGGTATGGCGGCCCCTTCTGCACCTCGTCCCTTTCTACTCTTCCAGCCCCCCGTCGATAGCCCCTGACAGCTCCCATGCAAGGGGTGGCCCTCCTCAAGCAGCGCCACTTGGTGCTCCTTCTTGCAGGCAGCCCACCATTGCTGCCCACTCCCACAACACCCACTCATTGTACCGCACCGCCATGGCCGTCATCGGCCATCCTGCACTTGTCGCAGGTGCCAAGCTTGATCATAGAGGAACCGCAACTTGCAATTAGCTCTGCTCACTGGTCTGGCAAAGCTGCGCAACTGAACCCGTACTGCATTTGAAGCTTTGCTAATGAATTGATCGCCTGTTGTCCTTTGCTGCACAGGCACCGCCTACCCGGATATGCATTGCGTATGATACCGCACTGGCTCGTCCTGACTCACCTGCTGGCCCGCACACTGCACCCGACAAAAATTGCACAATAAATGTCTGCAACCAAGCCACAGCAGTTCCGTTCCCGCATGCTGGAGGAACCCAGCAATGCCCACTTGTTGTACCGCACCACCATGGCCAACAGTGCCTCGCTTGATCGCAGTGCCATATAACAGCCATCGGCCACAAATAACCGCCAGCAAACTTTACATTTTGGCTCCACAAGGCGCAGCACTGCAACCCGTTGTATACTTTGCCGCTCACGGTGTCTGAGACTGCCAACAAAACTTCTCTTACTTGATCCCAAGAACCACCCTGACAGCGCATACATTGCGGCTGCTCCTGATGTTTACTCTGCTTATCGCATGGCCATCATCACCAAAGGGGAGTCCACTCCGCGCGTGGTCGCCAAGTGTTATAGGTGTGGCTGCCTATTACGAAACTATGCTCACAGAAATGCAAGAGAGAGGAGCACCACACAGCATTAGAGAGAGAGAGAATGAGAGAGAGAGAGATAGATATTCACGTCCGCAGCCATAACTGATTAGATTGGTTATTGTGTATGTTTACAAAGGTCACAAGAGGCCCTTCATATATGTTAGTCGTGTCCCCTCGCTCCTCATGACTCATGCCTCTTGGCATCCCCCCATTTCTAGGTAAGGTTCCCACCATACGGCCAAGGCATAACACATGGCACACACCGGCTTATGCCGTAACAGTGTGTGATAATGCCTTGCAAAAATCAGCCCCCTCTCTCTCTTGGGCGAGCCCTCTTGCTATTTGCTCTTGCTTTTCCCCCATTGGACCTCCCCAAGTCAAGCCAATGGCTATTAAGCAGCATAAGTGATAGCCTTCTGACATGTGTCCCCCTTTCCCCTTTTGTGAGAGCTTAATCAATTAAACTTAATTGATTTAAATGAATTAAATCCCCATTGGACCTTTCCCTATTCTGACCAATAGGAATTAAGTAGCCCATTGGGCTGCTCAATTCCTATTGGTCAGAATAGGGAAAGGTCCAATGGGGATTTAATTAAGTAGCCCATTGGGCTGCTCAATTCCTATTGGTCAGAATAGGGAAAGGTCTAATGGACCCCTTCACGGGCTGTCCAATAATCATCCAGGAGACTTAATTTTCATTGGTTCTTTTTATAAAGTGTTTTAAAATTAATTAGGATAAATTTACTCTAGCTAAAATTAATTAGGCTTGTGTGTGTGTGTGTGTGTGTGTGTGTGTGTGTGTGTGTGTGTGTGGCTTTCTCTCTCATCCCCTACTTGCTAGGCTCGCCCCCTCCTATGTAGGGATATGCAAGACTTTTTTGGTCACACACAAAGCATCCAATTCCTTAAGGTTGACCTTTGGACATAACCTTTTAATTTTGGAACCTTAGCATTTTGGAAGTCTTAATGGGCTGAACCATAGGGTCTTTTTAGCCCATTGTTTCACATGGCTCTTTTGCAGATGGCCCCCCCTTTGGATCCCTATTTTCCCTCCTTTGGATCCCTACTGTGGCCGGTCTGCTAGCTTAACCAATATTCTAGCTTTTTCTCCCCTAGCACTTCCCCATATTAAATGATCAGTTTAACATGATAAAATCATTTAGGAGATAAAATCATTTAGGAGAATTAGATATTGATTATTATGACATTACTATTGATAGACGTTTTTCGGCTCTTTGTAATTGCCACAGTGAGTTACCTCACCCTACCAAAATCACCCAAACACTTTGGCTATCCCTACCATTTCACTGTACATAGGCGTGCGTGAGTCACGGGACTTTTCCCATATCTAAATAGATAACCCTCAATTAGCTAGTCATTGGGCTAGTTGAGCCAAAAAAATAAAAAAATAAAAAATAAAAGTATATTATGGCCTCTTTGTGTGTAAATATTTCATTGTATATATGGCCTAAATATAGGGATTTTTTCATAATTATTTTGATATTTATTAAAATATTTCTACCTAGGTGTGTGTTATTTATGCTCTGTACATTGCCTCACCATTACCACAATTTTTCTTACCATTTTTCATACTCTTTATTCCATATAGAATTATTTTCATGTGAGATTCTCTTATATTTGGTGTAACTCCACCCCAACAAAAATCCAAAACAACTAGTTTTATTTATGTGTATATTTTTTCACTATTGTGATTTTTCCCTTCCTACATCTATTTTGTTTTTTTTCTAAAAAATTAGAACACCAAAAATATTTATCTTTTTATGGTAGCCTCATAATGAGAGAGATTTCTTTTGACTCCTTTATATTTTTTCCACTTATATTATTTATATTTGACATGTACATATTTTTTAGACCCCTCAATATTTGATTTTCTTAGTTGTACTATTCACTTATATCATGATCTCAACAATATCTTCAATTATAGACCTACCAAATAAGGTCAAGGGTAGGTGGCATGCATACATGCACTATGGAGGGCTCACTCTTGGAGGTATTCAAATGAATCATCCAAAGAAGGACCCCACAAGGACCTTGTGCAGTGGAAAAAAATGGTCGGTTTTGCTGAATTTTTAAAGTTCACTTTCTCTCCGAATTTGAAAAGGTGATACAAACAAAAGTTGTAGCTCGTGGGCTGAACTTTTGCCTCAAATTTTTTCATATTTTTTTGAGCTACGAGCTGTGAGCTATGATTTTATTAGTGGACCCCAATTTTCCCATGCTATGCAGCCACACTCTCTCTTCCACTTTATCATTTTCCTCTTTCACACACACTTCTCCACTCATCATCCCCACCTCTCTCACCACTCCTTTCTGCACCCTACTCACCTTCTCCTCAACCTTGAAGAATAAGAGAAACCATGGTGAACTCATACCTCCCACACACAATTCCATTCCAAAATTGACCACCTAGTCTCATATTTCCTCCTCCAAATTACCCATATCTATCAAAAAAACCAAAAAATTCAGCCTCTTCTCTTAAAAGACAGCATCATGGTGGTTGATTACTCAGCTTCAACTACCTTGTCTCTCAAGGAAGGTCAAGAGTGGAGAAAAAATGTACCGTCAAAGCTAGTGGACCGTCAACAAGCGTCAAAATTGGCCCTACTCAAGACACTTGGAGCATCAACCTTGTAAGAAATCCACCTTTTCTTACCTCTTAAGAGTTTTTCTTCCTTATTTGTATCCTACATGGATACTCCCGTTGTAAATATCCAATTCCATTTGTAAATTAATACTAACTCTACTAACACTAACCCACTATGAAAAGTCCTATCACCTCCATTTCTCTCCTCTCTCTTTCCCCACCAACTTCTTGATAATTCCAAGCAAAAGAAATTAGATAAATTGCTGAAAATCTAACCCAACCATGGTTAGAGGAGTAACCCTAGCCTTCAAAATTGCTATAAAAGGAGGGTGTAGCTAGCACAAAAGGGGGAGCCATAAGCAAGAGCACTATGCTATAGCTTGAGAAGCCAAGCTCAACCTCTCTAGAAGGAGCTCTTGAGTGGAAGCTCATTGTCTTATGCATGTGCATGTGTTGTAATAGGGGATTAGCAAGGGAACTCTATGCCATTGTAAGAGAGAGAGTGATCATTCAATTGAGAGTAGGAAATCTATCATTTCTCCTACTAGTGTAAGCCCAACATTTGCTGAATCAAGGAGGGTGGATTTGGACTAAGCTTGGATATTTTGTCTCCCTTCCAACGTGAAGTAATGGACAACAATGATGCGTAAGTGTCTTGGTGTTTTTTTGTTATGTTCTTGATAGCTTGTCTCTGGTGTTGTCATCAATCTAGCCATAAATCCCACATACTGTAAGAGGGCGACAGGGTGGAGAGGACTCCCCTGACCTTAAGATAGTGATTGGGGTGGCTTTTCTTGTGATGTGTTGTGGTGAAATTTACGCAAGCTATGTTGAACAAATACTAATCTCACTTTGATTTGTCATGACAGATTTGTAAGAAGGTATTAATGCAACAAGCACCCCCTCCCCCTTTCTCTCTCTTTCTTAAATATATAGTTGTGTTTGCTTGATCATTGCCGATACGTTTCAAAGCAGCCCGAGCACTATCTCTCTCTCTCCCTCTCTCTCTCTCTCTCTCCTGTTTTAGTGTGTGAGAGTGTTCCAGTGGTGTTAGGGTTAGTGTAAATTCCTTGCTTGTTTGTGGGTTGCTCTAATGATTCTCCTCTTTTGCGTCCTAGTTCGCTCTTAAACTAGGTGGTGCCCCTTGTGTAGTTGGGATTTGGCTGTGGGTTTGTTGTTTTGGTTTGTGTTGTGTTGTGCCCCAGCCCCATTGAGCAGCACGGGAGCCTTGAAGGGTGTCTAGAGGTTGCTCTTCTTGTTGCCTGCCCCGGACCGCCTCAAATTGGTGCCCCCACTAAGGAACGGCTTGTGTATTTTTGTGTAGAATCAACCTTTAGCATAGTCACGTAGTTTGCATGAATCACGAAAATTTGTATGATCCCTTCATTCCCATTGCAAGGCAAAAGGTACACATAATTGTTAGTACTAAGTTGCAATTTCAACGTGTCATTCATAGAATTCTAGGTCCTCTTAGGTTGGCCGAGATAAACGCTTCAGTAAATCCTTTTATTTTGCCTCTCATTAGGTACGACCTTAGTTTGGACGTCTATATTTTTGTTTTGTTTTAAGCATTAGGTCATGCATAGACCATGGATAATGGCCCAGGAATAGAGGTTTTCCCCTTCCATTTCACTCCACACATTAGAATAAACATTGCAATTAGTAGGAAAATCCATTTTCAACAACGTATGGTGTTCATGTTTGGTGCCCAAAGAGTAGGAGAAATTCTTGCATCACCAAACCCTGTCATTCTACCTCTCATCAACTACCACACTTCTTTTGATGTACATGTGTTCATTTTATTTTAAAATGAAGTGCAGCCTGGCAAAATAGTGTGTATGTTTGTTTTTTCTTTGTCCAAGTTGTTACAAGAAACAAAAAAACGATCATTTGTTCTAACTGAGAATGTGTGTGCAGTGAAAGTTTAATCCTTAGAGATCTAGCTCTATTACCAATTGAGTTGCAGGAGCAAGTAGTAAGGCGTCTCCCTCATAACAAGAGGGTGGTGAAGTTAAGACGGAAGGTCCTACGGGTGGATTCCATTTTCCTCTTGTTGTTGGGCACTAAGGAAGACCGCGCATTCATCCAACTAGTGTGTGCCCTAAGATTGGTAAATAGAGTGAAATTTGGCGTTTGGCGAGTGCATTTCACCATTGAGGAAGACTCTTCAGGAAACTTGCGGCCAGAGTTCATGCTTCATAGACTCACATTTGGTGAATTTTTCCCTCATTTGCGTCTTATTAATAGTCTTCCTTTCGCTTTCAACAAAGGAGATAGGGAGCTATTCAGAGCTTGTCTTAATAAAGAGAGCATAGAGAAGATTGCAAATTTGTATAAATTCTCATCCTTCTCTACTTTCTATGACACTTTGTTCATAGAGACATTGTAAATTTCTTTATGCTTTTGAATGATTTAACCATAATCCTAAGGAGTTTTTGTCCAGGAATTTTGTAGCACAAGTGGAGTCTTTAATCTTGCAAACTTGATTGGACTTGATGAGGATGTTCTTTATGAAATTGTGAGAAGGTTGCCTCACTCCGACTGTGTGGAACTCGAAGGAAAGGAGCTCCTAGTCAATTGCTACTTTCTCACGGCCTTCGACGAGCATGAAGATCTAGTTTTTATACAAACCGCTTGTGCATTGGGAATTGTAGAGCAAGTGCAATTTATCACTTGGGATGTGGTTGCTCTTTTGGATCCAGAAAATGAAGTTCTAGAGATTTCTGTTTATCGCCTTAGCTTTGAAGAATTTCAACCCTTCTTAGAGCTCATCAATAGTCTACCTTTTTGTTTTGATCAAACAAATCGAGACCTTATTGAAGCTTGGATAGCTGAAGAAGAAAACCTAGAGTGGTATTTTCTCACTTCTTCATTTGCAAGCGAGTGGTTCTAAATCTCTATTGTATCCCTTATTGTAACTCGTGTTGTAATCTTTCATAATAATGGAGAGCCAACGCCAAATGTCTGGATATCCTCTTTTCTTTGGAGAGCCTGGAGAGGATGCAGAATTATTTTTAGCAAATTTCAAGATGTCTTGCCGTATCAAGAGGATAGTAACCGATCAAGAACGTGTAGAAATGTTTGAGGTGGTCCTTAGGAAAGATGCTAGTACTTGGTTTGACTCTTTGCCTGAGGAAGTTAAGGGGAATTACACAGAAGTTTTGAATCGTTTTAAGAGATACTTCTTTGATCCCCAAAACACTCAAAAACTATGGCAAGACATTGTTTCTCATAAGCAAAAAGACTTAGATGACTACTACTTGTACAAGCAAGAGTTTCTACGTCTTTGGGCTCTATGGATACGAAATGTTGCTAACCTTGGTGATGGTGCAGAATTTTTAAAGAAGGAGAGGTTCATAGCCGGACTCTTTCCTGACCTTAAGGTAAAAGTTGAGGTGGGTGCACCTGCTACTTTTGATGCAGCGGAAACTAGGGCTGCTGAGAAGTATAGGAAACTCAAGTTCTTAAGGGGAGAGGTTCCAATAGAAGGTCTTAGACCCAAAGGTAAGTCACAAGCATCAACATCTAGGGAGCTTCCTGAGGTAACGGCTAAAGTGATTGAGAAGTTAAATGAATCTTTAAGCAGCCTGTCAATTCACTTTGCACAAGCTGTAGGTCCAAAGGGACAAGCAAAGAAGTCTGAAGAGCGAGACCCACGACCTAGGAGAGTCTTGCAATGTTGGAATTGCGGAGAGTCTGGACATGGGATGTATAATTGTCCTTGGCCCCGTGGAGAGCCAGGGAGACCTAACTTGAATTACCCAGTGATGAATGCAGGAGAAGGAGCTGGTCAACAACCAAGGCTTCTACAAAGGCCAAATGGACCAAGACCACCTCCACAAGGGGTAGAAGGAGTTCCACCTTTGCCAGATCCAAATGTGCATGTGGTAGAGGTGACAAATTCAAGTGAGGTTGACATGGAAGCCAATGGCATTAAGCGTGGCCGAGGAAAAGGTAAAGAGAAAGAAGGAGTCACATCACAGAGTGACCATGGACAAGGCAAAAAGGCAAAGGAGACCAAGGAAGCTAAGAGGACTCGACGTCGCATCAACCTCCAAGACTTCCCTCTTGGACATGGAATGGCTCCGTACAACTTGTTGGAAGACATGAGAGGTAAGGGTCCTGATATCTCATGGCCTCAATTTCTTGCATTATGTCCACAAGTAAGGAGGGATTTAACAAGGGCAATTAGCACTAGGAGAAAGGTAAAAGAGAGTGTGCCTGTTGTAAAAATTGCACAAGCTGAAATGAATGAGGACATTACACCGGTGCTAGACTGTTACATCAAAGGAAGATTGGTTAGGAAAGGTCTAGTGGATGGGGGTGCACAAATTTGCATCATGACAGAGGGACTCATGCAAAGACTAGGCATGCACATCCATGAGACACCTGAAATCAAAGTGAAAATGGCAAACAATAGCAAGGCTAGGTGCGTAGGCATTTGTAAAAATGTTTTTGTGGAGGCCTTTGGCATTAAGAAGGCGGTGGATTTCTATGTCATGTCTACCAAGGGAAATGGTTACCCATTTATCCTAGGAAGACCATGGCTAATGAAAATGCGAACTTTGCAGGATTGGGAGAGTGGAAAGCTAATTTGCAGGAATGACAATCACAAGAAGCTTGTCTTTGACATGAAGGAGCAACGCCAAGAGGAGCTCCATGAAGAATCATCTCAAAGTGAGACGGAAGAAGGTTGGACCGATAGCACTTCAGAAGAAGAAAGTAGCGGCAGCATTACTGAAGAGGAGTCTTCCATCGAAGTCATGGAGGTAAGGTTTAAGCCAAGCAACCAAGAGACCTCTTGTCAAGGCTTGGAGGAGGTAGGTCCTCAAGAGAACGAAGGTGTTCAAGATGAAGGGATGCTGGAAGGTATGCTATCAACAACACTTACAAAGGATGAAAGAGAGGAGTTCAAATGTGTGCTAAGGAAGTTTCCTAGGCTTTTTGCTAAAGACTACACCGACGTGCGTGGAGTAGATGTTGTTCAACACAAGATTGAGTTGAAGCCAGAGGCCACACCTACGGCTCAAAAGCTACGAAGGCTAGGAGTCATTAAGGAGCAGGCTCTACTCAAGGAGGTAAGAAAGCTTCTAGCAGCAGGTTTCATTTATCCAGTGGAGAATTCAGAGTGGGTCTCTCCCGTTGTTGTCACTCCTAAGAAAAACGGCAAGTGGAGGGTGTGTGTGGATTATCGTCCACTTAATGAGGCAACAAAAAGAGATCACTTTCCCCTCCCATTTCAGGATGAGATACTAAATGAAGTAGCTGGTCATGAGAAGTACACTGTGTGTGATGGCTACTCGGGTTACTTTCAAATAGGTATCGCATTGGAGGATCAATTGAAAACAACCTTTATCACTCCTTGGGGTTGTTATGCTTTTAGAGTCATGCCATTTGGCCTGACAAATGCTCCTGCAACTTTCCAACGCTTCATGAACATGGTGTTTCAAGCATTCTTTGGAAAGTCCATTAGGGTTTTTATTGATGATTTTTGCATTTATAGCTCAAAATCATTGCATCTACAAAGGATAGAAGAAGGTTTAAAGAAGCTCTATGACATGGGAGGTCAACTCAACCCCGACAAGTGCCACATAGCTGAGGATGAAGTGATCTTGCTTGGTCACAAGGTTTCCTATAAAGGCATTGAGGTGGATCCTTCAAAGGCAAAGGCTCTTATTGAGCTCCCCTCACCCAAGAATCTCAAAGAGGTCATATCATTCATTCAAAAAGTGAAGTATATGTCACGCTTCATTCACTTAGTCTCGGAGTTACTTCACCCTTTGCAAAAGTTGACACAACAAGTAGAATTTGCATGGTCTGATGATCTTGAAGAGTATTTTTGTAATATTAAAGTCATTTTGTCAGAGCTACCAACACTCATGCCTCCTTGTTGGGAGTACACATTCTTTGTTAGCTCTAGTGTTGGAAAGGAAACGATTGGTGCCGTGTTGCTACAACAAGATCCCCACAGTACAAGGATGCGACCCATCTACTTTGCTAGTAGGGTCATGAATGCTTTGGAGAGAGACTACACAGAAGCAGAACTCATGATGCTTTCTCTCATGTTTGCGGTGAGAAAGTTTAGATCCTACTTGCTCCCAAAACCTTTTGTAATCCTCACCGCAGAGAATTTGTTCCCTTGGGTGTCATCTCAAATGAATCTTAGGACTAGGATCTCAAAGTGGATTATGGAGTTGCAAGAATTTCAATACTCTTTCAAGGTAGAAGATAGTGTGCGTGCACAATTGGCAGGGATTCTCACTTATAGGGTACATGAGAAGGAAATTAAGGTGCCTCAAGTAAAGACCCTACCATTGCCACCACCAAAAAGTATTCCCAATGCTTTTACCTTGTTCTTTGATGGAGCTTTTTGACGAGCCACAGGGAAAGCAGGGGGAGGGCTAGTATTGCTCAACCCAAGTGGAGAGGTGGTCATGAAAGAGAAGGTCAATCTACCATGTTCAACTAGCAACAATGAAGCAGAATACAACACACTACTTCATGGTTTGAAGATGTGCATTGGCCAAGGGATAAAACGTCTCATGGTAAAGGGAGATGCACTTCTCATTGTTAAACAGATTTTAGGCATTTGGGCATGCAAGAATGAAAGCTTAAGGACAAAAGTTCATGCCATTCGTAGGATGTTTAATCAGTTTGAAGAAGTGCAACTATATCATATTCCTAGGAAACAGAATGAAGATGCCGATTTACTTGCACGGCAAGTAGTTACATGTGTTGAGAAAGAAGTGCAGGTCATCATGGTGGCAGCAACTGTCAAGCAACCGAGATACCAGGGATTGGAGTCATTGACTCCCATTATTAGCTACATTTTGGAGGGCGAGTTTCCACAAGACTTCACGAAGGCTCAAAAGAGGAGACTCATGAAGAAGGCAAGCGCATATCTCTTCCTAGAAGGCTCCCTCTATCAAAGAGGGAGGGATCAAGTATGCAGAAGAGTACCAACTATTGAGGAAATTCCAGCCATTCTTAAAGGTTTGCATGAAGAAGCATGTGGTGGTCATTTTGCCCAAGAATTAACTGTGAAGAAGATTTTGCTTGCGGGGTATGTTTGGCCAAGTCTGCATGTGGATGTCCAAAATTGGTGTAAAAGTTGTCACAGTTGTCAGGTAAATGGGAATAGAAGATTGGTTTATGGTCCAAGGCAAATCGTGCTTGCAAATGGACCCTTTGAAAAGTGGGGCATTGATGGTATGGGTCCTCTGCCTAGGACAAAAAATGGTAAACTCTACATTCTAGTGGCTATAGACTATATGACTAGGTGGGTGGAAGCACAAAGTGTGGCAAAGGTAAATGAGAAGACAGTGAGAAAATTCGTCTACACTCACATTTGTTGTAGATTTGGCACACCTTTGGAGATTGTTTCTGATAATGGTCCAGGGTTTAGAAAGGCATTGCTCACAGAAGTCTGTGAAGAACTTCACATTCTACATCGTCACAGTACACCCTACTATCCCCAATCAAATGGTTTGGTAGAAAAATCTAATGGTGTCATTGCAAGCATCATTAAAAAGATGGTGAAAAACAAGACAAAGTTGTGGGATGACTTCTTGGATGGTGCCTTGTGGGCGTATCGAACCACATATAGGGAAGCCACAGAGTTCACACCATTTCACTTGGTCTATGGTCAAGAGGCTTTACAGCCAATTGAGCTAAACATTCCAACAATGCGACTTCATGGCAAATCAGCACAAGATGATCAAGAAGCATGGATGGATCGACTTCTTACCTTAGCTGAGCTTGAGTGGAAAAGAGAAGCAGCATACGAGTGCTATAAGAGGAAAGCCACACAGACAAAGGAGAAGCTTGACAAGAAACTGAAGGACAAAGGCATCAATGAAGGAGATCTTGTGCTAAGGTATGACAATCGATTCGATAATCGTTTTGATGCCAAATTTGAAACAAGATGGCAAGGGCCATACATAGTCAAGAAGGCTTTCAATTCAAGGTACTATCAACTTATGGACTTGAATGGTAAAGAGCACTCCAGGAAAGTAAACGGGTATCGCTTGAAGCCCTATTTGAGTCGCCTTCTACCAAAGGATCTACCAAAGATCTGTCAAAAGGCCACTGTCTCATGTAAGTATTGTTACATGAAGCATGAGTGTAACTCTAGCCAAAATTCTGAGGGGCCAAACAATAAAGATCTCGTCAAGGACTCTGAAGCACTCTCTTTGGAAAAGATGCTCTATGATGGTACATGAATATACCATCATCCAGGGGGAGGGCTATTGATAGCCGTTTTTCGGCTCTTTGTAATTGCCACAGTGAGTTACCTCACCCTACCAAAATCACCCAAACACTGTGGCTATCCCTACCATTTCACTGTACATAGGCATGCGTGAGTCACTGGACTTTTCCCATATCTAAATAGATAACCCTCAATTAGCTAGTCATTGGGCTAGTTGAGCCAAAAAAATAAAAAAATAAAAAATAAAAGTATATTATGGCCTCTTTGTGTGTAAATATTTCATTGTATATATGGCCTAAATATAGGGATTTTTTCATAATTATTTTGATATTTATTAAAATATTTCTACCTAGGTGTGTGTTATTTATGCTCTGTACATTGCCTCACCATTACCACAATTTTTCTTACCATTTTTCATACTCTTTATTCCATATAGAATTATTTTCATGTGAGATTCTCTTATATTTGGTGTAACTCCACCCCAACAAAAATCCAAAACAACTAGTTTTATTTATGTGTATATTTTTTCACTATTGTGATTTTTCCCTTCCTACATCTATTTTGTTTTTTTTCTAAAAAATTAGAACACCAAAAATATTTATCTTCTTATGGTAGCCTCATAATGAGAGAGATTTCTTTTGACTCCTTTATATTTTTTCCACTTATATTATTTATATTTGACATGTACATATTTTTTAGACCCCTCAATATTTGATTTTCTTAGTTGTACTATTCACTTATATCATGATCTCAACAATATCTTCAATTATAGACCTACCAAAAAAGGTCAAGGGTAGGTGGCATGCATACATGCACTATGGAGGGCTCACTCTTGGAGGTATTCAAAAGAATCATCCAAAGAAGGACCCCACAAGGACCTTGTGCAGTGGAAAAAAATGGTCGGTTTTGCTGAATTTTTAAAGTTCACTTGCTCTCCGAATTTGAAAAGGTGATACAAACAAAATCTGTAGCTCGTGGGCTGAACTTTTGCCTCAAATTTTTTCATATTTTTTTGAGCTACGAGCTGTGAGCTATGATTTTATTAGTGGACCCCAATTTTCCCATGCTATGCAGCCACACTCTCTCTTCCACTTTATCATTTTCCTCTTTCACACACACTTCTCCACTCATCATCCCCACCTCTCTCACCACTCCTCTCAGCACCCTACTCACCTTCTCCTCAACCTTGAAGAATATGAGAAACCATGGTGAACTCATACCTCCCACACACAATTCCATTCCAAAATTGACCACCTAGTCTCATTTTTCCTCCTCCAAATTATCCATATCTATCAAAAAAACCAAAAAATTCAGCCTCTTCTCTTAAAAGACAGCATCATGGTGGTTGATTACTCAGCTTCAATTACCTTGTCTCTCAAGGAAGGTCAAGAGTGGAGAAAAAATGTACCGTCAAAGCTAGTGGACCGTCAACAAGCGTCAAAATTGGCCCTACTCAAGACACTTGGAGCATCAACCTTGTAAGAAATCTACCTTTTCTTACCTCTTAAGAGTTTTTCTTCCTTATTTGTATCCTACATGGATACTTCCATTGTAAATATCCAATTCCATTTGTAAATTAATACTAACTCTACTAACACTAACCCACTATGAAAAGTCCTATCACCTCCATTTCTCTCCTCTCTCTTTCCCCACCAACTTCTTGATAATTCCAAGCAAAAGAAATTAGATAAATTGCTGAAAATCTAACCCAACCATGGTTAGAGGAGTAACCCTAGCCTTCAAAATTGCTATAAAAGGAGGGTGTAGCTAGCACAAAAGGGGGAGCCATAAGCAAGAGCACTATGCTATAGCTTGAGAAGCCAAGCTCAACCTCTCTAGAAGGAGCTCTTGAGTGGAAGCTCATTGTCTTATGCATGTGCATGTGTTGTAATAGGGGATTAGCAAGGGAACTCTATGCCATTGTAAGAGAGAGAGTGATCATTCAATTGAGAGTAGGAAATCTATCATTTCTCCTACTAGTGTAAGCCCAACATTTGCTGAATCAAGGAGGGTGGATTTGGACTAAGCTTGGATACTTTGTCTCCCTTCCAACGTGAAGTAATGGACAACAATGATGCGTAAGTGTCTTGGTGTTTTTTTGTTATGTTCTTGATAGCTTGTCTCTGGTGTTGTCATCAATCTAGCCATAAATCCCACATACTGTAAGAGGGCGACAGGGTGGAGAGGACTCCCCTGACCTTAAGACAGTGATTGGGGTGGCTTTTCTTGTGATGTGTTGTGGTGAAATTTACGCAAGCTATGTTGAACAAATACTAATCTCACTTTGATTTGTCATGACAGATTTGTAAGAAGGTATTAATGCAACAAGCACCCCCTCCCCCTTTCTCTCTCTTTCTTAAATATATAGTTGTGTTTGCTTGATCATTGCCGATACGTTTCAAAGCAGCCCGAGCACTATCTCTCTCTCTCCCTCTCTCTCTCTCTCTCTCTCTCGTGTTTTAGTGTGTGAGAGTGTTCCAGTGGTGTTAGGGTTAGTGTAAATTCCTTGCTTGTTTGTGGGTTGCTCTAACGATTCTCCTCTTTTGCGTCCTAGTTCTCTCTTAAACTAGGTGGTGCCCCTTGTGTAGTTGGGATTTGGCTGTGGGTTTGTTGTTTTGGTTTGTGTTGTGTTGTGCCCCAGCCCCATTGAGCAGCACGGGAGCCTTGAAGGGTGTCTAGAGGTTGCTCTTCTTGTTGCCCGCCCCGGATCGCCTCACTATGTAGGGATATGCAAGACTTTTTTGGTCACACACAAAGCATCCAATTCCTTAAGGTTGACCTTTGGACATAACCTTTGAATTTTGGAACCTTAGCATTTTGGAAGTCTTAATGGGCTGAACCTTAGGGTCTTTTTAGCCCATTGTTTCACATGGCTCTTTTGCAGATGCCCCCCCCTTTGGATCCCTATTTTTCCTCCTTTGGATCCCTACTGTGGCCGGTCTGCTAGATTAACCAATATTCTAGTTTTTTCTCCCCTGGCACTTCCCCATATTAAATGATCAGTTTATCATGAGAAAATCATTTAGGAGAATTACATATTGATTATTATGACATTACTATGTAGGGATATGCAAGACTTTTTTTGTCACACACAAAGCATCCAATTCCTTAAGGTTGACCTTTGGACATAACCTTTTCATTTTGGAACCTTAGCATTTTGGAAGTCTTAATGGGCTGAACCTTAGGGTCTTTTTAGCCCATTGTTTCACATGGCTCTTTTGCAAATGGCCCCCCCTTTGGATCCTTATTTTCCCTCCTTTGGATCCCTACTGTGGCCGGTCTGCTAGCTTAACCAATATTCTAGTTTTTTCTCCCCTGGCACTTCCCCATATTAAATGATCAGTTTAACATGAGAAAATCATTTAGGAGAATTAGATATTAATTATTATGACATTACCTCTCTCTTGAAATCATAGTCGTCCTCGACTATGGTGTAGAGAAGATAAAGCATATTCATGAGTCCTTTTCTTAGTGGGTAGAGGATCCCTATGTTACCCTACGACATCTTTCCACAATGGATGACTAGTCCATTTGGTGCTTGAGAGCCTGAGGCTACTGCAAGCAGGTCTGCACATTAGTCCTATTAGTCTTCCATAGTAGAGTGACAAGATCTACTTGGTGTTTGGGAGACGTCGTCTCCGCAAAGTTGATCTAAGCATGCATACTATTTAATTTTTGTGCACAATAAAGAAAAAGAGAGTCTTATAAGACAAAAAAAAAAAACGTTGTTCATTTTTAACATTTTGTACATTTGCTTACTCTTGGGAAGCATTGTAAGCATTGACAAGGTTTAGGTTATCCTTTAATTGTATGCCTTGCATCCATCTAGCATCTTCAAAAGGATAATTCTTAAACTTAATAAGATATTGTCGGATAGTCTTACCGCCTCTTAGTACCTTGTCTTCATGTCGGAGAATGGACTCGGGCTGCAGCACCTCCTCTTGGTCCTCGATCTCCGGTGGGTCTTCAATAGTTGGTTCTTGAGGTGGCTCTCCTTTGTAAGGCTTTAATAGGCTCACATGGAAAGCATTGTGTATGAGCCAATGATTGGGCAACTTGAGTTGATAGGCCATCTCATTGATTGGCCTAAGAATCTGGAAGGGACCATAGTACCTTTTTGCTAGTTTAGCATAGTACTTTTGGTGGCCTGTAGGATTCTTGCCCGTCGTGTGCCTTAATCGAGCCTTAGGAAACTTTAATAAGACCCAATCATTTTCTTTAAAGGATTGGGCTCTTCTGTGCTTGTCAGCAGTAGCCTTTTGCCTTTATTGTGAGTCTCGGCTATACTCATCTGCAGCGAAGATCTTCCCATGTACCTTAAGTAGCAAGGGACTTTTTGATCTCCCCTCAATTACCTCGAAAGGTGCTTTTCCCATGGAAGTATGTACATTGTTATTGTAAGCATACTTCACTAAGGGTAAGTACTTCTCCCACTGGGATCTTTGATCTACTTCCGTTACATAGGCTTTTAGTAGATCGAGAATGGTTAGGTTAGCTATTTCACTTTGGCCATCTGTTTGTGGATGATAGGCCGAAGAGAAGTTTAGCCTTGTCCCTAAATTCTCAAAGAGACCCTTCCAGAAATTACTGGTCATTCTAGGATCTCTATCCGACACTATAGACATTGGCAAGCCATGGTACTTGAAAATTTGTGAAATGAAGAGGGTTGCCATTTGATGGGCTTTGATAGTCTTTTTGACAGGTATAAAATGAGCTTGTTTAATGAACCTGTCTACTATCGTCCATATTCCCGTATTCCCATGGATAGACTTAGGCAATCCAAAGATAAAATCCATGGATATGCTCTCCCAAGGTGAATTAGGGATTGGCAAGGGTTGAAGAAATCCAAGTTGCTTCCCTCTATCAAATTTTGTCTTTTGGCATACCACACATTTAGAAACATACTCTTGTATGTTCACTTTCATGGTAGGCCAATAGAAATATGTTTCAATTCCCTTTAAGGTAGACTGAATCCCTCTATGCCCCGCATAATGTGGAGCATGAGATTCATACATTACTTTCTCACGTAGTGAGTTAGTAACGCATATTCTATTTCCATAGAGAAGATAACCATCTTGTAAAGTAAATGGTTCTTCTTTCTTCCCTAATGCAAGGGCTGAAATCACATCTCTAAAAGCAGGATCAATAGCGTACTTGTCTATCATTGAAGATAGATCATTGTGAGTTGCTATGGAAACCACATTCACTCTCAGCCGTCTTGAGAGTGCATCAGCTACTTGATTATGCTTGCCAGCAATGTGAGCAATATGAAAATGAAATTGCGATAGGAAATTTGCCCACCTCATTTGTTTGTCGGAGAGCTTGGTCTGCGTCATGAAGTACTTAAGACTTTGGTGATCCGTTCGCAGAATGAAAGGAGTCCCCAATAAATAGTGCTTCCATGAGTCTAAGGCATGTAGGACTGCAAGGAGTTCCTTTTCATATATGCCTAGAGCTTGCTCAACAGGGTCGAGCCTTCGACTCTAATAGCCTATGGCGTGCCCTTCTTGGAGCAAAACAGCTCCAAGGCAATCATCACAAGCATCACATTGGACCTCAAATGGTTTTGAGAGATCCGGTAGTGTAAGCACAGGTTGAGAGATAAGCTTTTCTTTAAGCTTTTCAAAATCATTGTTCTCCTTAGCAGACCATGTGTACCTAACTCTTTTCTTTGTTAGGTCATGTAATGGTCCCGCAATTTGTGAGAACATTTCTATGAAGCGTCTATAGTATGCACACATACCTATAAAGCTTCTTAGTTCATGAAGATTCCTTGGTTTAGGCCATCCTTTTATTACCTCTAACTTTGATGGATCCATTTGGATGCCATCTTGAGAGATAATGTGACCTAAATACTGAATCTCTTGCAAGAAAAAATCACTTTTCTTTCGATTAACATAAAGTTTATTCTCTCTTAAAACTTGAAATATTACCTGGAGGTGTTGCTTTTGTTCGTCTAATGAATTAGAGTAGATGATAATATCATCATAGAACACTCCAGTGAAGGTTCGATGAGGCCTGAACAACTTCTCCATCAAGCGGTTGAATGTGGCTGGTGCATTGGTCAAGCCAAAAGGCATGACAATGTATTCGTAAAGACCAAATGTGGTGCGAAATGCGGTCTTTACAATGTCTTGATCAACTATCCTTATTTGATGATAGCCACTTTTTAGGTCAATCCTACTGAAGTAGGTCGATCCTTGTAGCTTATCAAATAGGTCTTCTACCCGTGCAACGGGAAACCTATTCTTGATAGTGATCCTATTTAGTGCTCTATAGTCGACACACATACGGTACGTGCCGTCTTTCTTTTGCACTAAGAGCACAGGTGAGCAAAATGGAGTAGAGCTAGGCCTAACCATGCCCTTCTCAACTAACTCATGCACTTGCCGCATAATCTCCTCTTGTTGAGCTTGAGAAAATCTATAAGGAGGTTTATTAGGCGGTGAACTTCCTAGAAGAAGCTCAATTGCATGGTCATCATTACCTCGTTTAGGAGGTAGCTCACAAGGGATGTCGTCAATAAAAACATCTTGAAACCCCTTGAGAAAATTGGATAACTCTAATTCCTTTTGGTTGCTTTTATTTTCTTTTGCTAAAGCATTAGGTTCATTTTGAGAATCTTTAACAAAAATCATGTACACAGAAATAGAGCTCTTTATTGACTTGTTGAAAGCTGGTGTATGTACAATGGGACTAGTGTTACCCATTTCCTTAGCATCTATATACATATCTTTTTCCCTGAACTTAAAGGAGATTCTCCTTTCATGAAATTTAACATCGACAGTAGCCAGGCGGTCAAACCATGGTGCCCCTAGGATTACATCCTCATGCTTGAGAGGAGAGATAAAGAAGTCCTCTTTGTACACATAGCCTTGGACATGAAGCCTCAATTTCCCGATTAAGGGAATGACTGAAGCTTCTTGCCCCTTGAAGGCACTGTCTGCGGGTAGGACATCTCCCATCTCGTAGGATTGTATGCCTAGCTTGGTGGCCAACTCTATAGATATAAAATTGTGAGTAGAACCAGGGTCAAAGAGAATAAAAGCATCCTGTTCTCTTACCTTTCCCCAAGCATGTCATAGAGGAGATCCTTTGTGGTGAATTTGGTGAGTCTCCTCCTCTTGGATTTCAACCAAGGAAGCTCTAGGAGGATCTTGGCGGTTGTTCTTTTGGGGACAAGCGCGGTACAAATGCCCTTGTTCGCCGCACTTAAAACACCGGTTATCCTTGCGATAATGCTCAAGCTCTTCAGGAGAGAGTTTGTTCTTACCTTTGTAAACTCCCTTCTCTTTAGCTTTGTTGGAGTTGCCCTTAGGAGACTTTTGGACATTGTCCTTCCCCTTACGCTCATTGGAACCCTTGTTTTCCAGGGGTTTATTATTTTTTTTAGCCCCCGTTTGGAAATTGATTCGAGAGGCCACCATAGTATGGTGTATTACCGCCGATATGGTACGTGGCCTTTGGGAGTTGACATATTCCGCCATTTCTTCGGTTAAGCCCGCACAAAATTGTTGCTTTTGCTCTCCAAAATCTAACTTTTTGAAGATAGTGGCTTTGAGTTGTAGGTCCCAAAACTTGTCTACATATTTGTGGATGGATTCATAGGGAGAGAGCTTTAAGCTTCGCCATTCAGTGAGTACTTTTTCTTTGGCATCGGTGGCCAAAAACTGCTTCATAATGGAAGCTCTTAAAGCTTTCCATGTTCGTGGAGTTCACCATTGGCTCGTAGGCTAGACCACCATTGCCTGGCGGACTTTTGAAAGTTCATAGCTACATGGCGTAGCTTAGAGGACTCCGTGAAGCCCTCATCTCCAAACGCCACATCGAATTGCTGGATAAAGGCCAAGACTTTGTCCGTAGCACCAAAGGTACCATCATAGGTAAGGAAAGAGATGCTCTTCCCTCCCTCTTTGAATTTCTTCAGCTTGGACGACCTCTTCCATGCGGCATAGGATTTCCTATGGCCTCTTCTTTTTGATGGTTCAAAGGTTGCACCATCACTTTCTTCAGAAGGTGAAGAATTTGAAGAAGGTGGAGAAGAGGGTGACCTCTTTCTCGCCTTTTTCTTGTCTTGATCTTTGTTGTCTTCACCATCACTTTCATAAGAGGAAGAGGATGAAGAAGATGGAGAAGAGGGTGTCCTCTTTTTCACCTTTTTCTTCTCTTGCTTTTTATCATCCCTCTTTGAATTATGGTGTGGAGAAGAGTGTGATGGTCTTCTCCGCTTTGGTGCTGATGGAGAGCGTTTAGCCCGCCGTCTTTGTGGAGCCATCTCCGCCGAGGTGGCGGGAGACTCACTTCTTTCTCATTCCTTCGGTGGAGGCTCTTGAGTTCTCCTTTGGGAAGGGAGATGCATCATCAAGAAGTAAATTCTTGAGCCCTTCGTATAGATTCTCTTCTTCTCCCCGAATCGGAGAGAGACCTCTTTTGGGAGTCTCACAAGGAGGCTTCCTAGGTGTTCTCTCGTCATGGTGATGAGCTTGGAGAATCCGTGAGCACGGAGCTGCCGTTGCACTTCACTTTGGAGAGATGGATTGCCCATGGCTTGTTGAAGCCTAGAAACAAGATAGTTAATAAGCATCGGAGCATCATTAGTAGCTTGCTCATTAGCAAAATCAAAGCTATCAACATTAATTTCACTCTCTTTACTATTGTCATCCATTCTAACAACTTTTAGGTGTAAACTTTTTAGGTGTACTTTGGCACTTCAAGCCCTAGTTGCTACTCCACTATACCCCTTTAGAAAAAGCACTCAAGCTACTCCACCCGCAGCTAGAATATCATTAATTGCAAGGAATAGAAGATAGGGTCTTTCAACACCAAAACAGCACCGGCTCCCGTCAAGCTTCTAATAGCTCAATAGTGGTTAAGCCGTAGGCAAGCCCCGTAGGACTCCACTATTAAGACCATAGCTCTCGACGGTGATGCCCCGTTAACTACACGAAGGCAGGCACACTGCAAGGCTGAAAAGTCCCTATTCTACTTACTCACAGGCAATTAATAATACCAACCATTTATAGCTAGCTTGAGTACCTCCCTTCTTGAGCAAGAAAAGAGAAACCTTGTGCTCTGATACCAATGTAACATTTAATGGTCTAAAAACTTATGTGTAGCGGAAATTAGCATGAACTTAGTGGGCATTTCATTAGAATAGATTCCTAATGAGATTTACAAGAGTGTTTGGGTGGAGAGAGCAACAAAAATCATAACACCTAGTTCGATAGCATCAACAATACTTTCAAAAGAGAGAGAAATTAAGCTATTGACAACAGTTGAGGACCGGATTTTCATGGAGCCAGTCCCCCCTCCAAAAGGCTTTGTATTATGGTTTCTCCCATCAAGAGAGACATTGTACAATACAATTCTTTGTGTTCCTTCAAGACTAGCTAGTGCAATGAAGATGAAAGCTTCATGCACTAAGCAAAACACTTAGCAAACACAACTTTAATTATCCCCGTTCTCAGACCCAAGACCTCACACACCTTTGAAGATGGTGAGAGCTAGCAGGGTATGAGAGTAGATTGAGAGGAAGAAGGAGTATCTTACGAGAAAGATGTACATCTCCTCACATAATCACTCATATCATCATATCTTAGCTTAGTAATTAGCTTGGTAGAGGAGATGAGCATGCATTGAAGCTTGGATCTTGGTTGGATTTGCATCCACATGCCAAGAGTGTGTCGATGTACGCTTCTATCTCACAAGCTTGGAGTAGGTGATGAGCTCTCCATTAAAGCTTGGGAAGAGATAGTCTTCTCTTTCTTCACACATGAGATTGTGTGAGTGTGTGTGTGATAATGCCTTGCAAAGATCAGCCCCATCTCTCTCTTGGGCGAGCCTTCTTGCTATTTGCTCTTGCTTTTTCCCCATTGGACCTCCCCAAGTCAAGCCAATGGCTATTAAGCAGCATAAGTGATAGCCTTCTGACATGTGTCCCCCTTTCCCCTTTTGTGAGAGCTTAATCAATTAAACTTAATTGATTTAAATGAATTAAATCCCCATTGGACCTTTCCCTATTCTGACCAATAGGAATTAAGTAGCCCATTGGGCTGCTCAATTCCTATTGGACCCCTTCACGGGCTGTCCAATAATCATCCAGGAGACTTAATTTTCATTGGTTCTTTTTATTAAGTGTTTTAAAATTAATTAGGCTAAATTTACTCTAGCCTGATTCTCATTGGTCCACTTCAAGGGTCATCCAATAGGAATTGAGCACACTTTGGGAGCAACTAGCTTAGGCATCTGACATGTGTCCTTCATTCCCTTTGTGTAAAGGGGGCTTGTGTGTGTGTGTGTGTGTGTGTGTGTGTGTGTGTGTGTGTGTGTGTGTGTGTGTGTGTGTGTGTGTGTGTGTGTGTGTGTGTGTGGATTTCTCTCTCATCCCCTACTTGCTAGGCTCGCCCCCTCCTATGTAGGGATATGCAAGACTTTTTTGGTCACACACAAAGCATCCAATTCCTTAAGGTTGACCTTTGGACATAACCTTTGAATTTTGGAACCTTAGCATTTTGAAAGTCTTAATGGGCGGAACCTTAGGGTATTTTTAGCCCATTGTTTCACATGGCTCTTTTGCAGACGGCCCCCCCTTTGGATCCCTATTTTCCCTCCTTTGGATCCCTACTGTGGCCGGTCTGCTAGCTTAACCAATATTCTAGCTTTTTCTCCCCTGGCACTTCCCCATATTAAATGATCATTTTAACATGAGAAAATCATTTAGGAGAATTAGATATTGATTATTATGGCACTGTTTTTTGGCCAAAATTAGCACTTTTATGATTTTTTTGGTGGCTTTCTTGATATCCAAATTCAATTTTGATTGTGTAAGTGTAATGTATAACATAAAGCTAATCTTCCTTGAGTTTTGGGGGACCTAATATGCTATATAGCATAGTATATGATGATGGTTGAGTTTTTTTATTGTTGAAGAATACGATACATTTTAGAGTAGCAAGTATAACTTTCTGAATATTGCTAGTTTCTTAGGCCAACTGTGTGTATTTTGTAGGTAGTAACCATATCTAGTCATAGACTACAAACTTGGCTAGATATTGAGTAGTTTCTATGGGTTTCTAGAGGTCATAATGCTAAACCCAGTTTTTTCATGTTTGCTGTATTTAGCACTTTATCATTTCCCCCAACGTTGCAATTGTAAGAGATCCATTATCCTTTTGACATTCTCCATGGCTCCTTTTGAATCCAGAGGCCCAAAGGGAACTAAGAAAACATGTATATAGTATCTGTATTGAGCGTGACTATAGAACTTTGATGATAGGTCCGCAGAATGGCAAAAATGCAACTTTTTTGTACCTATTTTTTTTGCCCAAAAAAAATTTAGTGAGGTAAAAGCAACCATATGTTTTGGTCACCAACCCATTGAAGTTAACAGGGCATTTTATCTCATGTCCCACAAAAATTTCCACTCTTATTTATATGCAATCAATCGTAAGAAATTGTTGTTTTGGGCAAAATGCACTGGTCCATCAACTTTGGAGGCTTGTAGTGACCAAGGGATGAGAAAAATTACAAGTTTCTCATTTTTTCCATATGTAGTAGTTATTGAACTATAAGCTCATGAAAGGATTTTTCAAAATGAGTGGATCTACAATGGTTTTGGAATTTTTTCCCAAAACCCTGAAAGGACACTTTTATGTCCTGTTAGGTTACCATTCTAGTGTTAAGACAAGGTAATGTCTATCTGAAGTAACTATGACCAGTACTGGCTTGTCTCAAGATCACTTATACGGGGGTGGAAAACGGCACCCATTCCTTATTTATAAAAACCGGGGTGGAAAAAGTTATCACCCAAAATTCGGGTGCCCATACGCCAACCGGTTGCCCATACAACCGGGTGGTTCCTCTAGGATAAAAAGGATCTCCTAAGTAGTATCCACAAACATAGACAGGCACGGGTAAAGACTCCAGTGCATGGAGGTAACCGACTCATCCATGGCTGAATCGCCATCATTACTCATCCCCTAGAGTAAAATATTCCAAGGAATGAGAGGTGTCTTGAGACAAGTTGTTTTAAGGATGATCAAACATTCTTTCCTAGGTCAACCAGTCTTAGCCCAAATAGTTCTTTCCTATTTAAAAACAATGTTCGTTGGTTTCTTGGAAGTTACTTCCGTTTTTGGCCAGTTATTCCATTTTGGTTCTTACGTATGCAATGTTAATTTATAAAGAACTTTAAACTAGTTTAAGACTTGAGTGAATAAATGGGAACCCACCTGAGAGTGATCAGCCATCTGCTGCTGCACTAGCGCCTAAAGACTCTCCTCCGCAGGCCTATGACAAGACCCAATTTCATGGTCATGGGACGCTCTAATCCTTTTGTTTGTTGTATCTTCATCATCGGACTGAGGATTTCCTCGGTTCCTTTTTGGAGCCATAGTGGTAGCCTTTATAAAAGGATACTTAATCGATTAGAGAATTAAATGAATAATTTCTCTTATATCTTTTATCCAAAAATAGGGATTTTTGGACTAAGTAAGTATCTTTGATAAATATCTGGGTGAGATATTTTCTCCTTAGCTTCCTAGTAGTGTTATTGTTCTCCCATAATTATCTTATAATTATCAAAGTTTTTTTACTAAATTCCTTATTTAATTTCTATTCAAAAATATCCTAATTCGGCTTTTAGTAATGTACGAATTACTTATCTTCTTGTGGGATATTTACTCTAGGTGTATTTTGAAGTATTATCACTCTAATAATTATCTTGCTAACTTATAAATTGATTTACAAATCTTTCCTTCTCAATTTATAGTCCAAATTAGACAATATAAGCTAAGATAATTAGCTAAACTAACTACATAGGATTGAGGTAATTATCGCAACTTCCTAAGGTTATTTATTATCTCTGATAATTACCGTGTAATTTTATAAATTAACTTGCTAATTTTCCTTCTCAATATATAGACAAAATCAAGTAATAATAGCTAAGATATTTAGCTAAACTAATTATCTGGGGTTGACCTATTTATCTTGAGTTCTTATCAGTAATTTCTACCTTTGATAGTTACTATATAGTTATATAAGTAATTTAACTAATTTCCCCTTTTAATTTCTTCTCAAAAGTAGACAATTTTGGCCTATTTAATTAGATAAACTAGTTTTTTGTGTATATCCTAATTATCCTCACTTCTTAACCATGATTCCTATCTCAAATAATTACTATGTAATTATCTAAGTAATTGTTTTATTTTTCCCCTTTAGATTACCTTCAAAAACAAAGTTTTTGACTAAGATAATTAGCTAAACTAATTTCTTGTGACTAAGCTAATTATCACGACTTCCTAATAATGTATTCTAACTCTAAAAATTATCCCAAACCTATCTAATCTAATTTACTAATTTTCTCCTTTAATTTCCCTTAAAAAATACGGTTTTTTGACTAAGATAATTAGCTAAATTAGTTTTTTGTGGCTAAGCTAATTATCATGGCATTCTAACTTTTTACTAAGATAATTAGCTGAATAAGTTTTTTGTGTCTAATCTAATTATCATAGTATTCTAACTCTAAAAATTATCCCAAAGCTAACTAATCTAATTTACTATTTTCCCTTCAAAAAATGGGATTTTTTGACTAAAATAGTTAGCTAAATTAATTTTTTGTGGCTAAGCTAATTATCACGGCTTCCTAATGGTGTATTTTAACTATAAAAACTCTCCCAAAGCTATCTAATATAAATTACTAATTTCCCCCTTTAATTTCTCTTCAAAACCACGGTTTTTTGACTAAGATAATTAGTTTAATTAATTTTCTATGGCTAAGCTAGTTCTCACGGCTTCTTTTACAGGTAAACTAACTCTAATAAATAGGCTATAATTATCTAACATGTTTTTCTAATTTTCCCATGTAATTTAAGGCTAAAAATAAATAACTTTAGCTTAATTAAATATTTAGATTAATTATCTATGAATGAGTAATTTAACCTGTGTTTTTAATAATATTTTCTAATTGTGATAATTAACTTAAGAATTTTTGAACTATTTAATTAGATTTCCTAATAGTTTTTTGATTTAAAACAGCTAGTTTCTGCTTTATTATTTACAAAAACTAATCAAAAAATTAAAAGATAATTTTCTTAGCATCTCAATAGTCTAATACATCTCTGATAATTATATTATACTAATCTAAGAATTAGTATACTTACCATTAATTTATGATAAAAAAAGATTAATTTCAACCCTAATATGGCTTAATAATTAATTAAATTAATATCCCTAATCTTAATCTAAGTAATCAACAGAGTATTAAGAATTAAGAGAGTAATTTAGAGTCTAAGTAAGTTTAATCTTCTTAATTAATTGGATTAATTAAGAAAATACAAGTAAATTATCATAATTTTGCTAATTAAAAAGGGATGAAATTAATTAACGTGGATAATCAGCTAGAGTTTCTCTCTAGTGATTTTTGACTAGATTTCTCTCTACGTGAGAGAGAAATGGCCAGGACTCCGAGTCTAAGAGAAAATGTGAGGCAAGGGACCCTATTTATACTTTTTTTGGGCCTTCTGGACCTTCCGTGGCTGGAACAGGCAGGTGCTTGCAGCTCAAGCAGCCCCAAAGCTGAAAAATATATCATCTGTTGCTATTCCTATCGCTGGCAAGTCCTGCAATCTCCTCCCACAGCCTGCCTGACTTAAAAATCAACCCTGCTAAAATTTTTTTATTATTTTTGCTAATTTCATAAATATCTAGGAAGCCTTAGTTAAAGTCTATGCTTGATGATTATTGCAACCATCAAGTCTATACGTAAATGATTACTGCAGCCATCTAATTTTTCCTAACAATTTAATTTACATCAAACCTTCCAGTGAAACTAGCGTGGTCAGTTTTTTTGTATGATTTTAATTCTGAAAATTCCTAGAGCGGGATTTAATGTGCTTAAGATTCCAAAAATGCCCTGTTTTATTTCTTTTGAAATAGTGTTTTTACCTGATTGCCTGAGCGATGCTTTCTCCTAAAGCTTGAGCTCATTCGTGGCTGCTAGAAAGGTGGAGACCTTACAGTCACCCCAACTTCTAAATTTGAGATGCCCTCATCTCAACCGAAATTGGGAAAATCTTTGAGAAGTGATACTTCGTCGTCCCATGTGGGCGTCTTCAGTGGGGTAGTCCTTCCATTTTACTAGATGCTCTCTAATTATTCTTTTTTGCAGACTTCTTTCCCTAGTATTGAGAATACAATCTGGTTGGAGTTTGAGAACTCCTTGTTTTTGCATCACAATCTGTTCGTCGTTAGAATGTGATTGGGGTTTGGAATATAAGGTTTTAGAAGACTAATATGGAATACAGTATGGACCTTGAGGTGTTCAGGCAGCTTTAGTTTGTAAGCTTGATCATTGATTACCTTTATCACTTCAGAGGGTCCACAATATCTGGGGCTAAGTTTTTTTAATTTACCCAAGGATAAATTTCTTCTCTTTGACCGGACTCGAAGGAATACTTTATCCCCTTGTTTGAAAAACTGGTCAGATCGTTTTTTATCAGTATATTGTTTTTGGCAGTCCTTAGAAGTTTGAATGTCCTGTCAAATGACCCTAGTTTGGGCATCCATCTCTTCTAGCGTTTGTTTTGAAGCTTCTACTCTTATAGTGGGGTCAGAAACGTTTAGGGGTGATATACATTCATGCCCATAAAGTGTATTATAAGGTGACATCCCAATGCTTTTATGGAATGAAGAATTATAGGCGAATTCCACCAATGGAAGAAATTGTATCCATTTTCAGGGTTCTCTACTACTGTAAGCTCTAAGGATGTCTTCAAAAACCTTATTCATTCTTTCTGTCTGATTGTCAGTCTGAGGGTGATAGGCTATGCTGAAACATAGCTGGGTACTTAAGGCTTCAAATAAAGCTTTCCAAAATTTTGAAGTAAACTTTGCATCTCTATCACTGACTATTCTTTTTGGAAGTCCGTGTAATCTAAAGATCCCTTTGACAAAAAGACGGCTTATATCTGCTGCAGTATAAGTTGTTTTCACAGGCATCAAATGAGATACCCTGTTCAGCATGTCCACTACTACCATAATGGAATCGTATCCTCCTTGAACAGTAGGAAGGCCTGTTATGAAGTACATGCTAATGAGTTCCCACTTCGTTTGAGGAATGTCAAGGTATTGAAGTTTCCCTATCATCATTACCCATTCAGCCTTAATCCTTTGACAAGAAAGGCATTGTTTGATGTAGTGAAGTATATCTCCTTTCATACCTGGCCAAAAATAGTTTTTTCTCATGGCATTAAGGGTCTTTGCATAGCCAGGATGACCGGTTGCTGGGGCGTTGTGTCCTTCAATAAAGGATCAACTCTTTCAAGGTTGAACTCCTAGGAATGTAAAGTTGGAGCTTGTAATAGAGAATCCATCTCCAATTGAATAGTCCTTGATTCTGTCCTTTTCTTTCTCATTTAGGTCCTTTTGATTGATAGCCTGTAGGAATTGTAAATAAACCTCATCTTCCAAGGAGGCTTCCTTAACCTTGTCTAGAATTGGGTTGTTGACTGTGGAAATGGCCCCAAGAAAAACCTTGTGGCTAAGGGCATCAACAACCACATTCTCCTTACCTTGTTTATACTTTATTTCAAAATCATACTCTTGTAAGAGTTCTATCCATCTACGTTGCCTCATGTTGAGTGTTTCTTGAGAGAAAATCCATTTCAAACTTTGATGATCAGTGATTAAGTGAAACTTTCCCCCTAGAAGATAGTGTCTCCATAGCTTGAGAGCATGGATGACGGCTAGGAGTTCCAGAACATGAGTTGGATAATTCAACTTGTGGATTCTCAATTTTCAAGAGGTGAAGGTGAATGGTCTGCTTTCTTGGTTTAAGACTCCTCCTATAGCAAGGCCGCTGGCACCGGTTACTACTTCAAACTCTTGAGTGAAGTCAGGGAGTTTGAGTATAGGGACTGATGTGAGATTTTGTTTTAATTTGAGGAAACATTCCTCTACTCTTTTTCTCATGTAAGTTTGGATGTCTTTTTAAGTAGTTGATTCAAGGGTGCGGCGATGATTGTGTATACCATCCTGTAATGCCCAAGAATCCTCAAGTCTCACTGACCGTCTTGGGTTGTGACCAATCTATTATGTCCTTAATCTTTGCGGGGTCCATAGAGATTCCTTCAAGGTTTATAATAAATCCGAGATAGATAACTTCAAGAGTAAAGAACACACATTTACCCATCTTAGCATACAACTGATGTTGGCGTAGAAGATGAAGTACTTTACGTACATGGACTTCATGCTCTTTTTCATCTTTGGAGTATACCAATATATCATCGAAAAATACCAATACAAAATTATCCAGATATTCTCTGAATATATCTTGCATGAGTTGATTAAAAGTATCCGGAGCATTTGTAAGACCAAAAGGCATCACTATGAACTCATAATGTCCATATCGGGTGTTGAATGCGGTTCTATAAATATCTGCTTCTTTAATCCGGATTTGATGGTAGCCTGATTTGAGATCAATTTTTTTGAATACCTTTGTCCCATGTAATCTATCAAGTAATTCATCAATGCGAGGAATAGGATACTTATTCTTTACAGACACCTGGTTAACTCCCCTATAATCGATGCAGAGACTAAAGATCCATCCTTCTTCTTTTGGAATAGAACAGGCGCTCCCCATGGTGAAAGACTTGGTCATATGAATCCTTGCTCAATAAGTTGACGAAGTTGTTCTTTCAATTCAATAGCTTCTGGGAGTGACATTTTGTAAGGTCTTTTTGAAATTGGTTCACTTCCTGGAAAGGTTTCTATTTCATGGTCTATGTCCCTTGGGGGAGGTAAATTGAGAGATCTTTCAAAAATATATTCGAAAATTCCTTAAGCCATTCTGGAGTTGGGTTGTCCCTTGAATAATCAGTCTTATTGAGTTTTACTACAAAGATCTGTTGCCCCTTCCGTAACCCTTTCAGAAGTCGACTAGCCTTAGGGTTCCCATTGGATCCTCGTACTAATGTTTCTTCACCTAAGTGATTTTTGAAGGATAGGTTCCCTTAAGCACAATGAATGTGGGCTTGATTTTTAATTAGCCAATCCATTCTTAGAATACCGTCATAGATTCCTATTGGTAGGGTTTGAAAGTAAGATGAAGTGAGGGTTCCTCCCAGTTCGAATTCTACTTCCCCGGTTGTAAATTGAGATAGAACCTCTTTTCCATTTTCCAGTTCTACCACTAATTTCTTGGTGGGGTATTGGTTTAATATGAGCTTCCTTAAGCATTTACGGGAGAGAAAAGAGTGTGTGCTACCACAATCTATAAGTAATTGAAATTGTTTACGTTGTTTATTTGCAGTGGTTTGGATGACTGCATATTGTTGCTTAGCTCTAGGGTTATCAATAGCGGCAAAAAGAGTAGCTCTTTCATCTTCTTCATTCAAGAAGGTTGGCTCTCCCACTGCAGCATAGGCTCTAGCTCCTCTACCTCGTCCTCTATTTCTTCCTCCTCTTTGATTATGTCCCTGGCCTAATTGAGACTGGGGAATGGTTCCAGCAGCAACTCTGGGGTTTTGTTCCTCGGGACATCTGCTCCTGTAGTGTACCATTCGATTGCATCCATAACATCTGATATTTGGAAAAGTATTTTCTATATTTGTTGCAGCTGTTACTGCCCTTTGTTGATTTCCCTGGTTGAAATTTTCTCTTGCCTTTCCTCTAAAGCTGTTGTAGTTATGATAGTTCCTTGCCGGGGGGTTTCCTTCAGCCACAAGAGGTTTAGCTCTGAGAAGGGCATCTTGAATTGATGTGGACCTCATAGCTTCTAAGCATGTACTTAAAGGTTTATTAAGGCCCTGGCAGACCTGAGCAATCTATTGTTCCGTTGTCATCGGTGGTGCATAGTGCCGTAAAGACACATATTTGGTGTAGTATTCTTCTAAAGTAAGCCCTAACTATCGAAGGGCAAAAAATTCATTCATTCTTATAAATTGATGTGTCGGAGGAAGATATCTCTCTTTTACTACCTGTTTCATTTTCTCCCAGGATGGACTAATGGAAGGATTATCCCTACAATGTTGTTTCCACCAAAGTTTAGCATCTCCAGTGAGTCAAAACATTCCCATCATTGCCTAATTTTTTGAAGCAGTTCCTGCCTTCAGGAAATAGTCGTCCGTGGCATCAAGCCATGCTTCGGCATCACGTTCTAAGTTAGGTCCCTCTCCCTTGAAGGTCGGGAGTTGAACATATTTTAATAGTAGTTTCTTCTCCTGGGTGGGAGTGTAAAGGCTTTTTGCATTGCCCTGAGATTTTAATCAATAAAATTCTTTTGGTGTTAAAGAATAATTTGTTTTGTCTTACAAATTTCCAATCTATGTATATACTTGCTTACTTAAATGAGAACAAAAATCCAACAATCAACATAATCATTCCATTGAATTACTAAAACCATGACATTTTCATAAAACCATGGTATATACAAGAGTTAATACAATCACTAACTCATACTATGTACAAGATGGACTCATACTATATACAAGATGGTAACACTCTATACCAAAATCTTCTTAACTACTGGTGGGTCTGACCGGGGATCAAAAAATATAACATCTTTTGGTCCTCTAAACTTAGGGCTTGCAAAATAGGAATTTACTCAATTTGCAACAACCTCAAACATGATATTGAAAATCATAAACTTCCTGTAAGCCTGGTGGACATGTTTTTGTATTGATAGGAAAATTCTCATTTCAAAATATAGTACAATTATAATTGAAAATTTACTTATTAAATCTCTATTTTGTCAACCTTCCCCCCCTAGGTTCAGTACCTTATTAACTCAGGCTCTGATACCACTTGTGAGGTTCCCAACCCGCCGACACCAAAAATGGGATGGGACCCTAGACACGTCTCTAGGCCTAATAAAAATCAGAGTATCTAAACAAGAAAAAAAAATCTAGGAAATATACCTTTACCATTGACAATGGCTTGGGTTTATAGCCCTAGAAGGAGACCTAGTTCTCTCTTACAACAAAAATAGGACAACATATTAAAAGTTTAAAAGCTATTTTGGCCCTATAAATTCCACAAGATTGGTTAAGGTATTCCCAACAAACGCTTGTTGGTGGACTCCTCTTCCAAATAAGGAAGTTTCTAGACATTTTTAGTATGCGGTAATGGATAGTTACCTAACTAATTAGGTCCACCCGTCCATGATTGACAACCTAAGTCAATCCCCACTTACCACCCCGCACTCACACATGGTACTTTGTTATTTAATTACTACCACAATCTTGTCACAATTAAAATAATGGTTCCTTTTATCCTTCATAACAGGATTTCTTTGAAACAATCCTTGAAAGCAGCATTGCAAACATTCTTTTAGCAAACAGACATCTTTACACTTAAGACAAGGTACTGTCAATCTGAAGTAACTCTGACCAGTATGGCTTGTCTCAAGATCACCTATACAGGGGTGAAAAACGACACCCATTCCTTGTTTATAGAAACTGGGATGAAAAAAGTTATCACCCAAAATCCAGGCGCCCATACGCCAACCGGTTGCCCATAGTATCCACAACCATAGAGAGGCACAGGTAAAGACTCCACGTGCATGGAGGTAACCGACTCATCCATGGCTGACTCGCCATCATTACTCATCACTTGGAGTAAAATATTCCAAGGAATCAGAGGTGTCTTGAGACAAGCTATCTTAAGGATGATCAAACATTCTTTCCTAGGTCAATGAGTCTTAGCCCAAACAGTTCTTTCCTATTTAAAAACAATGCTCATTAGTTTCTTGGAAGTTACCTTCCGTTTTTGGCCTATTAATCCTTTCTGATTCTTACGTATGCAATGCTAATTTATAAAAGAACATTAAACTATTTTAATACTTAAGTGAATAAATTGAAACCCACCTGAGACTGATCAGCCATCTGTTGCTGCACTGGCGCCTCAAGACTCTCCTCCGTAGGCTTATGACTAGGCCCAGCCTCATGGTCATGGGACGCTCTAATCCTTTTGCTCGTTGTATCTTCATCATCAGACTGAGGATTTCCTCGGGTCCTTTTCGGAGCCATAGTGGTAGCCTTTATAAAAGGATACTTAATCGATTAGAGAATTAGATAGATAATCTCTCTTATTTCTTTTATCCCAAAATAGAGATTTTTAGATTAAGTAAGTATCTTTGATAAATATCTAGGTGAGATATTTTCTCCTTAGCTTCCTAGTAGTGTTATTGTTCTCCCATAATTATCTTATAATTATTGAGGTTTTTTTACTAAATTCCTTATTTAATTCCTGTTCAAAAATATCCTAATTTGGCTTTTAGTAATCTATGAATTACTTATCTTCTTGTGGGATATTTACTCTAGGTGTATTTTGAAGTATTATCACTCTAATAATTATCTTGCTAACTTATAAATTGATTTATAAATCTTCCCTTCTCAATTTGTAGTCCAAATTAGACAATAAGATAAGATAATTAGCTAAACTAATTACATGGGATTGAGGTAATTATCCAAACTTTCTAAGGTTATTTCTTATCTCTGATAATTATCGTGTAGTTTTATAAATTAACTTGCTAATTTTCCTTCTCAATTTATAGACAAAATCAGGTAATAATAGCTAGGGTATTTAGCTAAGCTAATTATCTGGGCTTGACCTATTTTTCTTAGATTCTTATCAAGAATTTCTACCTTTGATAGTTATTATATAATTATATAAGTAATTTAACTAATTTTCCTTTTTTATTTTTGCTCAAAAATAGACAATTTTGGCCTATTTATTAGATAAATTAGTTTCCTTTGTATAACCTAATTATCCTGGCTTTCTAACCATGATTACTATCTCAGATAATTCTTGTGTAATTTTCCTAATTTCCTCCTTTCATTTATCTTCAAAAATAGGTTTTTTGACTAAGATAATTAGCTAGATTAGTTTTCTATGACTAAGCTAATTATCATGGCTTCTTAATGATGTATTCTAATTTTCAAAATTATCCCAAAGCTATGTAATCTAATTTACTAATTTTCCCCTTTAATCTCTCTTCAAAAATAGGGTTTTTTTACTAAGATAATTAGCAAAAAGAAAATTTTGTGGCTAAGCTAATTATCATGGTATCCTAACTTTGAAAATTATCCCAAAGCTGTTTACTCTAATTTACTAATTTCTCCCTTTAATTTTCCTTTAAAAATAGGGTTTTTTGACTAAGATAATTAGCTAAATTAATTTTATATGGCTAAACTAATTATCACGACTTCCTACTGATGTACTCTAACTCTAAAAATTATCCCAAGGCTATCTAATCTAATTTAGTAATTTCCCTTCAAAAATAGGGTTTTTTTACTAAGATGATTAACTAAATTAATTTTTTATGGCTAAGCTAATTATCACGGCTTTTTTAATAGGTAAACTAACTCTGATAAATAGCACATAATTATCTAACATGTTTTTCTAATTTTCATCTTTAATTTAAGAAAAAAAACAATTAATTTCATCTTTATTAAATACTTAGATTAATTATCTTTTAATGAGTAATATATCCCATGTTTCTAAGAGTATTTTGAAAATGTGAAGCAAGGGACCCTATTTATACTTTTTCTGGGCCTTATGGACCTTCCCTCGCTGGAACAGGCAGGTGCTTGCAGCTCAAGCAACCCCCAAGCTCAAAAAAATGCACCATCTATTGCTACTCCTGTCTCCCTGGCAGGTCCTGCAACCTCCTCCCACAACCTGCCTGATTTAAAAATCAACCCTGCTAATTGTTTTTGTTATTTTTTGCTAATTTCATAAATATCTAGGGAAAATATATGGGAAGCCTTAGTAAAAGTCTATGCTTAATGCTTATTGCAACCATCAAGTCTACACTTAAATGATTACTGCAACCATCCAATTTTTCTTAACAATTTAATTTACATCAAACCTTCCAGTGGAACTAGCGGAATCAGTTTTTGTCTTATTTTAATTTTGAAAATTCCTAGTCCAGGGTTTGCTATGCTTAAGATTCCAAAAATACCATGTTTTATTTCTTTTGAAATAGTGTTTTTACCTGATTGCCTGACCGATGCTTTCTTGTAAAGCTTGAGCTCATTCCTGGCTGCTAGAAAGGTGGAGACCTTCAAGGCACTCATTGCCACCCAAGGGGTTGGTTGGAATTCGTCAAGCATGGCTTGACTACCATTACAGCAAGATTGTTACTAGCTTGGTCAATTCCATTTCTCTGCATGGATTGGCACACATGATTGATTGTTCGTTTCTAGAATTGCACGAACATATGGCTTATACATATATGATATGTTGGAACATCATTTTAGACAAGCACAGCTTGTGTTAAGTTGTAGCAAGGCTTGTCAACATTACCAAAAGTGTAATATTTTTGTTTTTGAACACACAGTGTGCAACAACCACTCACAAGCAAGGCTTGCATGAGAAATGATCTCGTTTCCAAGCAAGGATTCTTCCCTGCATGGAAAAGGTCAGGGCATGGTAGTGCTTGAGAATCCCATGGAGATTGGCACGACCTGTTGCTAGCCTTGGTGAAGGAGGCATAGGTACCTCGGAAAGACCAACCATTACCTACAATTCCACAAGGTTGACTTTCTTTTGTTATGAAATTGTAAATTGGCAAGAGTATGTGTTAGCTATGAGAACCAAAATTGCATGGGTACTTATGTGAAGCAAGGCTTCCTTTTCGACATTTGGCATAGCGGTTTCCAAGTTTGGAATATGCTAATAGCATACGAACTTAGCGAAACTTGCCAAGATGTCTCTAGGTTTTTGAATCACACAAGGGTGTAGATGGTACATAGGCTAACTCACTGGATCAGCAAATATGGCTATGAGCAAGATTTCAGCGAGTTTTTATCAAGACAACAGGCCACAACAAGGCAACCAGGTTAGACAATTTTGAGTTTTCTTGTATTTCTTCATTTTAACTTTTAAGTTGTCCAAGATTGCCTAGTGTACAAAGCAAAGTGCTTTGATAGTATTTATGAGAAGCAAGGCTTCTAACCCGTGCCAAGATCCTACAATCGACTTCCAATCAACGACATTGGCACATAGTTATGGGCATTCAACAACATACGGATATAATCTCACAAACATTACATAAGAAAACAAAGAATTGTGATGTATCCATGCCCAATTGTGCACGGAACTTTTGGTATTGGCTCAATTTGTAGAGGTCGTCAATGTTGTCCTGAAATTACACCTCTGCGTGCATGACATACCAGTGAGAATGACATAACTCCATGTCATTACTATTATTTTAAGGACAAGGTAAGTGATTTGATATCTTTGTAAAAAAATTATGTTTATTCACAGGCAAAGTGCAGTATTTAAGTCACTCTGATACAATCACGCTCACAAGGTAGGTGGGTTAAGATGTGACTTATGGTATCTCTCTCTATGAGAGCGTTGTACACACACACTATTGTATGCTTATAGGATAAGCTATGATTCAGACCATGTTGGCACACAAGCTTTTGTAAGGTGCATACAACACATTAGAATAAGGGGTCTTCCTCAACCTAGCATTCTCTCTCTCTCTCTCTCTCTCTCTCTCTCTCTCTCTCTCTCTCTCTCTCTCTCTCTCTCTCTCTCTCTCTCTCTCTCTCTCTTTCCACCTTCTATGCGGGAAAGGTGAAACTAAGCATGGTTTTATATCAATATGGTAACAGGAAGGGCTAAGAACCATCTATTACCACCTATGTTGGAATGTCTAAGAGGCATCTGTTTGTAATCCATCATTGATTGTTTTCAATCTCGAACAATTCTATCCGGTGGAGTACCCATCAATTATAATGGACAAGCAAGCGTCCTACCATTAGAATTTTTTTGTGCATGATTGTAGCACTACACATCTTAAGTATGAGGATCAAGTGGAGTTTTTGAATGTCTTAAACTCGTAAGAGCTATCTCTACCAAGGTGTATAGATGCAACCATCATTTCAGACAGCACGACTATTCACAAAAACCCTAGATTACTAATTTTTTAGGTTTGAAAAAGACCTAGTGGTAAATATGATTCCACCTTTAATGGATCTCCTATTTCATCTATAGCACTAAGTGTGTCTTTATGCGTATAGTTTGGGGGTAAGACCCAGATCGTGATTCCTAAAATACTTATTAATTGTGATGGTCAATTCATAGAATCTTCCAACTTGCACTTTCAAGGAAATAGGTACATAAAGCTGCCAAGGGCTAGTGGATAATTTCAACTTTCAAAGTTGAGTTCAGATACTATTGGCTTCTAGTTGAGCAATTTCAATACAAAAGTCTAATGAAGGGTTTGGCAATGTCGATTTTAACCGAGGGGTTTGGATTGCAACGGCAACACCGACGGTTACATGTGCAATACTACTTACATTTTACTAATTTTCAAATTCGTGCTCCCAATCCTTTGCAGGCAAGGAGTTTGGGTAGGTGTCTTTCACTACGGATAAGTGAACACTATGTTAAACCTCCAGGTACGCATCCGATTCGGTTTTGTTTCTTTTTGTTTTCTTTTCCACGGATGCATAAACTATGTTGTCATCCATTTTTGCTGTTAAGAAAAAGGACAAGGTCATGTAAGAGCCAAGAAATTTGGGTTGTAGTGTCCAAAATAAGTTTCCGCATTATGCAGGTATAGACCCACTTGTCGGGTTTAATTTGGCACATGTCGCATGGGATACAACATGGCCTAGGAACTCAAGGAGTTCGGTTTAGCCATTGTGGAGCATGGATAATGAGGGTCTCTCTCACACACATCACATGTGTGTTTACAATTACCTCCACACCCAAGTACATCTTACAATTGACAGATGTTCTTTTTTCAGACATACTTACCTAAAACATATTCCACATGTCGAGAATATGAGTCTTTGGGACTAACACTGGTGCCGCTACTTCAATTATGTGTTGTGATGATGTCTCTAGGTGCTGGTTGAATCCGTTTTCTATACTATTTTTTGCACATCGTATCAAGAACAATCTTAGTGTCAAAAAATTATCGGATACTTACAACGCCTTGTTAAGGTACAAGTGATGCTAAATAGCATTAATGGATGGTTATTTGTGCATATAGCAAGCCTATGAGTTGTTAATGAAAATATTTCATTGTTTGTACCTTGAAGTGATTAATATTTCACCTTCTATTATGGTTCAAACATTTCAGCAAGGCTTGCAAATGATTGCAGCAAAAGTATTTAGTTTCTTTTCAGAACTATTTACATTCCTCTTTAATGTGTGCTAGAAGCATCACATTTGCCATAAGTATGGCCAAGGATGCTCATGGATATACAGATTTGGATCTGTTTTTTGCTAAATGCATGCACACTGGGTGTTATGGGCCCTAGTGTTTATCAAAGGCTGATTTGGAGTGGCATGCATATTCATCACATTAGTGCTATGAAGTATTATGCACTCTATGTGCAGTATCTTTATGAGATTATGTTTGGATCTACCAATAACCATTAGAGGTCATGGCTCGGTTTGGGTGCTTATGGATCTTTCATGTTAACCAAGATGGTTATTCACAACATTTTGATCCTCGTTTTCCAGTCATTTGGAAGACTGTGTGTTGTAAACCGTGAGGAATCCTAGACACCTCACTCCTGTCAGATCCAAGGGGATAGGCAGATTACAAAAGTTATGCTACTATTAGTATCCAAGGGGATAGTAGATTACAAAGATTACAAAGTGTAATCTCATGCTAAAGGATATGAAAAGTGCATATGTTAGCTAAAGTGCATTACTATAAGTTAAATCAAGTTTACAACTAGGTTTAGTCTCTTCAAGTATAATTCAAGACCTCAACCTTGACCACTGTTTATGGTGAGGTTGTTTACTGATACGAGAAGATAACAAGTCAAGGACTTAAACTTGGCATATTGAGTTATGTCAGCAAGTTACTTTCATGGAAAGTGAAAGAGGTACTCTTTTGGGTACATCTTATTTGTGATAACTTGTTTAGCATACTCAAGTGAGTTCTAAATGGAGTTTATACGCCATGCACAGCTGGGAAACATTAGTGTATCACCACTCAAGGATGCCATTGTGGGAAACATTAGTGTATCACCACTCTTGTTTTCAAGGATGAAAATGTTTCTCCAAGGGGGGAGTAATGTCATGCCAAGGGCATAAACCCCGGTGGTCAAGGACCAGGCCCAAGGGGCTGGCTACTAGTGTGGATAGGGAATGAGACCCAGGGGGCTATATAAAGGGAGGTTGGGAGGAACATTCTAGGGAAGTCCCACCAGGGGACTCATACTTAAAGACAAAGACGCACCCTAACAACCAAATTGCACATGGTCATGTCAAGGGACTACGTGAGCTAGGAAGAGGGGAATGTTTGGCCATTTTAGCATACGGATACCCACCTAGCCAAACACCACATTTTAATGTATTTATAGCATTTTAATATATATATACTCTATTATTTCTCCAATATGGTGTAACTATACCATGTCAAAATCCAAATTCCAAAGTAGCAAATATGTTCTATGAGTTGTATTTCTTTCACGATATTTGTAAAGGCCCATGTGAGCTAGTCATTAGCCATTTAGAAAGCTCTATGTATAAAATAAAATAACCTTAGTATGAAATAGAGGCTTCTCTTTTGAAAAAAGAAGCTTTGTTTTACCTATGCTCAAGCGGTATCGAGAAGTGCATAGTGCAGCTAGGAAAGCGTCGAACCTCTAACTATGAGAGTCTGTAGAAAATTCAAGTGAGTCGCAAAATATTTGAACCAAAAAACAGACCAAAAATGAACAAAACTCTAGCCATGAAATATTTTCTCTAAAAAAGAACCAAGATCAACTAAAAACTCTTGTGTGTGGGATGATTTGGTGTAGCCTAGCTCCCAATTGACAAGTACAATGTCTGTTTGCACTAACATTTTCTTCCTCTAATTCTTTGTCAAGTCCATTTCATGGAAGCTTCAAAAATTTCATATACAAGCCCCCACACCTATTTTAGAAGAGAAAACCCTAATTTAATCCCCCACACACTAGAATTTAGGGTAGGAACAACGCGAAACTGTATGAGCACACCATGGAAGAAGATTGTGTATCCCTTCACAGATAAGCTCAAAGTGCTAATAGTTTTCTTTTTGAATGTTCTTCTGGCTCTAATAGTCATGGCATTGTGAGTGATGTGCACACAAAACTTGCTATTTTTGGACAAGACCGTTCGCATTGAACTTCTAGGAAAAACAAATGTGCCATCTCCATGAGCTTGACATATGTACATTTCTAAGTTGAAGTGGACATGTTTTTATGTGATAAAACATGTCATAATTCCACGTCTAGGGCTTTGCCACCCCGATAAGGTATGCACACAACTACATGTGTGGCAACTGCTCTCACATATTTTACATTATGTAGATTGTGGCATTTGATCCCTCATATCAAAATGCATAAAAATTGGGGTGAACATTTTGATTCACATTATAACCATTCCTCAGCATGACGTCCACCCCTCTAAACCTACACATCCTCCAACATGTGCCACGCATATCTCTTTGCAGGTCTAGTCTTCATTTAAGTCAGCATACGTACGAAATTGAACCACACGCTTCCCATCCCTACTCCTTATCCGAGCATAAATTGATCCATCGTCCATCACCTTTGTTTCCATATGAGTAGAAGTGATGTATGGCTGCCCAAGGATAAGAGGATATGTAGACATCTCTTGGACAAAGAAGTTTTGATCATCTTTCACATCCCCTATAGTCATCCTTACATCTGGACAAGCTCCATATAGCTCCCTTGATTATTTATTTTCTGCAAGAATTATCCATCCATGACTAGTATTGATTGGCCATTTTCCTTTTTGATATAGACTCTTGAACATAAGTTTAATCTCTGACCCATGATCTATCAGCACAATGTATGGCTCTTTTAAATCTTCCACTTTTACCAGGGTCTTAGTACTTGCTCTTTTGCAATGACTCTTGCAGTAATAACTCTTATGAGTTTTCTCAATTTCATCTTCATTATCCAAAAAACGAACCTATTTTACTCCTCCTCTAGACTTGTAGCATCCAACAATGGTTTCATCACTTTGCTCATTATAAACCTCTACTCCTTGTGCATTCAAAGTATCACTTTCACCTTACACGTGAATTGTTTCGATAAGAGACTATTTTTGGGGTTCATCAACACATGAAAGACTAACTGAGAACACCATTTCCTCACAAATAATCAAATCAAGAAACACTTTAGGCATAAGAAAACGCATACATGTTACTTTAGATTGAGCAAAATACTACACAGAGATAGATCATACACAACAAAGAGCATAGTGAGAGGCGGTTTTGCGAGACAGACCCAACAGCCTCAACACCAATTCTAATGCATGATGGCCTCATCGGTGAAAGACAAAAAATAAGGGGCACCACCTAGCTTGGGATGTGGCTAGGACGTAGGGTGAGCATCAATGCACATCACTCACACACCAGGGCATGGAGCTATTCACTCCCTCACTCAAACACAACCAAAGGTAATGGACTCCATCCACTCATGGGTGAGTTTATGCACATGTAAGAGACTAAGAGTCAAGGATAAGGGGGAGGAGGGGGGAAGGGGGGAAGGGGGAGAGACCCAAAATGATCACACCAAGTAGCACATCATCATGGACCATGAATCCCACTAATCACACAAAAATGCACATTGTATAGAACACAAGTGGGTGAATTGATTTACAACATGGGAGAAATTCATTATGGTGGTGAGAGGAGTTGATGTTGATGAGTGTACCAATATAAATGACTACCACTCGATCATGTTTCCATACAGGTTCTATGGGCCGTGCCACTCCACAAAGCCTTGCAAATGGTGCTCGCAAGATCTTGCGGCATATGGAGTGTAACATTGTGTGATATTTGTAGTTTGTGCTAATCATTAGAACTGTGATATTGTGAGAGGGAGACCTTTCTAAACCATGGTGCATGATAGGTGCTCTACATTGAGAATAGATGACATGCCGGAAATTGGCATTGTGATGGTGTGTGTTCTTGTTGATGTCTTTGTGTGATGGAGACCTCTCCCTATATGGGAAGAGAGGGTGGGATTTCCTATACTTTTTATTGGGGGTTGACCTACACCATGTGACGATGGGTCATCCATGTCTGATGCATGATGCTTGTGATAGAGGCCCACATAGAGGAAATAGTAGAGAAAGAGAGAGAGTAAGGTAGAGGAGTGGGGGGTTTTTATAGGGTATTCTAGTCGTAGCTAGATTATTTGAGAGAGGAATGAGGTGATTTTACAAGAATTTAAGACCATATTAGGTAAAGTGGGAAAATCTCAATTCCAGGTTGGACAACTTTTAATATGTCATGTTGTAGTAATGAGATCTTGTACGTCCAAAACATCAATTCTGCTAAGATCTCATTCCACTTTATGCACATATAGTACACATTGAGAGAAACATTGGACATGAAGTTTTAGCCAATTTCACCATTAGAAGATTAGTACAATGCACCCCTTGTCATTGTCTATACTCTATTTGTCCTACCTACAATCTACCTTACCATGGAGAACTTCGATTAAAGGCCAAACACTTGTCCAGGCCAAGGTCAAAGTAGCTACCTAAAATTTTTGTTCAAGGTCCACCCCTTGTCCAAGATATGACCCATTGAGCATTAGAACCAACTTGTGCATGAAATTCGAGCAATGTGCACCTCTAGTCTAGAACTTTTTCACTTGAGACAAGAGTCGTATAGAAAACATATAGCATATGCTAGAGCTTGATTGAGCATAACTCCACCACATGGCCAAGCTAGGCTCCACTAAAATTGAGACAGAATAAAGCTTTACCATATGCCCAAACCAAGCTCCAGTAACACATGAAAACACATGCTTTGTTGTACATTGGGTTTCTTGTTTCAAGGTCCACCACATGTCCAAGCAGCAGCTCATAGATAGTAGATGGTTTATTCTAATAGTCTACCCATGCCTAGTCTTAGATATGCAAGGGGTACCACTTTTTTAAGATGTTCATGGATAATAATAGAAGGTCCACCACTTGTCCATAGATGCAAGGTCCAACCTTCAAGTCTATATCTTGAATGGTTTGTCGTTTTCACCACCTAGATAACCCAGGATATATTGTCCATGAGGGATTTTGTTTGAAGGTCCACCACTTGTCCAAGCTAGCTCCATTGGAACATGGATAGAAGCAAAGCCCCACCATCTAAGCTTCTTTGAAGCATGGAGAGAAGCAAGATCAACCACTTGGCCCAGCTAGGCTCCATTGAAATTGGAAGAGAAGCAAGTTTTACCATATGCTCAAATTAGGCTCCACTAAAATATGAAAAACCCATGCTATGTTGTACATTGAGTTTCTTTTTTTGATGTCCATCTCTTGTACAAGCTAAACCTTATAGACAATAAATGATTTAGTCTAATAGTCCACGGCTTGCCCAATCTTAGAGATGCAAGTTTTAGCTTTGGTCTAAGATGGGCATGGAAAAAGAATAGATGGTCCACCACTTGTCCATCCTTGCAGCTATGTGCAAGGTGAACCACTTGTCTAACTTGTAAGGCTATATCTTGCAAAGTCCACCACTGGTCCATCCTTGTATCTATGTGCAAGTCCACCACCACTTTCAAACCTATAAGTCTATACGTTGATTTTTTTTTTTCACTACTTGGATAACCCATGATATATTTTCCATGAGGGATTTCGCTTGAAAGGTCCACCATTTTCCAAACTAGCTTCATTGGAGCAAGGATAGAAACAAAGCTCCACCTCCTATTCCATTTATGCTTCTTTAAGACATCAAGAGAAGCAAGCTCTACCACTTGGCCAAGCTAGGATCCATTCAAATTGGGATGGACACAAGCTTTACCATATGTCCAAACTAGGATCTACTAAAACATGGAAACATATGCTATGTTGTACATTGGGTTTCTTTTTTCCAAGGTCCACCGCTTGTCAAAGCTACACTTCATAGTTAATGGATGGTTTAGTCTAGTAGTCCACAACCTGCCTAGCATTAAAAATGAAATATATATTGCTTGTCTAATATGGGCTTGGGGAAACAATAGAAGGTTCACCACTTGTCCATCCTAGTATCTAGCAAGGTCCACCACTTGTCTAACCTATAAGAATACACCTTGAATGGATTTTCTTTCACCGCCTTGATAATCCAAGATATCCTATCCATGATAGCTTTTTTTTGAAGGGCCACCATATGTCCTAGCTAGCTCTATTGGAACACTGATAGAAGAAAACCTCCATCATCTAGCCCATCTATGGTTCTTTGAAACATGGAGAGAGACAAGCTCCAATACTTGGCCAAGCTATGATCAGTGAGACTAGGATAGAAGCAAACTTTACCATATTTCCAACTAGCCTCATTAAAACATGGATTACCCGTTCTATGTTGTACATTTAGTTTTTGGTTTCAAGGTCCACCACTTGTTTAAGCTACACTTCATAGATAGTAGACGATTTAGTTCAGATGTCCACAATGTGCCCAACCTTAAAGATACAAGGTAAATAGCTTATCTAAGATGGGAATGGAAAAATATTAGAAAGGTCACTACTTGTCTATCCTAGATCTAGGTGCAAGGTCCACCACTTGTCCAACCTATTAGCCTATATCTTGAATGGTTTTTTTGTCACCACCTTGATAATGCATGATATATTGTCCATGGGGGTTTTTGTTTGAATTTCTAGTAGGTGTCCAAGGTAGCTCCATTGGAACATGGATAGAAGAAAATATCCACCATCTATGCTTCTTTGAAGCACGGAGAGAAGAAAGATCCATTGCTTGGCCAAGCTAGGCTCCCTTCAATCTGGGAGCTGGAGCAAAGAAATCTTTACTAGTGTCCAAATTAGTCTCCATTCAAACATGGAAAACCATGTTGCACATTGGGTTTCTTGTTTCAAGTTCCACCACTTGTCCAAGCTACATTTCATAGAGGGTAGATTTTTTAGCCAATCCCATGTTTGTAGCCAATTACACCATTAGGAGACTAGTACATTGGATCCCTTATCTTTGTCTATGCTCTATTGTTTTACCTATAGCTTATCTTAGCATGGAGATCTTGCTTTGAAGACCCACAAATTTGCCAAGATGATGTCAAAGTGAGTACCTAAAATTTTTGTTCAAGGTCCACCACTTGCCCAAGCTAGGACCCATTGAGCAGTACAATCTACTTGTGTATTAACCTAAAGTAACATCCCCCTCTAATCTATGACTTCTTCATGTGAGACATGATCTATACATAGAAAATGTAACATATTCTCTCGCATCATAAAAGGGTTGGTTTTATGGTGCATATGTCCAATATAGTCTTCCTTGCCTTTTAGAGGAATACAAAGATCACCACTTGTCAAAGCTACACACCCTTGCCTTCTTTCACATGGATGCAATGATAAACATTTGTGCCCAAGAAGAAGATCTCTCTAACGTATGCAAAGTCCATGAGCTCTCCATTCCACACTTGCAAGTGACGTCAAGCATAACTTTCTCCTAGTTACAAGTAGCTTCAACCTTGAGATGGACTGACATAGAACTACTTCTGTAAAAAGAATTATCTTTGTTACTACATGATGAGACATAGACCCCAATTAAAAAAATTAAGAACCCACAAAACAAGGTGCACTCTAACAATACATTGGAGTCTCCTTAAACTTGGATACACTTTAATACATTTAAGTCCCCTTAAAGTAGAGTGCACTCCATTCACACAACTTTGATCTAAGAAACAAATGCACTTTGATAATACATTAGATTCTTCTTACAATAGGGTGCACTCTAGTAATACATTGAAGTCCCCTTAGAGTAGGGTGAACTGCATTGAAATGTTCATCAAATTGAAGCAATTTTCTAAAAATAATGTTTTAGAATATATAATCATACAAGTATTGAAAGATCACCATTACACTAAGAAGGACATAGAGGATATCATCTTATACAAAAGGAGATCATTGCTAAACATTTTTCAATGTTGTTTCCTTGCCTAGTACACACTGAGGACATAATTTGTCTCAGGATCACTATCCTGGTTTATAATTGTCTTTAAGGTATAGTCTCTCTTGTCTCTTGTATACAACCATCCTAGCAACCATGGAATCATTGTTTCTTGTAAGAATCTTTGAAGCTACTCATATCTTTTCCTCCACATCTTTGGAAATATAAAATATGTCCATGGAAAATTCCACATCACCCTGTATGGAGTGTCATAAAAAAATAAGGTGTTCTTTGCATCTAAATCCTCAAACATATTCCAAATATCACTCAAATTTTTGTGCTAAACCCTTTTAAATCCTAACATGATGCATTAGGAAAAATATGAACCCTCTAGGGGCCCTTTGGGATTAAGGTTAATTAGAGGCCAACCAATAAGAAGAGGGTGGTGGACACACTCTATACCCTCAAAAAAGTAGGGGGACAAGGTAGCGTTACACCTCTTAATGGCCTCTTACCTAGTGAGAAGGTAAGGGAGGTGGCTAGGGGAAAGGGAGGGAAGGGGGGGGGGGGGGGGGACCACTTTGACCTTTTTCCCCCCACTTTTTGGCCCGGATTTAAAAAAACACTAAAAATTTTAAATTTTCAAAAAAATTCCAATTTCAAGTTTTCCCTCCTTAAAAGGTCCCCTAACCTATTTCATGGTCAAAAAAGTATTTTTGACCTCCAAAAGTCAAAAACGTGCACTAAAAAATTTCAAAAGATAAATTTTTTCAAAAAAATTCAAAACATCATTTTCCACCCTCCAAAGTCCTTCCAAACCTATTCTATAGCTAAAAAGTGATTTTCTCTCTCTACAAACCCTTTTCCAAGCTCTCCATGGCTGCAACAACCACATGTACCCCTATAGTCCAGCATTATCTCTCTACTAGCTTTCTCCCATCTCCATTGTAGCACCAAGCAAGCTTCTCCCCCATCTCTTCCCCTTGCCCACCACATAGTTCCACACCAAGCTAGATCCTCTCCCTTCTCTCACCTCCATTACAGCATGAAAACAAGATTCTCCTCCTTCTACTTTCATTCACTCGTACTACATGGAAACCTCTACTCCCGAAGGTGGAAAAAGCATCAACTCACATGACTTGCATACCACAAGAACAGGAGGTGCGAATAGTGCATGGGCATTGCAAGGATTCATCTCCAACATAAAGATAGAATGGTGAGAAAACTACCCTTGTAGCTTACATTCAGAGCTTAAGATCATCTCCATCTTTAATTTTATCATGCTGGAGGGAATTAACCTCTTTATGGCTTTCAATGTTTAGGCTTCACACCTCATAACATTGGGTGGTGCTATTTTGTTGATGGCTTTGGTGCGCCATCTATAGTTTTGTAGCATGTGATTGAGTCTCACAATGTAAGTAAGTTGTGTTATCTATGGAGAGTTATCAAAGATTTTTCTTATAATTTATTCTTTGTATAGTTGTCATTAGATTATTAGAATGATATCATTTTGTACTTTATAACTTTGTGCTCACATAATCTGTTGTTTACTTACAGAGTCAACTTGTTTTGAGAGGACATGAGCAAGCAACCATGTGCAGAGATGGAAATCACCCTATTTTTGTTCCATGAGGAACCTTTCACTACTGTGTTAAAAGATTTTTATAAGAATAGTAGGATTTTTGTAGAATCTTGAACCAATAGGTACTCTCTAGGAGCTCTTAGAAAAGCCATCCCTATAGTACTACTATCTTCCCTAGTGTCATGGACACACAAATACTTGTGTATATGAATCTCTAGAAATATATATCAATAGCAACATTTCAAAAGTTGATAAAGCTAAATTTTGCTTTCCCAAATGTTATTGTTTCCATACTATGCCTATGCCAAGCTTGACTTAGAGAAATGACAACTTGAGATGGAGGTGTAGATATATAGGGGTGACTTATTATTGATTCTTGTTTCATCATATATATATTATAAAGCCTTTGAGTTTCCACCTTTTTGAGTAGTGTTGACAAGTTTTTGGTATCAAACCTTCTTAAATATCCCTATTCATTCGCTATTGGTAGCTATTTATTTGGTATTGCTAAAGATCATACCAATAGCTATCACCTTGTGAACTTAATTGTTGAATTGCGGATTTGATTTTTACTATGTAGCTCATTTGGATAGAGAAAGTGTAAACATAAATTATAGATACATGCATTGTTAACATAGAAGATATGTATCACTCGAACTTATATAACTGCTAATCAAGAAACCTTTGGTTGGATACTATAACATGTGGTTTCAAATACCAAAGAAATGGCTTAACCAAAACATTCCCAAGAACACGAGGTGAACACAAGGAAGTAAAAATTGGCTCCTTGGTTGGTTGATTTCTAGTGCTAAATGTTCTTAGTGCACAAAATTTGTGAAGCCTTTGACTTTGGGAGTTCACTAAAGTATATGTAACATAGCACATGTGTTCAACAGAAGGGAATTTATATTCTTGTAAAGTTACAGAAACATGTGTAGGTAAGGCCTATAAGGGTTACTTTCAATCCATTGTGGTGAACACACATGATATAGGAAAATTTTACATAGTGAATACTCCAAACATCAAACACTACACCTCTATCTCATGGCCATACATTAAAACAAAGCCCCTATTTGTCATTTTGAAGCCCCAGGGACCCTCAACAAGAGGGACCACAACGGCGTGCAGAATGGCCATCCAGGGACAAATAGAGGCCAAGATATTTCCAAGAACAGGGGATGGGCACAAGGAAGTAAAAAATGGTTGATAAGCATGATACAAGGTTTAGGTATCTGCCATTTGTGGGGGGGGCTTGCTATGAACACATTAAACTGCCCAGTTCTATCTCATGGCCATGCATTAAAAAAAGCATATACTTGTCATTTTAGGGCCCCGGGGACCCTCAACATGAGGGGCCACAAGGGCACGCAAACTGGCCATCCAAAATTTTTTTAAGTGTTGAACTTTTAGGCTCTTCTCAAGAGCTTCTAGTGTTCACTTGGCTCCGAATCTGTCTGGGCTTGTCTCACATAAATTTGTTCATCTCGTCGCGCTCTTCGACCATCGTGTGATGCAAAAAAATCATATCCTACTCGGATTCTCCAAAAATCAACGTGCAAGTTGGCAATTTCTTAAAAAATGATGTAAAACAGACATTTCTTACTTTTTCCTTAATCTACGGGCTCGAACGAGCATTAAAACCATGGAATCTAAAAATACTAAGAGAACCAATGTTTTTTATTGTGTTAAGGGTTGCATTTCCTACATACAAAACTTTCTCAAAATCTCACCCTAACACCTTCAAAAGTGGCTTCCAAGGAGTGCCCTCAATCAAAAATTGAAACTGAAGGAAAACAATCAGAATGAACTCCTAGACTGTGTACAAACTTTAAAATAACCAAAATTTCTTTTTTTTAAAATTTATTGCTAAAAATTTGAAAATAGACCACCCTTGGACTTCCCACAATGATAGAAATCAAAGGGTTCAAGGAGAGATCTCGTGTCACAAGTGCAAGGTAGGAATCTAATCGAAGTTTATTCCGTCAAGATCTCTTATACTTTATTATATCTTCTCATGTATAATCTTACCAAACAAAAACAAACTTACACTTTAAATGACTACAAATTTTTTTTAACTTATCAAACAATCTAAAATATGGTAGACCTAGAGTGCTCTTACACATCAACAAACAAAAAAGTCCAAATTTCTTCTCATTAACTTTGATAAACGTAAATCTGTGAACAACTTCCAAGGAGTAGTGCGGTCATAGTTCTTACATCCATTCCATGACATGGTATGCTCCTGGGGTGACCTATCATAAAAATATCTTTGGTAGGAGTGCCCTCATGTTAGGAAAGGGTGTGTTACTGCTGATGAAAAGTTTTTGCATTGTCCTACTAGGGATCTCTCCATGTTAGCATAATGATTTTTGGTGTAGTGGGAGCCACATTGCCGCTGAGGAGAGCTTTGTGCCACCGTAAAAGCTTCATGTTATGCCAGTTCCTTGAGCCATTCTTGCAAACAACGGCACTCAACTAGCATAGCAAGAGGTCACCTTGTAACAAAAACATGTATGAATTCAACATTTGTAAGCTATATAATGAAGACACTTGTTAAGTATATGTTGTACAAATTTGCAAGTATTTCTATCTAATTGGGAATAAACAATCCTAAAATATACATTAGGATGCACCTACCTGCAAGATGTAACAAAGAAGACTGTTTTAGAGGAAAAGTGGTGACACTTGGCCTCTCTAACCTGCAGCCTTTCACTATTTGTGCATAAAAGCAACCTTTGTGCCAAGCACTACAAAACAAGTAGAGGCAACACCTTAGATTTCAAAGTTTATGATAAGAAGAACACAATCAAAAGTAAGAAGTATATTGTTACCTTGCATAAAGGGGTGTTTTATTCAAATATGTGATGGTATTGGCAAGATATTGAAGAACCATCAACATTCATCTCACCGATGGTACGACGTTCCTGGGACGACCTTTGCTCACCCTCACATGCGACCTTCGGTGCAAACGTTGCGAACAAGCAAATATGTATGCATACACTTTGTGATGTCCTTGAGCACCATGGTAGCTGTTGCATGAGGAATCAAAGGATGAAAAGAGAAAGGGGGGAGGGAGAGAGAGGAAAATAAGAGTAGACAAGGGGGTAGTGGGAGAGAGGGAGAGAGAGAGAGAGAGAGAGAGAGAGAGAGAGAGAGTGGAGAAGGAGGAGAGAAGGGGGCAGGGAGGGAGAGGGAGGAACATGGGAGAGAAGGGGACAGTGGGGGAGAGGGAGAGAGAGGGGAGGAGGAGGAGAGAAGGGGGCAGGGAGGGAGAGGAGAGGGAGAAAGGAGAGAGGAGAAAGAGAGAAGAAAGGTTTTTTTTAGGGGGGATTTTTTTTTAAACAAATGGACTTTTAGTGCTTGTAAGTTTAAAAAAAAGGTCAAAAAATACTTTTTTGATATGGGGGGGAGTTTTAAGTCAAAAATAAGTAAAAATAACTTTTTTTTTAAAGTCAAATTTTGGCTCTTAGTGATCCACGTTTTTGATGATGTGGCCACACCTCTTTACTCCCTTCACTTTCAAAAAGCTAGAGAGAGAAGGTGACCTCCTAGGTCCACATCCTACATGTGTTTTAAAAAAATTCTAGAAAAGCCTACTCAAAACTAGCTTCTTCAATGCCCTTGTCCCCTTAACCCTACACACCATTAGCCTTTATCCCTAAAAATTAGGATTCCTTACAAGGCCCATGCAAGGTTCATATTTCTCCTAATGGTTTGGGTTTTGGTAGTGCTTATTGCTTATAAACACTTTTAACTTTGTATAATGCTCTGGGAAACATCTTTATGTAATGTGTTGCACTCTTGTTAGGTTATAACAACTCCATATCCATAGCTCAAAGTATTCACCACAAAAATTCAAATACATCTCTATGTCTGGTCAAACTGCATGAAGAACTTCATCTTTATCCTCCACAAGTCGCATGTGTTGAGCCCAAGCTGGCATAGAATCTCCATGTTTTGTTTCAATTGTCTTGAGAAGCAATCCCTCAAGATCCAAGATAAGTACTCTTTTTATGTCCTTGTTGACAGTAAGTGATAGGTGAAAAGGAGGTGGCTGATGCATTGGACAAGGTCTTGGATGATGTTGGCTAGGTAATTCAAAAGTTTTCTTCAAATCATGCCTACAGAAAGGCAATCCAATTTCCTGTAATAAGATTGACTCTAAAATTGAAAACAAGAAAGTTTATTGTAGATGAAATAATAAAAGTGAGTTCCTATTGTCTACCCTATGGTATTATTATATTCCAAAGTCTATCTACAACATACTCATCGTTGTAAAGAAATATAAATATAAAACCTGACCTTCTTTATGCTACACTCTCTCTTTGTCTCAGTATCATAAATGCCAACTAGATTTAGGTCAACTAGTAAGTACTACTTGTCAAAAAATTTCTCAAAGTGTGTAAATTGTAAATCAATATTCTACTAAATTGAGTACATCCTCTCAATTTCCATGGATAGATTAGATAAATGGTGGACTTTGCTTCTCTTCATTTGTCAATGGAGCACAGCGTAGATAAGTGATAAACCTTGAAATTAAACCCCCCATGGTACAATAGATCACAAAACACACTTTATTCTATCACATAGCGTACGTGCTAAGCTTTAAAGCATGTGGCTACCCTTATAGCTTCGACAAGTGGTGAACCTTTTCTCAAAATTCCATGCTTAGCTTGCACAAAGTGGTGGATCTTTTCTCAATTTTCCATGCTTAGCTTGGACAAGTGGTGTACCTTCATTTTTCCTATGATTTAATGGATCCTACCCTACACAAGTGGTGGCTCTTAATTCTCATCACTCTCTCCATAAGATCCGTACTTGACAAGTGCTAGACATTGAAAACAAACTCTTCATGATACAAGATAGAAAGAATTAATGAAAATCAATGGACCCTAAAGAATGGTTTTTTTTAAGTAGTTGCGATAGTTGGTGAATCTTTCTATATTCCAATGAATCCTTGCTTGGACAGGTGGTGGACCTTGCTATGTTCCAAAGTCTGCTCACAAGTCCAATTGCTCCTACTTCATTTAGTACAAATTTGACAAAGTTGCACTTGCAATTGTATATTGAATTTAAGTGCTCTATTAATGAGAAATTTTTCTCAACCATCCTCACATCTTGAGTCAGCGTAGATAGATTCAAAAATATATATTATACTCAGGCCACGTTGCATCTAGAACTTGAAGACTATATTGAAGAGGTTTAATGGTTCATTATGGTTGACAGCTACTAGAATCAATGTGCTTTAAATCATTGAACCCACCATGCTATAAGAGATCGTAACTAGGGTAAGTGAGAGAACAAAACACTCTCTATTCTATCAATAGCATAGGTGTTGGACTTTGATGCAAGTGGATAACCTTATAGCTTAGACAAGTGGTGGACCTTTTCTCAATTTTTCATGCTTTGCTTGGACAAGTGGTGGGCCTTTTCTCAATTTTCCATGCTTAGCTTGGACAAGCGGTGGATCTTGCTTCTCCCTATGCTTTAATAGAGCCTAGCCTATAAAAATGGTGGCTCTTAATTCACATCACTCTCTCCATAAGATCCTAGCTTGACCAGTGCTGCTAAACTTTAAAAACAAACTTTTCATAATATAAGATAAAGTGGATTACTGGAAAATCAATGGACCTTGCAAAATGGTTTCCTTTAGAATAATAAAGCCAAAATATTGAGATGTTTAACTTTTTTCCTCTAACATTAAAAAAACTTTAAGCTACTGTAGAATTATACAAGACAAAACATCACAACAATTTTGGGAAGAAGCATAATCTTCTTTTTCATTTGTATGATTACAAATTAAGGAAAAATACATCAAGAGGATGATAAACAAAATCTGTGTTGCTCCATCATTATCAAGCTAGGATCCATTGAATCTAGGAAAAATGAAAGCTTTACCATACATCCAAACTTGGCTCCATTAGAACATATGGAATCCATGCTATGATGTACATTGTGTTTTTTGTCTAAAGGTCCACCACTTGTCTAAGCTACACTTCGTAGTAGATAGTAGATGGTTTAATCTAGTAGTCCATAATGTGCCTATCCTTAGAAATACAAGGTATACCACTTGTCTAATTAAGATGAACTTGGAGAAATAGTAATAGGTTCACCACTTGTCCATCCTAGGTGCAACATCCACACCCATTTTCTAAGGCTTTAGCTTGAATGGTTTTTTTCACCATTTGGATAGCCTATGATATGTTGTCAATGAGGGGTTTTGTTTGAAGGTTTAACACTTGTACAAGCTAGCTCTATTGGAACATGAATAGAAGAAAAGCTCCATTTCTTGTCCAAGCTAGCTCTATTGGAGCTAGCATAGAAGATAAACTCCACCACGTACTCCATCTATGCTTCTTTTAAACATGGAGAGAAGCACGCTTCACCACTTGGCCAAGCTTCAATCCATTGAGACTAAGACAAAAGAAAGCTTTACCATCTACCCAAAGTGGGATCTATTAAAACATGGAGAACATTGAGTTTTTGGTCTGAAGGTCCACCACTCGTCCAAGCTATACACGTAATAAATAGTAGACAATTTTAGTCTATTAGTCCACAACGTGTGTAGCCTTACGAAAACAATGTATACCACTTGTCTAAGATAGGCATGGGGAAATGATAATAGGTCCACCACTTGTCCATCCTAGTTGCAAGGTCCACACCCAACCTATAAGGCTATATCTTGAATGGTGTTTTCTCACCATTTGGATAACCCATGATATGTTGTTAATAAGGGGTTTTGTTTGAAGGTTCGCCACTTGTCCAATCTAGTTCTATTGGAACATGAATAGAAGCAAAGCTCCATCACTTGTCCAAGCTAGCTCTATTGGACCTAGCATAGAAGAAAAGCTCCATCACCTACTCTATATGTGCCTCTTTAAAACATGGAAAGAAGCAAGCTCTACCACTTGGCCAAGATCAAATCAATTGAGATTGGGACAAACTTAAGCTTTACCATATGTCCAAATTGGGCTCCATTAAAACATGGAGAATCTAAGATATAATGTACATTGAGTTTTTGGCTTGAAGGTCCACCACTTGTCCAAGCTATACTTCAAAGATAGTAGACAGTTTACTCTAGTAGTCCACAATGTCAACATGCTTAGCCTTAGAAATACAAGGTATACCACTTGTCTAAGATGGGCATGGAGAAATGATAAAAGGTGCATGACTTATGCATTCTTAGGATTGAAGCACATGGTTCACCACTTTTATATCTTGTAAAGCTAAATCTTGAATGGTTTTTCTTTCTCAACCTGTACAGAGGGTTTTATTTCAAGGTCCACCACTTGTCTAAGCTTATATACATAGATAGTAGATGGTTTAGCATAAAGCTCCACCAGTTGTCCAACCTTTAGTAGCATGGTCCACCTTGTAATGCTTGAAGTTCCACCACTTATCCAAGCTAGCTCCATTAAAGCAATGGATAGAAGAAAAGGTCCACCACCTATCTTCGTTATGCTTCTTTGAAGCATGGAGAGATACAAGCTCCACCACTTGGCCAAGCTAGGATCCATTGAATCTAGGACAAATGCAAGCTTTACCATATGTCCAGACTCGGCTCCATGCTTCTTTGAAGCATGGAGAGATACAAGCTCCACCACCATAAGCATGTGTGCTTAGGTTTTATAAACATGTCCTAGAAGTTTCGTAACGTTTGGATGTCGTTTGAGGTTGTAATAGTTATGATTGGTTTACCGATTAGCGACTAGCTTTTGGTGATTTCGGTCATTTGAGTGTAGCTTGAGTTAGATTCAAGTCGTCTGTTGTTTTCTAAGATATTGACAATGTCTTGTAGCCTCTATGCACTAGTCAAGTCAGCTTCGTCCCATGGATTGACAATCATTTTCATGGTTCTTACTATGTCTACAATAAGATAGAGTGAGGTTAGAAACCCGTCCCACAATCTACTCCACGCACATCTGTGTAGTCTTTAGCAAAAAGCCTAGGAAACTTCCTTAGCACACATTTAACCTCCTTCTTTCTTTCTTTGTAAGTGTTTTTGATAGCATATCTTCTATCACCCCTTCATCTTGCACATTTTGGTTCTCTTGGGAACCTACCTCCTGCAAACCTTGACAAGAGGTCTCTTGGTTGTTTGGCTTAAACCTTACCCCCATGAATTCAATGGAAGACTCCTCTTCAGTAATGCTACTACTGATTTCTTCTTCTAAAGTGCTATCGGTCCAGCCTTCCTTCGTCTTACTTTGTGATGATTCTTCATGGAGCTTCTCTTAGCGTTGCTCCTTCATGTCAAAGACAGCCTTCTTATGATTGTCATTCCTACAAATCAACTTTCCACTTTCCCAATCCTACAAAGCTCGCATTTTCATTTCCCATGGTCTTCCAAGGATAAATGGATAGCCACTTCCCTTGGTCGACATAACATAAAAATCCATTGCCTTCTTAATGCCAAAGGCCTCCATAAAAACATTTTTACAAATACCTACGCACCTAGCCTTGCTATTGTTTGCCATTTTTACTTTGATTTCAAGTGTCTCATGGATAAGCATGCCTAGTCTCTGCATGAGTCCCTCTATCATGATGCAAATTTGTGCACCCCCATCCACTAGACCTTTCCTAACTAACCTTCCTTTGATGTAACAATCTAGCACAGGTATAATACCCTCATTCATTTTAGCTTGTGCATTTTTTACAACAGGCACACCCTCTTTTACGTTTCTCCTAGTGCCAAGTTACTTTTTTAAATCCCTCCTAACTTGTGGACATAATGCAAGAAACTAAGGCCATGAGATATCAAGGCCCTTACCTCTCATGTCTTCCATCAGGTTGTATGGATCCATACCATGTCCAAGAGGGAAGTCATGGAGGATGATACGACATCAAGTCCTCTTGGCTTCCTTGGTCTCTTTCGCCTTCTTTTCTCGTCCATGGTCACTTTGTGACATGACTCCTTCTTTCTCTTTACTTTCTCCTCGGTTACACTTAATACCATTTTCTTTCACGTCAACCTCTTTTGAATTTGTCACCTCTACCACATGCACATTTGGATCTAGAAAAGGTAGAACTCCTTCCACTCCTTGTGGAGGTGGTCTTGCCCCATTTGGTCTTTGCAGAAGAATCGGTTGTTGACTAGTTCCTTCCCCTGCATTCATCACTGGATAATTCAAGTTAGATCTTCGTGGCTCCCCATGAGACTAAGGATAATTATACATCCCATTTCCAGACTCTCTGCAATTCCAACATTGCAAAATTTACCTAGGTTGTGACTCTTGCTCTCTGCTTTCTTTGTTTGTCCCTTGGGACCTATAGCTTGTGTAAGATGAATTGACATGTTGCTTAAGGATTCATTTAACTTTTCAATCACCTCAGCTGTTACCTCAAGAATATCTCTAGATGTTGATGCTTGCAATTTTCCCTTGGGTCTAGGACCCTCTATTGGAACCTCTCCCCTTAGGCACTTAATTTTTCTATGCTTCTCAACAACCCTAGTTTCAGCTGCATGAAAGGTAGTAGGTACACCCGCCTCAACTTTTATCTTGCGTGCGGGAAAGAGACCGGCAATGAACCTATCTCTTTTTAGGAACTCTACACCATCACCAGGGTTAGAAACATTTCTCACCCATACGGCCCAAAGACATAGAAACTCTTATTTGTACATGTAGTAGTCATCTAAGTCTTTTTGTTTGTGAGAAAGGATGTTTTGCCATCGCTTTTGAGTATTTTGGGGATCAAAGATGTATCACTTGAAATGATCAATGACTTCCTTATGGTTTCCCTTAACTTCCTGAGATAGAGAGTCAAACCAAGTGCTAGCATCTTTTCAAAGGACCACTTCAAACATTTCTAAGCATTTATCATCTCCTATCACTCTCTTTATGCGGCAAGCCATTTTGAAATTTGCTAGAAATAGCTCGCCATCCTTGTCAGGCTCTCCAAAAAAGAGAGGGTATCTTGACATTTGGCGTTGGGCCTCCATTGAATCAATTTCAATGTGACAACATGTTTTTTTTAGTTCTTAAAAAGATTCACACAATAATGTTTTCTAAATTGCAATCTATTCTACAACAACATAAAAATATGCACACCAAATGATCTATGATAGTCAACAAGAGGCAGGATGATAGGGTTTGATGATGCAGAATTTTTCCTACTCTTTGGGCACCAAACATGAACACCATACGTTGTTGAAAATGGATCTTTCTACTAATTGCAACGTTTATTCTAATGTGTGGAGTAAAATGAAAGGGAAAAACCTCTATTCTTGGGCCATTATCCATGGTCTATGCGTGACCTAATGCTTAAAACAAAACAAAAAAATAGACATCCAAACTAAGGTTGTACCTAATGAGAGGCAAAATAAAAGGATTTACTGAAGTGTTTATCTCAGCTAACCTAAGAGGACCTAAAATTCTACGAATTACACGTTGAAGTTGAAAATTAGTACTAACAATGATGTGTACCTTTTGCCTTGCAATGAGAATGAAAGGATCATACAAATTCTTGTGATTCATGCAAACTACTTGACTATTCTAAAGGTTGAATCTACACAAAAACATACACAAGCCGTCCTCCGTGGGGGCACCAAAATTGAGGCGGTCCATGGTGGGCAACAAGAGAGGCAGCCTCTAAGCACCCCTCAAGGTTCCCGTGCTGCTCAATTGGGACTGGGGCTACCACAAACAAGCAAAACAACAACAAACCCACAGCCAACAACTAGTAAAGGGGCACCACCTAGTTATAGAGAGAACTAGGACAAAACAAAGGAGAATGCCTGAGCAATACAAGCAAGAAAGAATGGTACATTATCACTAATATCAATGCTATAAATACACGCACCAAACACACACACACACACACACACAATTTTTTATGCAATAATTTAGCTTCTATATTAATGATTGATGCAAGTGTATAAACATCTTGGAGGAGATTCAAGAGACACAATTAAGTTTGCTAATGTTGTGATCTACACATTATCTAAGGGTTATGGGAACCCTCTTATAATGTTTTCCCAAGCAACAGAGCAAACACAAGAGCCCTTGAGTCACATACAAGCAAAAACTACAAAAGAATCTCAAAATGAGAACACGTCACCTTAAACCAAACCAGGTGAGGTTTGCAAGTATGAATTGGAGTGACTCAAGAGATTTTTGAACGGTGGTTGCACCCAAATTATTGATTAAATTGATGTGCAAGAGTAGATACAACTTTGATTGGAAGTTATGAATCACTCACTCCCTTGTAATGCTACAACTAGCTCAAGAAGCTTCATATACACCACAAGCAGTGGTATATAGAGAGCTCACGCTCTCTCCCTAAAACTAAGATGGATAATGGTATGCTCAAAGTAGTGACCAATAGTGTTGATCTCCTGCCATTTACAAATGGAAAAGGCCTCTATTTATAGGTGAGGAGAGCCCTTATTAGGATTATCTCCTAATTAACATTTACATAGAAAATCATGTTTATGAAATTTTTATATATTCTTTTGAGAGTGGGGCTCTCTTGTCTCTTGGGTCACATGGATGTCGGCTCAAGAGGAGAGAATTATTGAGGTGAAATGAGAATATTCTAGACAGGTGAGTGATTCTTATGTGAGGTTGCCTACTCCAAGGTAGAGTAGAGTGGGTGCAATCTACAACAAAGGGTTAGCAGTTAATGTCAGTAATCACTAAAAAAAATTAGTAATATAATGGGTAGAATCACTTGAAGGGCTAAGGAAAGAGGGGTGAATGAGATGGATGAACCATTGAGACATCTTGGACTCACCCGTGTGTAGATTGTCAAAAGTGATCGTCGGTCTTCTTCATCTTTTTTTCTTCATGCTGCCACCATAGTTGAACACCTCCACAAATATGAGGGGTTTTTGTTGATTAAAAACCCCCATTTTGCAGAGTTCTGAGCATGGTTAGGTTGCTGATTTTTTTTCACTTTTAAAACAAATGAAATAAAATTGTAATATGGGAGTAATAGAGAGGGATATGGAGATAAGGTATGTAGGTAGAGCTTCAAGAAAGAGATATGGCTATGAGAGGAGAGGGTAATGGTTAGGAGGGTGAGAGAAACCATGAAAGGTGCAGGTTTGAGTGAGGGATGGAGAGGAATGAGTGTGTGTGTGTGTGTGTGTGTGTGTGTGTGTGTGTGTGTGTGTGTGTGTGTGTGTGTGTGTGTGTGTGTGTGTGTGAAAAGTAGTGAGAGAAGGCTAGGGGTGACTTGTGAGAAAAGTGGGCAGACTGAGTTCCACCGTAAAATTCATATCTCACCAATAGTAGCTCCAACAATTATGCAAAACATTGAGGTGATTATTCAACTTGTGGACTACATTTTGTCTATTGGTCACTTCTTCAAATTTTGAGTGGAGATAGGCGCCACAAATGACAAGAGTCATCCAAGTATTCTCTCACCTTTCCACACTTCTTCACACACACACACTCATTCCTCTTTATACCTCACTCAAGCCTGCACTTTCCATGGCTTTTCTCACCTTGTTCACCATTACCCTCCCCTCTCACTTTCGTATCTCTCATATGAACTTCTATATACATACATTA
>NC_140937.1:19881950-20036950 GCF_014529385.1 Adiantum capillus-veneris | reverse complement strand
TATTATTAATAAATACTTTCTTATCCTAAGGCTCTAGAAATTACTAATATTTCCAACTTTCATCATTAAAAATCAGATAAATTAGTAAAAATCAATTTTGGAAGCTGGGGGGAGTGTGTGGAGCTGTGGAAAACCTGTCGAGATAGATTTAGTAGTAGGGGGCGCCATCTTGAACCTGGGGGCTACTTGAGCTGCAAGCAACTGCCTTTTTCAGCCTGCGAGAGCTTATGAGTGCCAGAAAACTATAAATAGGATCCCTTGCTTCACAATTTCAGACAAACTCAGAGCCTTGGCAAATTCTCTCTCATCTAGAGGGACCTCTAACCAGAAATCACTAGAGCGCAAAGCTCTAGTTGGTTAATTAACAATAATTAGCACTAGCCTTTTTTAATTAGTAAAACTATTTTAATCTATTTATAATTTTCTTAATTATTAATTGAAGATTAATCCTATGTATACTCTAAAATCCTCTCCTAATTCAAAATTCTTTGCTGATTATTGAGATTAAGCTTAGGGATACTAAGCTAATTAATTATTATATTATATTAGGACTGAAATTACTCATTTTAATCATAAATTAATGATAATTATACTAATTAAATTTAGATTAAGATGAGATAATTATCAGAGCTGTGTTAGACTGTCATTATGGTAGGAAAGTTATCTTGTAATTTTTTGAGTAGTTTTTATAATTATTTAAGCAGAAATACACTATTATTAAGAGAAAAGTAAAGGGAGAAAATATCAGATTAACCCAAAATGCTTTGAGATACTTATCAGAGGTAAATCACATCTTATGGAACTCGAGATGATTATCATAACCATAGATAATTAGTTTAACTAATTATCTTAGCAGAATTACACTGTTTTTAGGAGAAAATAAAAGAGAGAAAATAGCAAACTAATCCAAAATGCTTCGAGATAATTATCAAAAAATACACATCTTATGGAACCTGTGATAGTTATCATAACCTCAAATAATTAGTTTAACTAATTATCTTAGCAGAATTACATTGTTTTTAGGGAAAAATAAAAGGGAAAAAATATCAAACTCGTCCAAAATGCTTTGAGATAATTGTCAGAGAAAAAACATATCTTATGAAACCCGTGATAATTATCTTAATAAATTAATCCAAAATGTTTTGAGATAATTATCAAAGGTAAAATACATCTTAATAAACCGGTGATAATTATCTTATCCTCAAATAATTAGTTTAATTAATTATCTTAGTAGCATTACACTGTCTTTAGGGGAAAATAAAAGGGAGAAAATAGCAAACCAATCCAAAGATAAATATAAAAGTAAAACACACTTTAATAAACCAGTGATAATTATCTTAAACTGAGATAATTAATTTAACTAATTACCTCAACAAAAAAACTCTTTTTTAGGATAAATTAAAGAGGGAAATTAGTAAATCATGTGATATGATTTAATGCTATTTATCAGAGTTAGATTAGTAAAGAGACAAATGAGTAAAACATTTGATATGATTACATGATATTTACAAGAGTTAGATAACATGATAATGATGCTGTGATAATTATGTCAAGGTAAGAAAAGTAGTATAGATATTTATTGAAGTCAAATTATATTAATTCTAGTTGAAACCTAAAGAGGGAAATTAGTAAATCATGTGATATGATTACATGCTATTTATTTGAGCTATATTACATGATAAAAAGACCTTGATAATTATGTCAAGGTTAGAAAAGTAGTATACATATTTATCTAAGTCAATATACTAATTTTAGCAAAAAATTAAAAATGAAAATTAGATAATTAATTTAGAAAATTAAAAGATAATTAAAAAAGGTCAAAAATACCCTTATTTACTTGTGATAATTATATCATAGTTAATTAATGAGTTTAGGAAATTATAATTGACCAAAAGTCCTATTTTTATCAAAAGAATAATTAAAATAAACAGACTTTGCGATCAAAAGTTTTTAAGAAAATTATAGTAAGTGTAAACCTGTGATATAAAGTTGAGGAAATGAAATCTTTAAGAGAAAATAAATAGAATAAATATTAAGCTCAAAATAAACAGATTTCAAACTTAAAATTGTATGGGGAAATTTGGAAAAAGATATACAAAGTTATAAGTAAATTAGGATAGCTTAGAAAACCCTTAGGACAGCTGTGAAAAAAGTTATCATGCCTTTATAGACAAATGAGAAATTACTGGGTCAAGAATTTACCAATTAAGACTACAAATTTAACATTGGATGGGTTACAGTTGAATACAAAGTTTAAGTTTAGATTTCAAATAATTTACCTAATGATTAGACGTTCTTTTTATAAGGATAAGAAGTTATGGCACCTAAAAGGACCCGAGAAAATTCTACATCTGTTAATAAGGACGTAGCTCCAAAACGAACTAGAGCGTCACACGACAACAAAGTCGGACGTAGTACTAGCCCTACGGAGGAGAGTCTTCAGGCGCCAGCGCAGCATCAGATGGCCAATCAATTTCAGGTGGGTTTCCCATTATTCAATGAAGTCTTTAAATAGTTTAAGTTTTTTTATAAGTTAGCATTGCATACGTAAGGATTGAGTAAGAATAAGAAAAGAAATCATTGGCCAAAAACGAAAGGGTATCTCCCAACGTGCATTGTTTATAATGTAGGAAAGAATTTTTTGGGTTAAAATTAGTTGAATTAGGAAAGATATGATTGATCATCCTTAAGATGGCTTGTCTCAAGACACCTCCGACTCCTTGGTATATGTTGATGATAATGCTGGCTTTCCAGCCACGGATAAGTCGGTACCCTCATGAACGTTGAGTTTCTACTTCGTGTCGTGTCTTGATGTTTCTACATAAGTTAGGATATTGTTTTTATCCTAGGGGAGCCGCACCAACTCCATAAGGAACTATAATGGATTTAATAACTTTAGGGGAAGAGCCAGGGGAACTTTCAACCAAGGATACCAACAACGTGGACTAGCTGCAGCAGTGAACTTGGAGCAAACCTTCCCAAACGTTAAGTGCTATGGATGCAATCAAATGGGACACTATAGAAATAACTGTCATGAAGACCAAAACCCTCGAACTACTGCTAGAGCCATTCCTCAAAATCAAGGAGATAATCTAAGAGGAGGTAGAAATGGAGGACGAGGTAGAGGAAGAGCAAGAGGAGCCAGATCTTATGCAATCGTGGGAGAACCAACCTTATGAATGAGGAAGATAAAAGAGCCACTCGCTTGGCTACAGTTAGTAATCCTAGAGCTCAACAACAATAGGCAGTTTTGTAAACCACTATAAGTCGATAGTGTAAAATTTTGAGTTACTTATATAATGGTATACATGATTTTCTTTTCCAAAATTATTTAAGGAATCTAAAGTTAGTTAGTATTCAATCAAGAAATCAAGGGTTGATCTAGAAAAATGAGACAGAGGTTCTCGATAGTATGAAAAGAATTTGAATCTTAAGATTGAGATAGTTATTAAGAAATCAACTCACATCCTTTGTGCACACGATAGCCTTCCTTGAAAAAGGACATAGATATGAAAGTATTAATGTACGAGACTAATAGGAATCCAAAAAGAACTCTTAGTATGATACTTTTTAAAACCCTTTACATATTGTTGGTCAACCAGGTTAGAGCACAGAGGGGTTACCTCTGGTGCAATGGTAAAAGCTTGTGCCGAACGTAGATTTCTTAGAATGGCAATACACGCCGAGTGCGTTCAGATTGGCAAAGCTGAAATACATGATAATTATCGAACGCTGATTGCTCTGAATGGTCAGTTAGACCGAGCGCGTTCATGTTGACAAGGTGGATATATGGATCTTTTATGGAATTGATTTAACTTGGTTTTTGAGATGATACAAATGGTTTGTAAAGGTTTTTAAGATGGGCTCAACACTAAGAGTTTCTTAGGATAGAATTGAGTAGTAAGTAATCAGTAAGGAAGTGTAGAAACTCGCACCAAAGTGTATCCTTGAAAAACTAGAAAAAACTCTTAGAGTAATCAGTAACATTTGGTAAAGTGGAAAGATTATTCCACCGAAGATTCCACTTGGGAGGATGAATTTCTCTTCTCAAAGACTTTCCCAAATTCAGTTGAGATGAGGACATCTCAATTTCTTAAGTTGGGATGATTGTAAGGTTTCCAGTTTTTGAAACCTTAGAAATTATACAAAGTCTGATCAAACTAACTTGGTTGTTAAGAAAATATTGTAAAATGATCCCACTATGACAAATATTGGTATTTTTGGAACCGTAGCCAGAGTTAGAATTTTTCAGAACCGAATTCCGATAAAATTTGGAAAAGTTACGGGCTTTGAAAGATTACAGTATGAATTTAATTAGTTAAGTAAAATTGAATGGTTTCAATAATTATTATTAATAAAGAATTTCTTATCATAAGGTTCTAGAAATTACTGATATTTCCAATTTTCATCATTAAAAATCAGAGAAATTAGTAAAAATTGATTGTGGAAGCTGGGGGGGCTGTGTGGAGCTGTGGGGAACCTGCCCGGGACAGATTTAGCAGCAGGGGGCGCCATCTTGAGCCTGGGGGCTGCTTGAGCTGCAAGCAACTGCCTTTTTCAGCCTGTGAGAGCTTATGAGTGCCAGAAAACTATAAATAAGACCCCTTGCTTCACAATTTCGGATAGACTCTGAGCCTTGGTAAATTCTCTAGTTGGTTAATCAACAGTAATTAGCACTAACCTTTTTTAATTAATAAAACTATGTTAACCTATTTACAATTTTCTTAATTAATTGAAGATTAATCATATGTATACTCTAAAATCCTCTCCTAATTCAAAATTCTCGCTTGGGGATACTAAGCTAATTAGTTATTATATTATATTAGGGTTGAAATTACTCATTTCAACCATAAATTAATGATAATTATACTAATTAAATTTAGATAAATATGAGAGAATTATCAGAGCTGTGTTAGACTGTTATTATGCTAGGAAAATTGTCTTGTAATTTTTTGAGTAGTTTTAATAGTTATTTAAGCAGAATTACACTGTTTTTAGAGAAAAGTAAAGAAAAAATGATCAAATTAATCCAAAATGCTTTGAGATAATATCAAAGGTAAATCACATATTATGGAACCCATGATAATTATCATAACTACAGATAATTAGCTAACTAATTATCTTAGCAGAATTATACTATTTTTAGGAGAAAATAAAAGAGGGAAAATAGCAAACTAATCCAAAATGCTTTCAGATGATTATCAAAACAAAAACACATCTTATGGAACCTTTTATAATTATCTAAACCTCAAATAATTAGTTTAACTAATTATCTTAGCAGAACTACATTGTTTTTAGGAAAAAATAAAAGGTAGAAAATAGCAAACTCATCCAAAATTCTTTGAGATAATTATCAAAGAAAAAACATATCTTATGAAATCGGTGATAATTATCTTAGTCTCAGATAATTAGTTTAACTAATTATCATAGTAGAATTACACTATTTTTACGAGAAAATAAAAGAGAAAAAATAGCAAACTAATTTAAAATGATTTGAGATAATTAGCAAAGGTAAAAAAAATCTTAATAAACCGGTGATAATTATCTCAATCTCTGTAAATTAATTAAATAAATTATCTCAATAGAATTTACTATTTTTAGGAGAAAATAAAAGAGGAAAAATAGCAAACTTATCCAAAATGCTTTGAGATAAATATCAAAGGTAAAAAAAAAAATTAATAAACCAGTCATAATTATCTTAACCTTAGATAATTAGTTTAACTAATCATCTCAGTAGAAAAACATTGTTTTTAAGGGTAAATTAAAGAGGGAAATTAGTAAATCATGTGATATAATTACATGCTATTTATCAGAGTTAGATTACAGTATAAAGAGACCATGATAACTATGTCAAGGTTAGAAAAGTATTATAGATATCTATCTAAGTCAAATTATACTAATTCTAGCTGAGAACTAAAGGGAGAAATTAGTAAAACATGTGATATGATTACATGCTATTTATCATAGTTATATTACATGATAATGATATCGTGATAATTATGTCAAGATTAGAAAAGTAGTATAGATATTTATTCAAGTCAAATTATACTAATTCTAGCTGAAAACTAAAGGAAGAAATTAGTAAATCATGTGATATGATTACATGCTATTTATTTGATCTATATTACATGATAAAAAGGCCGTGATGTCAAGATTAGAAAAGTAGGATAGATATTTATCTAAGTCAAATTATACTAATTTTAAATAAAAATTAAAGATGAAAACTATATAATTAGGTTAAAAAATTAAAAGATAATTACCAAAGGTCAGAGATACCCTTATTTACTTGTGATAATTATATCATAGTTAATTAGTGAGTTTAGGAAATTATAATTGACCAAAAGTCTTATTTTTATCAAAAGAATAATTAAAATAAATAGACTTTGCGGTCAAAAGTTTTTAAGAAAATTATAGTAAGTGTAAACCTGTAATATAAAGTTGAGGAAATGATATCTTTAAGAGAAAATAAATAGAATAAATATTAAGCTCAAAATAAGCAGATTCCAAGCTTAAAATTCAATGGGGAAATTAGGGAAAAGATATACAAAATTATAAGTAAATCAGGATAGCTTAGAAAACCCTTAGGGAAGATGTGGAAAAAGTTATCATGCCTTTATAGACAAGTAAGAATTACTAGGTCAAGAATTTACCAATTAAAACTACAAATTTAACCTTGGATGGGTTACAGTTGAATATAAAGGTTAAGTCTAGATTTCAAATAATTTACCTAATGATTAGATGTCCTTTTTATAAGGATAAGAATTTACGGCACCTAAAAGGACCCGAGAAAATCCTACATCTGATGATGAGGACGTAGATCTAAAACGAACTAGAGCGTCGCACGATGACGAAGTCGGGCCTAGTAGTAGCCCTACGGAGGAGAGTCTTCAGGCGCCAGCGCAGCAGCAGATGGCCAATCAATCCCAGGTGGGTTTCCCATTATTCAATTAAGTCTTTAAATAGTTTAAGTTCTTTTATGAGTTAGCATTGCATATGTAAGGATTGAGTAAGAATAAGAAAAGGAATAATTGGCCAAAAACAGAGGGTAACTTCCAATGTGCATTGTTTATAATGTAGGAAAGAATTGCTTGGGTTAAAATTGGTTGAATTAGAAAAGATATGATTGATCATCCTTAAGACAGCTTGTCTCAAGACACCTCCGACTCCTTGGTATATTTTGATGATAATGATGGCTTTCCAGCCACGGATAAGTCAGTTAGCCCCATGAACGTTGAGTTTTTACTCCGTGCCATGTCTTGATGTTTCTACATAAGTTAGGATATCGTTTGTTATCATAGGGGAGTCGCTCAGTTGTATGGGCAACTGGTTTGGTGTATGGGCACCCGGAACCTTGGGTGCGGGTTTATCCACTCCGGATTGTGAATAAGGAATGGGTGTCGTTTTTTCACCCTTAGGTGGTCTTGAGACAAGAAGAGTACTAGTAATGGTTATTATGGACAATGTTTTGATTGACAGTATCATGTCTTAAGTTTAAAGATGTCTATTTGTTAAAAGGATGCTTTTCAATACTATCTTTATACTTGATTGAAGTAATTATTATGATGGAACATTAAAAGAAACCATTATTTTAAGTGTTAAAACAATGTGATAGTAATTAGAAAATAAATTAATCATGTGTGAGTGCGGGGTGGTAAGTGGGGATTGACTAAGGTTGTCAATCATGGACGGGTGGACCTGATTAGTGAGGTAACTATCCATCCCCGCGCACTAAAAACGTTTGGAAAACTTCTTCACTTGGAAGAGCAGTCCACCAGTGGCTGTGCCCTCACATATGTTAGGGGGGGAAAAACGTTGGTTGAGGATACCTTAGCCAAATTTGTGGAAGTTATAGGGCCGAAATAGTTTTTTTGGACTTTTAATACATTGTCCCGTTTCCGCTGCGAGACAGGACTAGGTCTTCTTCTAAGGCTATAGACCCCAGTCATTGTTAATGGTAAAGGTATATTCCTTGGATTTTTCTTGTTTAGAGACTCTGATTTTTATCAGACCTAAAGACCTACCAAGGATCCCATCCCGATCTTGGTATTGGCGGGTTGGGGATCTCACACATATAGGGTCATTCGCCCTATCAATTTTGCCCAAGATCCATATACACAAAAACATGTACCATATTTGAACAAGAGTGGTAAGCGTGATAACCAACCCAAAGGTACATCAACCGTAGTATAACCGCCACGGCAACATTATCAAAAAATACAGGCCGCTTGCCTTACACCTCACAAGTAGGGCATCCCCACTATATATGGTTATTCACCAAAAATTTAAGAAGAACTTCTATCATTACCCCCCCCCCCCCCCCCCCCCCCCTTTTTTTCTTTAACCCGACTTTCAAGGTCACAAAAAGAAGATACAACCTTTCAATGTTTCTTTACATGCCTATGACAAACTGTATATATGCACTGACAGATATCCTTAACCTCAAAAGGGAATTATAAACCAAAGCCGTAGACACCCAAAGGGTGCTCACACACATGCTTAAGATAAAAGAAAATCCTAAAACGCAGGTAAGTTTTTTTTTTTTTTTAAGGCCAGTGCCGTAATAAGTACAAAACGGTTCAGCAAAAGTTTCCCTTGATGTACCTCTATCGGTATATGCATTACCATAGCAACAAGTGAATCACAACCAATTAAACAGTTTGGATAGCATTCCATTTCAAAGCCATAAATCACCTGAGATTGAGTCAGAGCAGCCAGCTTCACAATAGCCTGCTTATCCTTGCCCTTTGCCATAGATTCGACCCTTAATTAACACTACCGCTTGCAGGTAGAACTCTCACAGTATTAATGTACAGACAACTCCTCACAAGTATACACACACACACCACCAATGCTAAGTGATCATATATAAGATCACCTTTTTATAGGGTTTGGAGCAAGTGGCCGGCCACCTTTGTTCACAGCCGTACGGCGGTCCCGTCTTCAAGAGGGGGATGGTGCAGCAGCGCCACCTTGTACACAGAGAGAGCGAGCGAGAGAGAGAGAGAGAGAGAGAGAGAGAGAGAGAGAGAGAGAGAGAGAGAGAGAGAGAGAGAGAGAGAGAGAGAGAGAGAAAGAGAGCAGCAGAAGCACTTAGAATGTTGAACCGCAGACCCGCCAAGAGGGAGCCACCATGTCACTAAGCAGTAGAAGATGGCGGGTAACCCACCCATAACCCATTTAACAACAAAGGGTTAGGTACCATTACGAAACCACTTTTAAAAAATTTACCCAATGAACTCAAGCCGGTTATTCATCAAAGGTACCCCAGACCAACAGTCCCAGCAAAATATACAAGGGAAATAGCTACATGTTATGACAAGCCATATGTGTGTGTGTGTGTGTGTGTGTGTGTGTGTGTGTGTGTGTGCGATGGAAATGTTTAGCATTCACTAAGCGTTGGTTTAGTTTATGAAAGCTCCATGATATCATCATAAATAAAAACATCACTCTACAAGTTGCAAACCAGGTATTCCACAAACTCCATTTCTCTCTCTTCTCTTTGCTCTACATTTTTATTATTACTCTTGATATATATGGTTGCATAAGATTGCATGGGTGTGTTTTATTGTGCCTTTTCTTGGTCATACAAAAACTCTTTTGCATCCTATTTTGCATTCCATGACTAGGTGGTGCCCCTTTTCTTGTTTGAGTTTGGCTATGGATTTGTTGTGGTTTCTTTGCTTGTGGTTTCCCCAACCCCAATTGAACATCAAGGGAGCCTTGAAGAGTGGTTAGAGGTCACTTATCTTGTTACCTACCCCGGGCTGCCTCAATTTTGGTGTCCCCATTGAGGAGGGCTTTGTGTATGTTGTTGTTTCATATTGCATGAACGCTTAGCCTTTAGCGTAATCAAGTAGGTTTCATGAATCACAAAAAAGTATATGAACCCTTCATTCCCATTACAAGGCAAAAGGTACACATCATTGTTAGCACTAAGCTATAATTTCAATGTGTAATCCATAAAATTTTAGGTCCTTGTAGGTTAATCAAAATAAACGCATCAATGAACCCTTTTATCTTGCCTCTCATTATGCACAAACTCACTTTGGATGCATATAGTTTTGTTCTATTGTAAGCATTAGGTCATTCATAGACCATGGATAATGGTTTGGGGATGGAGGCTTTTCCCTTCCATTTTGCACCACACATTAGAATAAACGTTGCAATTATTAGAAAGATCCATTTTCAATAATGTATGTTATTTATGTTTGGTACTCAAAGAGTAGGAGAAACTCTTGCATCACCAAACCATGTCATCGTGCCTCTTGTTGACTATCATAGATCATTAGTTGTGCATGTTTTTATTTGTTTTAGAACAATTTGCAACCTAGCAAAACATTGTGTGCATAAATCTTTTTAAGAAAGAAAAGCCTGGCAAGCATGCTTAGCTATTTTAGAAAATTTTAGAATGGCTTGCCACATAAAAAAGGTGATAGGTGATGAGGAATGCTTAGAAATGTTTGAGGTAGTTCTGAGGAAAGATGTTATACTTGGTTCTCCTCTTTGTCTGAGTATGTTAGGAGAAGCTATGATGATGTTTTGGATCACTTGATGTGCTATAAAATAAGAGCTCAAAGGGAATCTAGGCCTAGTACAACCATGCAGCACAACACGTAGAGTAAATAAATCACCAAGTAGCTCTCCTATAAGAAGGGTTGACCAATGAAGATAGTGATACTTTTTGGACTCATATACAACTAGATAGGGGTGTGGGAAAAATCACATGGCCCACTGCCAATTGGGATTTGACTACAGTATAGGTGGTACAGATAGGGTTCATATTCTCACCAAGAGTAGTTTGTGTCATGTCATGGGGCAAAGTCCACACACCCAACAAAACTCTCCTTTGGGTTTGGACCAATGACACAATGTACAAGGACAAGAATAATCTCACGAAGACTCAACGTGTCACAAAGAATGACTAATGGAATCAAGACTAATTTCACCGAGGCAAATGTCACAAATATTATGTTTCACATAGGCTGCAAGAGAACTCCCCTCAAATTAGGGAGTCACAACTAAACCAAAGCAATCCAAATAAATACAAAGCATGAGACCAAGGAGCTCCCATGTTCTCTATAAAATATCCCAGAATTTATGAGAGCACTCATTGTTGTTACTCCCTTGTTCAAGATCTCGGTCCTTTTCCTCGTCCTTTGACCCTAAAACATGTGCCTCCCCTTTCTTGCTACTACTAGGACTACTAGTACGCTTGATCTTGGATGAAAAAATCAGAATTGCATTGCAAAAATGGAACAATGGAGACAAAAACCGCACAAATCTTATGCAAACTAACTTTAACTAGAGGTCAATTAAGTGATTTAACTTATTCTTGAATCAATTGACCAAATTTAATCGACTAAATCGATATAATTGAGTCAATTATCATGGGATTAAGAGGATAGTAGAGAGGCCTATTATATGCAAGCGGAATGAGAAATTGACACCTAACTCATTAATGCACATCTAACAATCTCATAATGAGCTCTAATCAACCTATGGAGGATATGTCACGTTAAGGGTTTATCAAGAACTTTGCCACATATAGAGGATTAACAGATTGACTAATAAGGCGAAGTCATTTTAACTAGAATACTAACTGTCCAACTCTAACACCACTTGTTGTTAGAGTGGATAGAGCAAAGGGACATTTGTAATTAAGATTACACAATTATGCAAAAGATAATTAAACCATAAACTAAAATTGAATTAACTTGAAAGTGGATAGAAGATGTCTCTTAAATAAGAGCTCATGGGGAATCTAGGGCTAGTATACTCATGTAGAATAAAATGAATCACCAACTAGCTCTCATACAAAGAGGGGTGGATCCATGAAGATAATAGTTCTTTTTGGACTCATATGCAACTATACAAAGGGCATAGCACATCACATGGATCACTATCAACTAAGATCTAACTATACAAGAGAGGTACACATAGTCCCCATACAATGCACGCAATGTATAGGTTCTCAAAAATAGTATCTGGTGTCATGGGACATCACATGTCTTTGCCTACCAACTTAGTTCTGGACCACCTAGATACACATAGGGATCATACAATGCATGCAAGGTAGAGTTTATTATGAATAGTATGTGGTTTCTTGGGATAGTTCCTACACACTCAATAATTTCAAATGTGTTTATGTGTAAATGCACAAAGTTGAACTCATCGTGTTATGTACAATGGTTTTCCACATATAGTTTCCACCGCATTACTTGCACACATGGTTTTCAACACATATTTTCCATGGTATTACTTGCCCTCACTCACATAATTGAAGGTTATGAGGCTTAAAACCTAGTAGAGATGAATGCCGTCTGTGTTTCACTATAGTTGCGACTATTCCCTTTGGTTCAAAGGATACAATATGAATTTCATAGAGGCCTTTTCCACCTAAAACAAGCCCTTTTTGGTATTGTCCTTGTACACATATGTGGCTCAGAAACATGTCTTACATCCAAATATAATCTAAGAATCATACATTCATGCTTGTTTTCAAATGTGTTTGATCCTATGTTGAAGATAGGGGCTTAATCATCCGAGGCACATAAGATTTTCTTTGCTATATGTGTGAAGCCCCTTCACCCACCCTTGAAAGAAATCAAAAGAATATTTGAACCATGTGTAAGCACCCCGAGAGAGAGAGAGAGAGAGAGAGAGAGAGAGAGAGAGAGAGAGAGAGAGAGCAAGCGAGCGAGCTTGGCTCACACAACTAAAGAAAATTCCTTTCTCATAAATACAGAAAGAAAATTTTTGGCATATAAACATAAAAGAGATTTTCTATCATGTTTTTATTGAGGAAAAGAGACACTTACAATTCTCAAAAGATTCTTTATAACTTCCTTAAAACAATGTTAGTCACAGATATGCCCACTTCCTTTGCCTTCCTCCTAAGTGGCATGATTCTATAAAGGTCCATTTTAATTTTTGCTTAAAACCTTAAAGCAACAGGGTAGTCATTAGTGTTGGGGACTTGTAAGATAACTTATTTTCAACTATCTAGAAGTTATGTAAGTGCTTGGGTTAAGAATTTCCTTGTCTCCAATAGCCTTTCAACCAACAAAGGCATGTTTGTTGAGTACTCTTGGATAATTCCTCTAAATCGTTTGAACTATCTTATAAAACCCCAAATTGTGCATGGAAAAAAAATTTAGGCAAGTGGGTCAAATGTCTTTTTGTGTATGTGTCTCCTTTGGCCACCTTTGCATTACAGTCACCTTGTACCATGTGATAGTCATATGCTTTGTCCACCTAGGATGATCTCATAATTTCTGACAAAGGAAAGGAATGTGATATTATTTCCCCTTCTTTAACTTGCATTTGATATGCTTATTTCTAGAAGATTTCTAGGTAGATGAGCAAGTATGTGCCCTTGTTTTTTATATGCTTGAAAAATGATCGTCTTTGTGAGAAAACTCACTTTTTGAAGAGTTTGATAGAGAAGGAAATGGAGTGGTGGCTTTCTTCTTCCACGATTTTTTCTCTGCTCAAGAGACCTCTTGGTATGTTGTCTTCAAGGAGCCACTTTATTAGAAAAGTGCTCATAATTATCTTGGTTTACCTCACATTCATGATAAGAAGCACGGGTCTGAGAAGGCTTTGATGGAATACAGACAAAGAATATTAAAAAATGGCTGCAAATTAGTGCATTTTTTCTTTGAGAGAAATAAAATAATATTTCTCTATTAATGACAAGTTCAATTGTTGCAACTAGTACCAAGATTCCAAAAGAGCCTTCAGAATTAGAAAAATTAATTCCATGGGAAGGTGCCAAAGAAGGATGCATTCCTGGGGAAGTGAACAATGTCAAGGTTGTGTTGGTGGTAATTTATCATGAGGGGGTGCCAATTATGTGAATAACTAGGAATTGTGGAATTTGTATCAGCACCCTTTGGTGACGGTTAAGATCAATAATTAATCAAGAGTGCAGCCACTAGGATTGGTTTGGAATTTGGATGTTACAAATGCATGCTTGGCATACAACTGACATAATGGTGCTATAAATGGACAATATCATGGACAATATCAAAGGAACATATCCAATCATGTTTGATAGAATCGCTAAACAAGCAAAGAAAAAATAGACCCGAGATACAATTTCATTGATGAAGGGGAGAAGAAAATCAGGATGTATGTGCATGTCTACATGCAATTAGCTATTCCATTACCCTAGATATCCCAAAGGCACATATTTAACCAAAGAGGTAGATTGATAAGGAAAAAGTGCATGGATGTGAATTATGGCAAAGCGGACCTTGCATAAAAAGTGCAAGATAGATGTTGATCTTAAACCAATTTGAATTGAGAACAGTGTGCATACACTAGGAAAACACCATGAAATTGTTGATTACCTTTCTTGGCTAGAATTTGGATATTGGATAAAAAAATGTGCAAAAGTGAGTTGAGGATGATCTACTAGATGCCACTCTATTAGTTTCATTGTTCAACCAGATTATTGGTAGACTTGTTAGCCTTTATACAAACCATCATGTTTCTCAAAGGATTTTCTAGAGACCAATGGAGGAGAATGATTCATAAAAGTTAGGATGGATACATCACCAAGGTGCCAGTGATGTGTTATATCAATGGATCCCTAAGCACAAACAAGAAGATGAACTTTATGAGGTGTGCGCTCCTTGCCGCACTGTCGAAGCAAGGGACTTGCCAATACACCGTATGCGAGCCACAAACGGCTCCAAGCACACAACAAGCCTAAACTAGCAAGCTCAAGAAAACAAAGGGTGTGTCACTCACCGCTCTACGCTCGCCTTCGTGGTGGATTCCTCGCCGCGATGAAGAAGAAGCTGCAGTCGTGCCGCGCTCAACCGCTTCGCCGTCGTCGTGCCTTCGTAATGCTCGATCGCACACACACTCTCCCTCTCTCTCTCTCTCTCTCTCTCACACACACACACAAGGAGGTGAAGAAGAAGAAGAAGATGGAGATGGAGCAAGAGCACTCTTCAATTGCACAAATGAGAGAATGAGTAAAAATTAGGTTTAGTTGGCTTTTATAGGAGCTCACCCCATTCACACTTGGGCGCCCATGCTTAACCAACTAATCCCTTGAATGTCCAAGTTAAAGTGCGCCTCTCATCGGCGATCACTCTACCTTTCCCTATTGGTCCGACAAGCCCGGTACCTGACTCTACCAAATACATAATACGCGTCCATCGTAGGTGATGGGTGTCCGTGTGCCGTGAGGGTTAACATGCCCCCCTTCCTGATGTAGATTCCGTCCTCGGAAGCTATTGAGTTGAAGCTGGTTCGTCGAGGTGGAAGAGCATTTGAGATGAATGTCCTTAGCCTTCTTCAGTCACTGCAAAATCAAACAACATTGGCACAGTAATGGCATTCTCTTAAAAAGCATATGCAGTTTTAGGTAGACACATTGATTGGAAAAAGAATTTCAAACAATTTGTCAGCAATGAACATTAAATTGCAATGTAATCAAATGCATAAACAGATGTAAAGGTAAAAAATTAAACAAGTCTGGGGTTGCTAATTTGACGGTCGAAAAGCACTAGAGATCGAATATTAATACCATGGGTAAGCTTCTTAACTTTCTGTGGTCAATTAAGTTGTTTAATCGCGAGAGCCAAGTATTCATGTTCGAGGGCTGACTAGAGGCTATACCTAGAAAACTTTGTAGTTAAGCTACCATAAAAGGAATTTCTCATGAAATCATCGCCTGACTGATTACTTTTTCTTTGACCCCCCAAGGTCTTTTCACACTGATTCAATTTTGATGTGTGTGCTTATTTTGTATGCCTTGGGTTTTTTGCTTTTCAAGGAAAAGCGCCCACACTGGGAACCTCTAGGGCTCTAGTACCATAGGCAATACATGTGAGTGAAGTACCAAATCAAGCTGAGATTTCTCTTCCAGCTTAAAATTTTACATTGTGGCACTTTGATTTTTTGTTTGTTCATTTTCATCATTTTAATTTTGTAACTTTGGGGGGTCATATAACACTGTTACCCTCCCTAGGCTCATCACATTAGTAAACTCCCTTTATAATACTTAAGCTAAAGGTCAATAGGGTTAAGCCCACTAGAAAGCCCTAGTACATTTCATACAATGCTGCCTAAATCGGATTAAGAACCTAAGTAACCATTGTTTATTAGGAAGGCATTTCCCATGGTATTAAGAGAAGATTTCTAACACCTAGCTTGGTCAAACTAGCTTAGTCAGACTGCTTGATTTTTAAACCTAGACAAGTGATTATGACAAAACATTACATTGAATTAAATGTTTGATACTAAGCCAATGCGCTGAATATTATGCTACCAATCACAATCAAAGCAGACAAACATGGATGCAAAAAAGATAAGGGCAATGCTAATGGACAAGAAACACCTGTTTGTGTCGATGGTCGCGCTTGATTTGAAGTGTGAACGAGAGAAAGATTCCATGAAGGTCCAAATACTATCAATAGCAACACGCTCCTGTACACACTAGGAAGCAAAAGGAATACCTCCAGGAGGCACATCAGTGGGAAAAGAGAACTTTTCTAATCACTCAACTCTAAAACAGAAACATTCCTATCGTACTAATCTTACCTACCCTCCATCACTCAAGTGATGAGGATCAAAGGTGTTTTATGGCATAGGTTTCTGTTTCACTGTACCAAATGTGACATGTGTAGGTCTGAGTCAATGTTTTGACTTTAATGTGCATACTCGTTTGCTAATTGCTCTTGCTCTTTTTTTTTTTGTTTGTGAGTATAAAGCTTTATATGTACATTCCCTAAGATTGGAATTGAGAGGTCAGGGAAAAAGGTTGAGAGGGAAGCAAGTGAATGATGGATGTCCACAAACATTCCCCCCTTCCTTGGGTAGATCATACCGTTTGAAATGAGCTTGTCACCCTTTGAAACCAATTGTTCCAGTTGGTAATAGGTGAGGATTTTTGCCAGTAGTTTGTTATTACCCTAGGTGCCTTGTCGAGTTGCAACGGTGGTAAGGTACTCTCCCAGGATCGAACTTGAAGTGGTTCATCAGGTGATTCTTGAACACTGGGAGGTGTGGATTCTTTTGTAGCTTCATGGAGGTCCACTACTATAGATGGAGGCTGTGTAGAAGCTTTTACCTCTATGGATGTATTACATGAGGAGCTAGAATCTTCATGGGACTCCCCCCTTCCTGAGCTCGGTGGAACAAATCGTTCTTTCTTTGGTACCCAAACTAGCTCGGGAGCGGGTGTGTAGCATTCTGTGATTTTTTTCTTTCCACGATCATTGATTCGTTTTGGAACGGGATTGGGCTCACTTGGGTCAGGTGATAGGTAAGAGCACAATCTACGTTTTGGCACCCAGATTTGATCATTTCCTTGATAGTAGCCTTGGGCTTCCAATAGTCGTTTAGGGATCCATCGCAACATTTTCTTACTTTTCTTGGAGCGAGTGGTACGTTTCTTACAAGGCTTCTGTTTTTTAGCACTAGTTATGGTCACTAAAGAAGCTTTAGGGACCCACTTGTATGTTTTCTTCGTTACATTAGGATGAGTCTTGTCGGAAGCGATATGCATTGCTTGTAGCATATTTAAGGGTATAGGCATTTCATCCCCCTCAGGTGTTACCCAGGTCGTCCCCCTATTTCCCCAAGTGTCTATGGTTGATGCTAGGTGGACCCAATCCACATTGTTTGATTCCGTCATACCCGGTAACACATCCATATAAGGAGAATCTTGGCCAATGTCTGTATCCTTCTTACAAGTGTAACAATATTGTAGTGGGGCCGAGTGAACTGTGGTGTCAGAGCGATGATCAATAATGGTTTTACTCCCTAAGGGGTGTACCTTACCAGTCACCAAATCCACTCTAAGGACAGAGTCTTGGAATTGCAAATAGACATGATTTTTAGACCAATCGTGAACCATTTGTGCTTCCCTCATGAATGGTCGTCCTAAAATCATTTCATATGACATAAGGTGTTTAGAGAAATCCATTACAATGAACGTATGTCGTACCTTGTGTCCTAGAACTTTGATCTTAAGATCCTTGAGCATCCCCATAGGTTTGGCTATGGTACCATTTGCCATCTTTACCACAATGTTAGTAACACTGAGGCGGGGTTTTCCCATGGATTCCCAACAATCTTTTGTAACGATGCTAACTCCCGCACCACCATCAAGAATTCCCTTTATAGTTAATCCCTTGGTAGTGATGGGTAGGGTCGCATTAGACTCGTCGCCTTCAAAATACTGCCCTAATTCGTTAATGGGTACCTCGATCACAGACTCGTGTCCATCTAAGTCAAGTGATTGCACATGATTTTCCTCATCAATCATAATCGAGTCAGGCCTATTTGGTTGCGCAAACTGCGGTAATCCCGTTCGTAGCTCTCCGTTAAGGAATGCTCGAAGTGCAAGGAATAACTCAGGATCTCCATACAGCTTTGCTATGATCGTGGTTCGGACCTCAGAAGACATGAAGTCCACTAGTTTGGCAACATTCATTGGCGTTTTGCAGGGTGTAGGTCCTTGACTAGGAACTGGTGAGGATGGAATCTCATATTCCTCAATGGGATCAGGTATTCCTTCGTTAAACATCCTTTCCAACAAGAAGGGTGTATGCTCACTTTCTGATGTCCTGTCCTCACTCCCTTCTTGGATGATACTAGATATGGCTAACGGTCTATGGTTCATGTGGGGTGGATGAACTTGCGTGGGAAACACTGTGTCATGAATTTTGATATGCATGGGTTCTGGTTCTAGTTTCCTTTGAGTCTCCTCCACTAAACCTCTTAGATGTTTCACCTGCTCAATCTCGTCTACTGGGTTTGGGTACGTCCCAATCTTCTTTTTACGATTCTTCCCTTTTTGCCCCTGCGGTTTATCTTGGGGGTCTTGGATTGGATTTGGAAACACTTGTGGTGTTTTCAGAGGCTCTTTATGGTTTTCTCTTATTCGGTTTTCATTTGGTTCCATGTTACGGTTTTCTTTGTCGGTCTTTCCCTTTGTGGTATTGGTTCTAGTCTCCATTGTCTCGACTGAATCTGAATCATCCTCGAGGTCATTCATATACACGGGGTCATCTCCTGTTCCTATGTTTGTTTTGGAACTTGGCTTTGAATTTTCCGTATTCTGCGACTTCTTCCTTCGTGTCTTCTTTTTCTTTGCTTGGATAACTGACGCGGTATCTCTCTCTTCGAGGATATGTCCTGGCCCTTGAAGCATGGACCGTGTAATCGCATAAGCGGGTGCGACGGGTGGTATTGGCGATGTCACACTAGCAATTTCGACCAAATTCAGGGGTGTGATTTTAGGCGCATTTGGGTTATAGGGGCATTGGGCAATCAAGTGATCTATGCCACAACGATTACATGTGAGTATTGGCATTGCAGACGTGCTCCCTTGATTCACTTGCATCTGTGCAGCATTCTTTTGCAGCCTAATAGGGCACTCCGCTACTCGATGTGGTCCACCACACTCGTAGCATTGAAGAGGTGGCCTCCTAGCCTGGGTGTTGATATTTTGACCTCTGGATGCGAGAGCAGCAGCTTGATAAACCGGCTTGACTTGTCCCCAACAATCTTCCATGTAGTATATAGGACACTCTTCCAATGTATCAAGTCCGTAGGCAATACTAGTGTCTATTTCCTCCTCACAACCATCTGCATAAGCATTTGATGGCTCGCAACCCACTTGGTTCATAGGGGCGACTCTTGGATGCGGGGGCTGCGGTCCTAGCACAGGAGGTGGTAGCGGTGTAGCTTGTACAACATTTTGAGATCTAGGGACCATGTGTTGCGGTAGTTGCTCAACAGGTGGAGTAGGCATCAATACAGGAGCTCGAGGCGCATCCGTCCAGGCTACAGGTGGTCTATTTGCCATCATACGTTTGATCATTAAACAATCCTTAGCTTGGTGACCATACCTACCACATGCGTTGCAAGTTCCATTAAATTTTACTCTAAACGTAGGGCACTCACTAGTGCTATGTGGACCTAAGCAAATGGAACACCATTGTTGCTCCCTTCTTGGATACATGTGACTATTTTGAGGGGGTCGATTATCCTTAAGAGACTCTTGGATTGCCTTGGTGAGGTCTGTCAAGAATGTCTCAAATACCTTTGGCTCATTGGCAATGGGCTTTGCAGTCATGGGTTCATACTCAATGGCTTGTGAGCTAGTGGATCTCGTGTCAGTAGACACCCTCATGCCTGCTATCATCAAGTTGTCCTCTAATTGGATTGCATTGGCAGTGACATCTTCCCAGGTTGTGATACCTCTAATCACTAGTCCATTATAGATTCCTTCATTCCTCAACCCTCGAATGAATCGATCAAGCAGTTGGTTATTGTTGAAGCGCTCATTTACAGGGCAGCGAGAGTTTAAGTGCTTTAGACGACTAATGAAGTCCCTTACTGACTCTCCTTCCTTACGTTCGGCCTTCTGTAGCTGAGATGCTACACCCCAAAGCACACCTTCTCGTATGTACTCCTTTAGAAACAACCTTCGAAGGGTAGGGTAGATTGTTTTCTCGTCCACCCTTAGGGTCCTATACCAATCTCCAGCCTTCCCACTTAATGTCAAGCTTAAGGCATTGCACTTATGTAGTTCGTTGCGTTCCCCTAAGGAATCACATACTTGTTCAAACACTTCAATGTGTTTCCTAGCATCTTCGTCCCCATTGAATTTTTGCGTGAGTTTGGCAATTTGTACTGCCTTACTTCTAGGCTCTCTATCAGATGCATGACGCATATTTTCCGCGATAGATCGACCTATGGTTTGAGCAAACGCTGCCAAGTCACCTATGTGAGGAGGTAGGGCCGGTGGAGGTACTCTTGGAATCATATGTGGGAGAGGAACGGGTACCGGTCTTGGCATATGTGTGGATGATGCAGGATATGGAACATAACCGGGCATAGGTCCACTCGGATAAGAGCTAGGGAGCGGCACTCGAGGAGCATAAGCAAGTGGTACAATTGGAGGTGTGGGGGCCATGTGTGCATAAGGGGCTAGAGGCACATATGGTCGAGGCCCCATATTAGGTACTACGACACTAGGTAGTGGCACTGCGCTAACCGTAGATGTCATCGGTACATTCTCTGTCAGGCTTATCCCTGGAGTGAGCACTGTGTTTTCCTTGATAGAGGGTTGAGCCAAGTTAGGGAAGCTAAAGTTTTCGCTCGGAGGCTCAGATTGCATAGAGACCCCAGGTGAAATGACGTAAGATGGGTCCATGGGGCTCATTAGAGGAGTCTCCATTTGTGATAGAGTAGGCTGTTGAGCCTTGCTCGTATCCAAAAATCTCATGGGGCCAGTTGAGAGTATATTTACCCCTCGGTTTTGCCTTTCTGATTGAATAATGCCATGGATAACATTACAGATCATTTTCTGTTGATCTTCGATGCTCGTGGCACTAGAGGTGGATTGTACAATCTCTATCCATCCTACATGGTAGGCGTGGCCAGAGTGTAGATCCGTCAACACCTCAGTGTGGAGGTCGTATGTCCAATGATCATTAATGAACAATCCTTCTAGAGTCGACGTGTTAACGGTTTCTTGTGAGGTAGAAGCAATGTTGCTCCCCGTGGTTTTACTTGTCACCAACGGTACTCTAGAGGGAACTTCTGAAGGAGGCAGCTCAACAGGGCCTTCTTGGTAAGAAGTTGGTAGGATATCCACATGGACACTCTTTGGGGGTGTGGGGTCCACGTGCGATGTGAAAGGAGATTCCACTTCCCCACCCCCTTCGTGTGCTTCATTGCATCAGGTTCCGAGCGAGTAGCTCTACCTAATGTTTCCATGAAACGGCTAAACATACTAGTACTAGGCTGTGGAGCTTCGGGGGTGCATGGCCTTCTCTCTCAGTGTTTTGGTTAGGGTATGCTTCCATGATTTCTGAGTCGGAGGAGGAATCACTAGCGGCTATTTTAGGGTCTTGGGTGGTGCTACCTTGTGTCCCCGCTGAGGGTCTAGAGCTTATCGTGAATGGGTAATGGGTGTCCGTATGAACAGAGGCACCCTCAATATGCTCGTGTTCTAGCACCCGCCCAGAGCGTAAGTGCATGTGCTTTTGATACCCTTAGGTGTCAAAAAGCTGCTCTAGGAGGCCTTGTGACTAGTTTTTAGCGTGTTTTTTGTTTGTTTTTTTTGCTAGATTTTTTAGAGCGTGTCGTGGAATGGGTCGTGTGATAGCTCGAAACGAGCGTATCGGTCAGAGGGTCGTGCCGTGCTTTACAGCCCTCCGTTTGGTCACTCTATGCCCTCGAAATCCCTAAAACTGTCAATTTCCAGTAGGGAACTAGGCCCAAACTAGAAAGTCTAAGGGTGCAAGTGGGAAGAGAAAGGAGGAGAGTGGAGGACTTGTCCCACATGCTCTCATTCTCTCTTGAGGGAGTAGGGTATATATATAAGAGTGAGTTTAGTATATATCAGAGGACTGAAGCCTGGGCCTGGGCCTGGGCCTGGGCCTGGGCTTGGGCTTGGGCTTGGGAAAATGATCCCGATCCCGATCTATCTTTTATACAAACCAACCCGTCCGTTTTAAGAGCCACGTTTTTTATTTTCGAAAAATATTGCCGCCTACTCGCTCGCGTTTTTAATTTCCGGATTTTTTTCAAATAAAAATATTTTTTTTTTCCAAAATATTTTATTTCTCAAAAATCTTTTTTTTTTTTTCTTTTTTTTTTTTTTTTTGTTGATGCAGAAAATACAGAAATTGAAAAAAACGCAGAAATGCAGAAAATGCGGTTAAAACGCAGAAATTGCAGAAATTGCAGAAAATGCAGAAAAAACGCAGAAATTGCAGCAAAAACGCAAAAATTGCAGAAAATGCAGCAAAAACACAGAAATTGCAGAAAATTGCAGAGATTGAAAACGCCGAACTTGAAAATGCAGAAATTGCAGAAATTGAAAAAACACAGACAATAGCAGAAATTGAAACTTGACAGCAATTGCAGAAAACGCAAAAAACAGAAATCTCCACACACCCCTTCCCCGCCTTTCCTATGATAGAAATTGCACCACAAGGAAGCGTAAAGTGCTAACCGAGCTTAGTGTAGGGCATATCCCCGGCAGCGGCGCCAAAAATGTGCGCTCCTTGCCGCACTGTCGAAGCAAGGGACTTGCCAATACACCGTATGCGAGCCACAAACGGCTCCAAGCACACAACAAGCTTAAACTAGCAAGCTCAAGAAAACAAAGGGTGTGTCACTCACCGCTCTACGCTCGCCTTCGTGGTGGATTCCTCGCCGCGATGAAGAAGAAGCTGCAGTCGTGCCGCGCTCAACCGCTTCGCCGTCGTCGTGCCTTCGTAATGCTCGATCGCACACACACTCTCCCTCTCTCTCTCTCTCTCTCTCTCACACACACACAAGGAGGTGAAGAAGAAGAAGAAGATGGAGATGGAGCAAGAGCACTCTTCAATTGCACAAATGAGAGAATGAGTAAAAATTAGGTTTAGTTGGCTTTTATAGGAGCTCACCCCATTCACACTTGGGCGCCCATGCTTAACCAACTAATCCCTTGAATGTCCAAGTTAAAGTGCGCCTCTCATCGGCGATCACTCTACCTTTCCCTATTGGTCCGACAAGCCCGGTACCTGACTCTACCAAATACATAATACGCGTCCATCGTAGGTGATGGGTGTCCGTGTGCCGTGAGGGTTAACATGAGGCTCATGAAGGAATTAGAGGCAGGCATTCTATAGGTGAGGTAACATCATTAAAGATACATTCACGATGTTGGCAGCCAACATTTTCAGAGATGTTGTAGTGTACACAAAACTATATGATCCCTGCCAAATACTCATCATCTAGGACCAAGAGACTAAATGAAACATCACCCAATTTTACCTCTTGGCCGATTAGAAAAATGGAGATTTTACCTTTCAAACCACCGGCCTTTCCAAGTGGGAATGTATATTTGTCAGTGGGTATCAATTATTTTACACCAAACAATGGAAGCCAAATGCTTAAAAACAAAGAAAGTTATGGGAGTGGCCAAATTCCTTGTGAAAATAATATCACTAGGTTCGGTTGTCCAATCAAGTTGGTGAAGGATCAAGGTACCAAATTCCTAAATAAAATGATCCGAGAGTTGGTGCAGACATACATAACAATGCTTAAGATATTGATGGTGTACTGCCTACAACCAATGCGAATTTTTAAGAACATAGTGTACTAGTTGGTAGAAGAAAATGCATTCATTATTATGGGCATCTAGAACAACTTAACTACAACAATAGGTTATAATCCTTCTTTGCCAATCTATGGCATAAAATCTATGATTCCAATTAAATATATTGTGCCAACCCTACAAATTGTAGGCAATGAGAGATTGCCAATGATGAATCCTACCAACGGAAATTGGAGAAGCTTTTGAAGCTTGCTAAAAATAGGATTGTGAATACCTTAGCCAAGCTAATGGCTAGTAAATTAGCCTTGAGATGGATTGGCCCATATTGGATTCTAGAAAAGAAATTCATGACAGAATGTTTCTTTTGAAGCATCTAAATGAAACAATACTTGTTAAACCTATAAATGAATACCTATCGCATCCAAATTATAGCCACACGTTGTAACCACAGTTTGATAAACCATGCAACCTAGAAAACCCTATTCAAGAGGTCAAACTAGCACAGACCAAGCCAACATATGTAGTTTATTTGATTTTGTTGATGTTGATAAAATATTTTGTGCTCTCAGTTGAGATTCTTCAAAGGCACAAAGATTAAATTTGCTTGTTCTCTTCAATCAAACTTTAATGGACCTCCACAAGTAGATAATCATTGTTGAATTACTGTGTATGCTTAAATTTAGGTGGACGCATGGTGATCCACCATTGATGGATCTCAAAGTAGGGTAATGCGTAATTTAGAAATTGAAAATATATGTAAATATACACCATTTTTGCATGGGTGAAACTTTTCTCAAGCTTTTACTCCCACTATCTTTTGTGTTTTGCTACTAGCTCTCTGCAATCCTCCATCATGTTTTTATCTCTATGCATCATCTTCTTAGCATTTGACATGGCCTTTCAATGGGTCACTCTTATAAATTTATTCCTTAACAAGCCAGAAGATGTTGATTGGCTCAAACTTCTTAGACTCAAGAAGTATTACAGCATCCCTATGCATGAGCATGAGGTCAGAGAGATTTGGAGCCAATTATCTTTGTTGCAAATTACACAAGGAGCTTGTTGATGTTTGGAGAGGAGCACTAGTTACCCATGAATTTGTGTTAGAGTGGCTACAACTCCATCTTGAAGGTACTTGAATAAAGAATGAGTTGCAAAAACTATTGGAAAAGCATGCCCAAGATTTCTTCTCAGATAAACAAAGTGGATAGTATTACATCTAGCGTGCAAAGAAAAAGCGACTCAGGAGTATATATGAATGGGTGTTTCAAGTTATGTGGTTGTATCAAAAGACAAACATAATGCCAAAGGAGTAATGTAGTTTCTTCTTCAAGCTAAGAAACACAATAGTGTAGCATGGGCCACATTCTGCACAAAAGAATGTGGACATTTATCAAAGAAGACAACCGGAAGTTTAATTAGAAGCAAAGCAGGAATGTTGAAGATGCTTCACTAAAGAAGCTAGGGTCCACCGTACCCCCATATACCAAAAAGTTGAAGAAGAATGAAGTAACTATTTCATTACAACAAAGCTAATGGAAATCTTACCAAGCCACATGCTATTGTTGTTATGCATCTATGGTTGTAAAATTTGATGGAACTTTGCATGCAACTATGGTTGCTTACCAAGCAGATACAAATTTAATTAGTGCCAACATGCAAAATTATTCATATCTATCCTTATTGAGATTTCAAGCTCAACATATATGGCACACTTGTATGAATTCTCATTGACATCTATCACTACCATAAGGTAGTAGACATAAGGAGCATCACCTGTGGTACTACAATTGAACTTCACCAACATTGAAGAAGAAGAAGAAACTTTTAGCTTCCATCTCCATTGTCTCTTGGTTGTGTGTGTATGCGCACTCGCATGCGCACAATTGCAAGAGCTCAAGATCTCTCCTACTTTATCTCTTCAAATGGTATGTTAAGGCTAAGGAGCTGTGAGTGGCTAGCAAGAGTTGCAAAAGAAGAGTTAATAGAAAGGTTTTGTCCATTCTCCTCCCTTGGGTGTCTAATACTACACTTACCCTCAAGATTCTTGGGAAGTTTTCGTAACGATCTTTGACTTCAATGATTTTTGTGGAAGACCGTGCAGTTTGGGATTCTATGTAGTTGAAGTTGTGATACACCCATGTAGCCAAATTTCAAGTTTAAGCACAATACAGCATTTTCTTGGCAATTAGAGTGTGTTTGCATGCATGAATTCAAAGGTTGGGTTTCTACAATTCTCCCTATTTGAGATGAGGACAAGAAGACCGTTCTTCTTGGAAATCTAGAGTAGGATTCTCCCGACTTTGTAAGAACTTTACAAAGAACAAGCTCCAATTTAAATTTTGATCAATTGGTAGCAAAAGAAAAATTAATAGAAAGGCTTTCTCCATTATCCTCCCTTGTGTGTCAATACTACACTTACCATCAAGATTCTCAAGAAGCATCGGTAACGATCTTTGACTTCAATGATTTTTGTGGGAGATTGTGTCGTATGGGATTCTATGTAATTTTTTGTGATACACCCATGTAACCAAATTTCAATTTTGAGCACAATAAGGCATCCGCTTGGCAATTAGAGTGTGTTTGCATAGAGGAATGCAAAGGTTTGGGTTTCTACAAATCTCCCTATTTGAGATGAGGACAAGAAGTCCATTCTTCTTGGAAATCTAGAGTAGGATTCTCCCGACTTGGTAAGAATTTTACTAAGAACAAGCACCAATTTAAACCTTGACCAACTGGTATCTTTTATATTTCAAGATGGTTTGCAAGAAACGTTATTGTGTGACCTAAGGCTCTTGAGAGTAACTAAGGGGCAAGACCTTAGCGCGAGCGTTTTTGAAGTCGGAAGCCTCGTCAACTCCACCAATGCGGAATACACAGTCTGTGCAGATCAAGATGCCTATGATCGTTAGGGTTGCCTCTATTAATAGGAAGGGCTCTATAGTACATGCCAAGAGAGGAACAAGTACATGCCACATTGGGACCAAATTTTACCATATGCAATTCACGCATATAATAGCTCAGCACAAAACCTCAACCCTTTCTTTCCACTTGAGGTCCCTATCTTCTTTGCTCCACCTACTAAGCAGGATGCCATTGATTGGTATGCATAATTGATAAAGGTTCAGTCACTTCTCAGATCAGCAGCTTTACACAATTTGGAAAAAGGCTTAGCAAATACAAAAGAAAGCATAAATACCAATATAAACAGAATGCTCTAGTTAGCCTTTATTATCCTCTCTGACCTCGGGGGGTTCACCATTCAATACCCCCTATATAACGTGCGTTCGTGGGGTATTTTAAAAAAAAATCTCTTTTAACATGTTTGAATGAATAAAATGACCCCTTAACTTAGGAATTTTTTCCAAAATTGAATATAAAAAACCCTTATTTCAATGTATCTTTGTTATATTACCTAAAAGTTTTGCTTCTTAAAAGCCCTCCTTTTGAACTCATGTTATACATTAACATGACTACATAGTGCGCCCCCCCCCCCCCCCCCCCCCCCCCCCCCCCCGACTTTTTGACGAACAATTCTTTGCAAATATTTCATGCACAGATGGCTTGTTGACCCATACAAAGTGATCCAATGCCTCAAGGAGAATTCATACCACCTACAAAGGTTTAGCAATCAACCTGTCTCACTGCAGCTCATGTATCTAGAATGAAGCCTTACTTTCTAGCTCCATCTAGTCCCCAATCCTCAGAACCTCCAATTCATCTCCTTTAAGGGGGAAGGTGTGGTATGTATTTCCCATAAGCCAACGCCAACATGTCATGATAGATCATTGTGGCATGTAATTGTTCCTCTCTTGGCATGTATTGTAGAACCCTATTTCTAGAGGCGATCCTATCAATCCTAGGCATCTTGATATCCACACACCGTGTATTCCACAATATGAACAAGACATGGCAAACAAAAATCAGAAAAAAAAAACTAAGTATAATTTAGGTGTGATGTGTGTAGTAGAAAGTAAAAATGAAACCGTGAAGGGTAGCTTCACTTGTGTGAGGAGGTACTTCGTGCAAATTCAAATGGGCAAAATCTCTCTCTCTCTCTCTCTCTCTCTCTCTCTCACATTAAATTTTAAAATTGAATGCACCAAGCACATCATTGTTTTGAAATGCATAACTGTAACGAGTTTAGACACTAGTCTTGGTATTGCAAACCCAAGTGCTAGGACCGCTCCAAGACACAATGAAGGAGAAAGGAACGAATTTGAGCTTAGCACAATGTCAAGATGTTCTCCATAGTCTGAGTGACCTTGTTGACACGATGCTTGCACTAATTTGTGAAGATCAATTGCTTCTTCTCCTCTTTCTAGCGATTGCTCCACGTAAATTTGAAGCTAAGGCAGCCGGCTATGGCCAAGGTTCGTGCTTTAATACCATATGTTGAGCCCTTATGAGAGAAGTGGGAAAGGGGAGACGTGCACGTTCAATAATGTTGACCCAAAAAACTAAATGTTTAATTCAATTAAGAGCTACATAATCAACAAAATCTCTAGACCCATGCAAACTCCCAAATAGCTCCTCTTCCACCTAAAAGAACTCCACTTGGTGCTCCTATCCACACCTCTAAGAGATGAATCCCACACTTCATTGAAATCCCCACCTCATAAGCTTAAGGACGGACCCGCCACCAGTTACGTTATGAATCCCAACATTTAGTCTATGGTGACATTTTGTAGTAAACAAGGTTTCTCGATAGTGTGAAGAGGATGAAGCAAAAAAACCTCTCTCATTGTTGAAAATGGTATACCTGCCTAAGGTTTCCACTAGCTCTTGCTCTTGAGTGGCCTAAACACTTATCCACTAAATCCTACATGATGATACAATCTCGAAATTGATTTATATTGGACTGAATTATATTGCCTATTGCCCATGTTACACTTTGGCCCGAAAATGAGATGCAATGGTAATTATATCTGGCACCAACATTTAATATCCAATGCCCCATACAATTTGCATCCATCCATGCCACTACAACCTCTGTTCACCAATACTCAAGAAAAATTCAAACAAGTAACAATTGTGCCACTTTAAAATTCAAAAATGCCAATTGATAGCAAGAGGAAAGGAAAAGTCATTTCTACATTTTGATAAATATAGTATCAAAATCATACAAATAAGAAAACAAGAGGAAAGGGGTAGGGAATGGTCCTCGAGTGACTGTTCCCCGTAAGTTGGGCACTGTTCCCCGTAAAATGGGCGACCAATTGGCGACCGGCGGAAGTCGGGAGCCAGTCTTGGAGCACATTTTACGGGAACAGTCACTGGAGGACCATTCTCGACCTTCAAAGTCAGGGGGAGGGGGGCCATCACAGGTGACAATGTCAACGACATCGCATGGCAGGAACTGGGCAACTAGAGGCAAAGATTCCAACTGCCAGGTTACGATTGTCGCATACTGGGAAAAATTTCGTCTGCTGACACGGTGAAGATCAAACAACTTCTGAATTATGACTGCTTACTTGGCGAGGATTTTGCAGGCAAGGAACTCCCACCTGTTGGACGCCCACATTGGTCGCCCCCCGACCCCCGACTTTGAAGGGTAGGGAATGGTCCTGAAGTGACCATTCCCCCCGTAATATGTACTCCCACCATGGCTCCCGGTACTCCACTGCCGCATGCTCGTGCTTGTACTGCACTGTCAGCGATTCTGCGTGTTGAGTTCTTCGAAGCTCAACGAGACTGTCCCAAGGTGCACGAATTTCACATGCTGAGTTGTCAGGCTCTGAGCACATTCCGCATACTGAGGCGGCCACGATTGACTGAGCACGTTGTCGTTGTGGTTTCTGTGGGTCTCAATTTTATGATGGCTACTGAGTTGGTAGCAATCGCACGGCCAACCTTGATATTTCGTTGAATAAGAGCACATACGAACGGTGAGTTTCTTAACTCTTCCTAAACTTTTCTAAAGGAATGAAAAGGAACCATTTCATTTTCCCACGCACATCTCTATCCTTGTTCAAATGTACACGTGGAGGTCACTTGTGGGAAAGGCTCAAGTAGACAAAACCTTTTAAAGCAAATGACCTACAACTTCACGGGAAAGGAGCATTCCTTTTCGTAAACTTTTGCTATTTGAGCAAAAGTTTACGAAAAGGAACAAGTAAACCTAGTTTTTAGGAAAACAATGCAAAATCACCATGTGAACGTGAAACTTTGAAGAAAAACCCATGTTTTCCTTTCCCAAACTCACCGTGTGAATACCTTGTAACGCAGGTGAAATGGAAAATCTGTTTTGTCCCCATCCCCAAAAAAACGCCGACCTTGATGGAAAAGTCATGTCTACATTGTGATAAAAATAATACAAATAAGCCCAAATTCTAAATTTTCCTTTTGGAAATCTCATGAAAAGTGAATTGCATCTGGTTTTGGAATAAGCCCTTTTCTCGTATGAATCAGAGGGCGCTTGAGTGCCACTTTAAGACTTTAAACGTTCTTTTGTAGATTAATGAAGACCTCCTAGGGACATTCAAAATCATAAATAAGATAAAGACGAATTGCAGCATACGAACAAGTGTCTGCCTCTGCAGACTATGGCATTGACTTTCTATGGGCGCTAGAGAGAGAGAGAGAGAGAGAGAGAGAGAGAGAGAAATCAAATCAAAATCAAAAATCAAATGTTATATTAACGTCTCAAAAGGCCAAAATGACCTATGAGACCAGAGCGTTACAATGTGGTGAATCTGATACAAAGTCAAAGTAAAATGATAAAATAAAAGTACTATGGGATCCTACATTGGTAGGTGTGAAATAAGCAGCTAGGTGGGATAGCTAAATCACAAGTCACAAGAAATCCAGCATCGATCACTGGCAGATCGCATCAATCTCCTCCATGGACATTAGTTTGATCGGGTGTCGTGCATGTCGGGCCAAAGTGATCCGAATCCTCTGATGTAGCCTCCGTCGAGGTTGTGTAGTCCTCCGCAATCATGGGCGTCTGGATCTCCCCAACTTAGTCGCTCGATCGATCATTGTGTCTCTGGTGTGAGGTGACAAGATCTGCTCATGTGGTAGTAGCTTCTCTGGGTGTCCAGTGTCTGCTCTAAAGAAGTTTGTGATGTGTCTCTAAGACTGGCTAGCCTCTCCTCTCATCAAGCTCTCTCTATGTCTGCGCAGCTCGAGCAGAAACAAACCTAGGCATCTTTGATCCTCGTACCTCTGACTCTGGAGAGTGGTTCAAAGCCCTCTATGAACAAGCAGTGGAAGTGGCCTCATATCTCGTATTAGACGGGGCAGTCGCATGTGTAGTGTAACTCTATCTCACGCTCCATGTCACACAGGGTGCATGTCCTGGCCTATGTTGGCACTCCGCTGTATCTCCCAGTCTCAATCCGCAGCTGGTGTGAAGATGTGTGTATCTGGCCAATAACACACCGTATCCCATGAGACAAGTGGGTGCCCATGTATCTGGGCCTCGTCACAAAACCGTCCGTCGTAATCTGGAGAAGATGCTCTCTGTAGAAAGCCATCTTTGTGCCAAGCTCCTGTGCTGGCTGTCCCCATGTCCTCCTGGTGTCTAGCTGAGTCAGATCCTGGCGAATGAGCCTGTTGGTCTCGAATTGTGTAAAAGTCTGAGAGGGCGCATCCAGTGAGTACTGGAAGGGGGGCAATCTGTCTATACTGAACCCATGTGCTTGGAACCATGACGTCATCTCCCCATACCAACATGTTGTGTCTCCCTGCCTGGCTAACTGTCGAGAGGACTCAAGTGCAAGGTGGGTGTATCTATCTCTGGGAAGTTCCCACAAGCGGTGTATGAAGGCAACAGATTTGGTGAGCGCCTCAACTACTAGTGGGGGGGTAGCTAGCTCTGCTCGGATAATGGCACGTGGTACGGAGGCCTTGGCTCCAATGAGCCGCAAGATTATAGAGACTAGAGGCTTCTCCATGTCCCCCCATCCATCAGTGCGACACGTTCTCCCGTGATGATCGAATGAAGGCCCCTATATCTGAGCTCCATAGAGCAATACAAAAGCCACCAAAGTGTCAAAGAGCCAGAGCTTCGTCCAAGACTCCCGAAACTGAACCTGTGAACACATCCTCTCCAGTCTCCCCAATGCCAAATGGGCTCTGGTCAATCTAGTCTCTGCTGCTCTCCTCAAAGAAAATGCTGGTCCACTAAAAACCACTCCAAGGTAAGTGTAAGCATCTGTATATTCCACTATCTCCTAACCATATGTGAATGCGGGTGCTTTACTCCTAATCCACTGTGGGGTGGTATTAAATACCATGACCTTGGTTTTACCAAGGTTGATAGACAAGCCACTTTCATGGGCAAACCATGCAAAGCACCCAAGTGACGTTGCATCCCCTCCGGAGAGTCGGAGATCAACACAATATCATCAACATATAACAATAGCGGAATCCATGTCCCTGCCAACGGTGCACCTCTATCACCATCTCTCTCAATGTAGTCAGAAACCTCATCCACATACATACCAAATAGAGTAGGAGAGAGTGGGCAGCCCTGCTTCACTCCAATAGTGGAGTGAACCGGTGTAGATAGACCCTCTGAGGTGCGTACATGCCCTACTATTGATCTGTACAATGCCATGATCCCCCAAATGAGCTATGTGGGTACTCCCATCTCTTGTAATCTGCGCATCAATCTAGCTATGGGTACTATGTCAAATGCTTTGCGAAAGGCCACAAAGCTACATCCGTCTCCCATGGGATCTTCCCTCCTCGATGATGACCCTGAGTATCAAGATATGGTCAAGAGTAGAAAAACCTCTCCTGAACCATGCCTGCCCAATAGCACGCATGCCCTCCCTCTCTGCCCATCTACTCAGTTGCTGCTTAAGAATGGATGCGCACAACCGTGCCAATGTGTGTCCAATCATGATAGTGCGATAATTCCCAAGCTCCATCTCCTGACTTAAAGATAGGTACAATCGTAGATAGGCTCCAAGTATCAGGTAGGCCCTCACACATGGCACGGTTAAACATAACTGCTAGAAGATCTGCTACTAGATCTTTGGCATGCATGAAATGCTCAGCCACTAAGCCATCATGATCATATGCTCTCTCATTCCTCATCCTGTCAAAGGCCTTCTTCACCATCTTAGTGGTGAAAAAAGCACATGTGTGTGGGCATGGACCGGGGGGGTCGGGAAGGGGCTATTGTCCAGAAACTGCGTACAAAGATGATGCGTACTGACCCCAGGTCTCTGTACAGATAATGGCAGAGGGGGGGGGGGGGGGGGGGGGGGGGGGGCTGCTCATGAAAGAGTCGCCATCCCTCACGTGAGTCCTAACTCAAGAATAGCTGGTATAGATCCTGCTCTAGTCGAGCCAAAAATGCCCTCTTCTTCTACCACACTAGGTGTCGAAAGTCAATTTGTGACTCTCTGTGGGTGATGTCCCCCAAAAATCACTTCCCTCTGAAGTCTATAGCTCTAGTCTGACGGCATTCCTCATCATACCAACTGTTCTGAGGCACGCTCCCAGAATAACGTCTCTGCTCAGGCTCTGTGTGTGGGTATGCTTCTACTGCAGCATCGTGTAATGTGTGTGTCAGTATAGTAGTAAGCTCCTCCAGAGGTCGCCCCCGCTCCTCAGTCGATAGGTGTCTGTAAATCCCGTCTATGTATACAGAATCCGTCTGCCGCGTGAAGTTCTAGCGAGTAGGGACTACTACCCGTGGAATGTGTGCTACATTGAACTGGAAAGAGAGGGTCAGCAACACAAGAGCATGATCCACTGCCACCCCAACAAGTCTAGGCCCAACTATGAGATAATGTATACTAGATATGAGGCTCGGCTGTGCCATGACATAATCTACCGTGCTGGCTCCATGTCTGTGTGGAAAGCATGTGAAGCCTCCCGCAGTGGGAAATCTCTGTAGGCCATTCAAGATGGCCAATCCATGTGCGGTCCCCATGTCTATCAAGTGCCGTCCATACTCAGTATGTTCCCCATCCTGTGATATTCTGGATAGGCCTGTCTCTGCAATATCCAGCTCTCTCAGCATCTCCTCTGAAGTATCATCAAATACCGTCTGATGATGGGCAGTCCTAGCATTGAAGTCCCCTAGAATGATAATGTCGCCATCTCTAGAGAATTCCCATATGTCGTCATCCAAAATAGAGAAGGGGGACTGTCCTCTAGGTGGTGCACATACTAACGTACTCGGGGGAAAGTAGTTAATGGCAATGTAAAGATATCTGCCAGTCTCTGCTCTCAATCTCACCCACATACACCTAGCTTGCTCATCCCTACGAGCTATATGTATCAATGGCTGCAACTCCTCCCTGAATAACACTGCCACTCCTCCTGAACCCCGCCCTCTGTGCTCTGATCGTGTCTCCTGTCTACAAACTGTCTCCCATCTGTAACCACTAATGTGAGGCATAGATTATCGAGGGGCCTGATGTGTCTCAGAGTAGAAAATGATGTCTCTCCCGATAAAACTCTCCTCAAAAGCATCCACATCAAGACGCATAGATCCATTACAGTTCCATGTAGCAACTTTGAGTGTGGTCCCATAGACCTCACACTGTCATGTGGGGCATGGCTCCAATATCACCACACTTCCATGTCAGTAAAAAGCAATATTACCTTTTTCCTTGCCTCTCTAATCTATGGCATTACTACTTGCATGTGGGCAACTTGTGAGAGGTTAAGATCATCCCCGAGAAAGATGCCCGTCTTCTTAAGAGTTGGTCTCTTCTTCAAAAAGTCATTCGCTTCCATGGAGGGAAAGCAAAGGATGAGTGCCCTTTCTTTCGAGGTTTCTCCCTTGCTCCCATTTTTCTTGTTGCCTACTCTCCAAGCTGTTGAGTGCGTCAACTCATGAACCCCCATCAAAGCCACGAGTTCTTTTACCTCTTCATCTACATTATCTTTGTCTTTAAGGCCGCAATCCTCACATGTAAAGAGCGTATACGTCTTCTTTTCTCCTCTTCTAGTGTCAGGTTGATAATGGTGGGTGTGGATGTTGTTTCCTTACTTTTCCATTTTTTGGCAACCTCAATCCATTTCTCAGCCTCATCTACTTTCTGTTCAGTCTTTGTCATAACGTCCACCCAAGAAGTCGTCATTTCTTTATGTTTCTCTTCCCCTTCTTTGATGGCTCGCACTTGCTCTTTGATAGTGTTGAGTTCTTCTATCACAGAGGGTTGCAATTATCCCTCTTCAAGTGTGTTTCGTGATCGTGCCTCAGCAAGCTCCTTCTTGAGTGACGCAATCTCTTCATCTTGGGCCATCATTCGATCTCCCATTGTTGCGATCATGCTTTCTTGGACTGAAACACGATCTTCGAGCATTTTTATTGTCCCTAATAGGTGGCGGTTGGTCATTTCTTCTTTGAACTTTTGAACTGCATCTTCTAAAGGGTCGGCCTTATCATTTTGCTTCCTCATGTTTGATCGGTGCCAAAAACGAGAAAAATTTGACCTACATGCACAAGTGCTTCCACATTATGCATACATGTTCCACACTAAGTATACATGACGCATTTCCTGCAATTTCTGCAAAATACGACCAGAGCGGCAAAAACCCCATTTTATGTAATTTCTGTAATTTTCTGTCAATTCTGTAATTTTTGAATTTCTACAGTTACTGAATTTCTTGTGAATTCCCTGAATTTTGCAATTGTTCAAAAAGAGGCCAAAATTCTGAAGGCCTACGATTTTTTATTTTTGGCGGACTGTCTGCTGTTGGACTTTCTGCTCTGCTGTACCTGTAGGCGGGAGGGTGGGTAGGGGGGGTTGCAGGGAAAACGAGGGGGGGATGGCTGTGTAGGAGGCAACAACGAGCGGAAAAAAAAGGGGGGGAGAGGGGGGGGGGGCAGCGCGCTATTACCACAAAAGGGCAGCAGCAGCGGGTTAGCGCGCAGCTTCTTCAACTGTGGTCAGCGCGCAGTTACCACAGGAGGACAGCGCACAGGCACAACAGCGGGTCAACGCACAGCTTCTTCAACAAGAGGGCAACGCGCAAAGAGAGAGAGAGAGAGAGAGAGAGAGAGCACCCACATGGCAAGGTTTGAGGAAAGCATGCCTTTTTTATACAGACTCAAAAAAACCTCCATATTAACACTCCCTTTATCTCGGAGGCAATGCCATTAAAGAGAGATTTGTACAGTTTTTCATGTAATAACCCCAACTTGCGCACCTCTAAGCTCAGCTACCAAAAATGATCTAATGAATAAGTAGGTCTGCAATTTATACATGAAATAGATCAACTTGGAAGGATTGGACGCTTAAGGTGAAAAGATGTAAGATAGGCGGTTTTGAAACTCAAGATTATGAATAGCAAGCAAGCATATGAGATAATGCATGGGTTCACCCTGAACTGAAGAAGCAAGCACATGATCGGTTTGTCTTTTGCATCGTGTTCTTTTATTAAAAGATAATGCTGAACTTGATTAACAAAGAGAATAGGACCTGTCATTTAGTCATAGCCCTCTGCATTTGCACGTGTTGCAAAAAAGCAGGATTGGGTTGTCGATTTGCGATAACAAAAGCAGGATGTCTGTGATATCATTCCTGTAGGCAAGCATAGTTGTTGGTATTGGGAAACGACTTGTATAATGATGGCCTACGCTTGATGGTGGGAATACATGATATCATTCCTGTGGGCAAGCATAGTTGTTGGTATCGGGAAACGACTTGTACAATGATGGCCTACGCTTGATGGTGGGAATACATGATAAAATATGGGGTAAAAATACTTATGCCTAAATGTTGCATTACTTACGGTGAATATCTGCTGCAATGCACAATAGAGTCATGAAAAGGTATAGGATTAGATTTATTCAATATCCCATTCTAGTAGACTAAGGCAAGCAAAGAAATGCAAAACGCTAGATATATGTTATTAAAATGAGCATTCATATCCCCAAATACAATAACATCACCTTCACCTTTGAAATAAGCAATGTCCTCTTCTAAATCAAAAAATGGATGATTTCTATCTATGCAAGCATAAAAGAGGAAGTCATGAAGAGGAACGTAACAACCGACTACAAAAATGGATGCCCTTTTTGGTGTCATAATTTTCAGTCATACATAACGTTTGTACTTGTCATCTTTTACAATTGATACAAAATCTTCCAATCCTTTCTTAACCATACATGCTACCGCTCCTTGTTCTCTTCATTGCTTGAGATTCTTTGACCACATCAATGAATGTACATTATAATCCTCGAAGCCGTTAATCCTTTGTGTATCATGCTCCCAAGTTTCAACAAGAAGTACATCGGCTTTGCTTGTTAGTTCATCAATGTCAATCCCCGCATTCCATGGGTATCCATTAGAATTCCAAAAGCATATTTTCAATTGTAACTCGATCTGATAGATCACGCATCTCTATTTGCTCGAGAGATTTGTCTCCTCCTTGGGCACATTTTCTTCATGAGAGATTTCCTTGTTTTATTATTCTTTTTCTTATATGCCTTGCAACGCATATTTTGTTGCTTAATAGTGCGATCTTTACATACAAAACATTTTGTATCCCTCAAATAGATCCAACTATTATCAAGGATAATCTTTCGCTTGGTCTCATCCGACATGGTGCATACAATTGGCCGTTCTCCCAAGCGAGGAGCTTTTTGCTTCCCCACTCTATGTGCTTTATAGACCATAACTCCGGACATGCCAAAGTGGGTTTTGAAAAAATCTTTGATAACGATGGCAAGAGAAAGTGTCTCTAACTTCTCTTCGAGAATTCCACGAATAACATTATTCTTGGAACGTCGTTCTCAGTCCTTTAACTCCTCCACATCCACATTCTCAACAATCTTTGTTTGAACCATAGCTTGCATAAGTGAGGAATTAAAAACCATATTGCTACCACATACATCAGTCCAAGACTTGTTCGTGCATACATTTTTCATGTCGCGTACATCCCAACTCATAGTGTCAAATTTCTTCTCTTGCAATACATGGTCATGCTCTACTTAGCTCATCCGCTCCTTCAAAGCATTCAAGTCCACAAGAGAGTGTTTACATTCCTTGATTTCCTCTTCAAGTTGCATCAAACATATTGTTTGCATCTCAAGTGTCCTCTTGAGATTCTCATTCTCAACCATAAGTACCCTTAGTGTGTCATTCTCCATTGCAAGTGCTCGTAAGTCTTCACCTTTTTGTGCTATCTCCACACTTGAGAGATTTTTGGATCATTTTCCACATTGGTTGTGGACCTTGTTGAAGAAAAAAAACCCTTACGAGTGTCGAAAGACATTGTATGTAAAATAAGAGATGAGAGTCAATTTCCTTAAACCTGTTCACTTCAAAAATGCTGCTACATAAACGCCTTCCATAACTCTAAAAAATTTTATATTTACATCAATGCGTAGAAGGCTTCGTGCTCTTCGATTGAGACTATAGATCACCCAAATCGGAGTTTGGATGAAGAGTTATGATCAAAAGAGTGAACTGATGTCTACATCAAAAAAAAGGCTGCGTTTTTTGTTGGAGAGAGAGAGAGAGAGAGAGAGAGAGAATGCACAACACTAATCAAAAAAACCTAGGTTCAACGAAATCCCACATAAATATTCAAAAAAGGGAGAAATTTAGTGAGTCATGGATGAAAATTTTAAAGCTTTAAATGCAAATATTACTAAACTATCCACATTATTGATTCAATTAATGCAACAGCAATCCAAGGGTCATGCTGACATGCACATGCATGAACACGTTGCTACACAAGGACAAAGCCCTTCTAATTTAGGGCAAGGCCCAAATGCTGATACATTGCATACTCTCATTGCAAAAGAGGAGGATGAATTGTTGAAAACACCAACCCCACCGATTTTTAAGGAAGAAGACCGAAACCGCAATAAGGATGCAGTGAATATCTTTCTCAACAAGTGGGATGAAATTCACACCTTACGACGTACTCTGGACGCAGTCAGAGCTCTACAAACGAACTTAACTTTGGAAGGCAAGGCCTACAAATGATGGATGTCTCTCAAGAAGAAGAATATCATGCCGTAAAACCTTCAAAAGTAGTTAATTACGTTTTCCAAGTTTTAAGAGAGATTTAATTCAAGCACTCAGTGGTCTATAGATAGGGCACTTCAAGCATCATGTAAACCGTCGAAGCGTCTTCATGACCAGCAGATGGGTATCCAACTCTTTACCTCAGGCTTGGTCATTATACCGGTCATACCTTTGAAGCAGGTAGAAAATAAGCTTTTAAGCCACCCTGTCCTACACTTTAATCTTCCTCTCTATGGGAAGACCATAACTGAAGACTGCATGCTTTCACAACCCTTCAATGATGCAACGAAAGAGGGCATGGGCACCTCTATATCCAATCCTTCATATATCTTCCATAATCTGACAAATGAGGGCAGAAAAATGATATCCCTAACATCTTTTGCTCCCAGCTTGGCTACCCAAAAACTTGATTGGCCACATAGAGCCTTGCCTGATGGCACAACAAAGCTTCCTATGTAGCCTTTTAAGAAAGCTCTGTTGCACTTTTTCAACCCCAATCAGCCTCTCCCCGTTGGAATTACCTGGCTCTTCCAGCAACTAGGTGTTTGCTTCTTTGACTTACTCCAATTCACGGGAATAAAGACACGATCGAATTAGCTAGGCACGTCTAAAAGCTGTCACTGACTAAAAATGTTCATCTCCAGAAAGATTGCTATTTGTGTGAGGTCATAAGCATGCTTGGTCTCTCATCACAGTTACCACGGCATGTCAACACAGCCGGAAAAACCTCCAAGCCCAAACAATGTCAAATGAGGTTAGATCATTAGCATAGTAAACCTCTCATGAGTCTTAACTCAGCCCAAGAACTTTCTACGCCAGATGACAGTGGTTACAAACGTTCCTTCCCTGCTAACCTGAACCAGTCATTCATAAAATCAATTCTCTTATATTGAGCTTCTCTGGACCTTTAGAATAAAATTACCAGAAAACATCAAACCAAATTTACATGAACAGCATGAGCAACGTCATGATACACAAGCAACCAATATGAGACAGCTGTCTGTAATTGCCTCTTCTCTACAAAAGGATCCCTGAATTCCAGAACTCTGTCATGATTGGTACACAGAGGAAAGGAATGCAATTTAGAAGCAGCAGCGTGGCTACATGTGTATAAAAACTCTAGAAATAAGTTAATTTGCTTCAGCAAACCCTGAAAAGACTCTGCAGCTCTGGTGAATGTTTCCATTCTCTCCTTTGATCTGTCTGAGAAAAACAGCTCAAGCATATGGGCCTATGTAGAATACGGAAACTCATCAGCTCTGTAAATTTTAGAACCCAAAAATGACTCTGCTAGAAATCTTGGATGCTCACCGTTGAGAGGAGGGAGGGATCATCCTTGCTATCAGTAGCAATCTGTTTTTGGGCGGCAACAGCTCTCAGTACAGATCTCTGCATTTGGTGTCTAGGCCACATTAGAGTACTCCTCCATTAAACGACACTCAATGAAAACATTGGCGGTATAATGCCAATAGAATCTCTACCTGTAGGTCTATTAATAGATTTTGCTTCCCTCCAAAAGCTTCCACGCTTTGAAGTACATCTTCAAGCTTGCAGTTTTCCAGAGAAGTGGCCTTATTTTCTTCTAGCCAAATTTCATAGTCCTTGGAGAAAATCGAGCTAACCACACGCAACATGTCAATGGACAACCCCTTTCCCAACCCTAGCAAAGGAAATAAACCTTCATGAGAGGGCATCAAAGAAGAAAACTTTCCAGTTGACAAACCTCGCGATCCATTAAATAAAGCTACAAGAATAAAACTACGGGGGACTCCCAAACTTACAGACAAAATGCACTCAAACAGTTACCTAATGAGCAGTCACGACTGAACCTTGAATTACAAGTCTTTGTTTCTTGGATGCTCAGGGATGACTTAATTACGGTATTGCATAAAGGATAGGCTAAGCTGTTCAAGTCTGTTGATAAGGCCTCAGCACAGTGCAAGGCAACAAGCTGCTCTTGACAGCATCTCAAAGCTTCATTGGTAATAACCTCTCCAAACTCCATCAGACAGCTGCAACTGCGGCTGCAGTTGGCGCAACCCATACCTAAATCTTGGTTTTCTGCCAGCAACGTCTGCTCCTAGACAAATACAGAAAAGACCACACATGATCAATAGAAACGTGCACATCCCTTTGATTGTAATTTCCAGATTTTGTGCACACGCAGTCTAGCTACAAAAAGGGAATAAAAGAAGCCAACAAACTTGAAATTTCATGAATTTCAAAAGTTTCTTATTGGATAGCTATCTAGGCTACATACATGATTGTCATCCTTTGCATCAACAATTTGCTTTTGCAGGGGAGGGGAAAAACTTTTCACTATGCCATCAGATTGCACAAAAGGCAAACGGGGGAGTCTTGTCAAAATCGTTTCTTCAAGGGCACACGAACCTCTGCCATTAGCAAGTCCTTGGTCCTTAGCAGCATCCTCCGATTGTCTTGCTACGAGTGCCTGCAAAGTATGTACCATATTAAACTATTTTGTTACATCTTTCATTTATCCAGGAGTAAGTATTTGACACACATAAATTGAGCCCTGACAGGGGCACTATCATGCTCAAGGACTTGATACAATATTTGATGCAGACAGTCACATGCAATCTGTCAACCATCCCTCTGTATTCATTTCCAGGATTGAAAAGATTAGGGCCTCCTCATCATGAACTCTGCATTATGCTCTAACCCTTCTTTTGGCAATGTATGTAATTCTGCGCCACACAGGCTTTTGATCTTCCGGTATTCATAGCTCAGTTGGGTGTGTCATCGGCAAAGGGCAGCGGATAGTCAAGCCTTAGAGCTTCCTCCCCTTCGGCAGATTTGAGCCGTCATCGCCCACATTTAAAGGAGCATGCACAAGACTCACAAATTGATTGCCAAAAAAAACTAGTCATTTGAGGATCTCTAACTAAAGTCCATAGTAATGCTAACCCAAGATAGGCCTTAGGATAGGAAGAGGCTGCAGAAATCCAGGTGCATTATGTCTGTCATACTAAACATTCAAAAACCACCCAAGTCTACAGATGTATCCACATGCAATTTGAGCTGAGGCTAAAAGAAGTAGGACTCAACTGCCTTGTGTTGCTTCTATTCCCAAATAATGGATTGTTATGCTAGCTCAGATCCTTCCGTCTCAACCCTGTGTGTAGCACATAACTTGATCCGCTTTATCAGGAAACCATCCTTCCGAGAAAATCCAGAGACTTCTTCTATTCTGAGGTTGGTCAAACACACTGCCAAAATCTGGATCAGTAGCATACTACTCCTCACGTCCTCAGACTAAAAATGGAGGATAGCAGTGACAGCTGCTATTTGCAGCTTCTGTGACAAAGCACCTGCAACCACATTCTTCTTCCCATACTGAAAATTTGGAAGTAAAACAAAGAGAAAAAGTTTTCCACCTCATTTGTCTGTCTGATAGCTTCACTCGAGTAAGAAATTACTTCAAGCTCTCATGATACGTATGCACTGTAAAATCAGCGCCTACCAGATAGCGCTTCTAAGAATTCAAAGCAAAAATGACAGCTAAAAGTTCTCTCAGAAATCTATGCTACCATTTCGGCCTTAATGGGCCACCTTTTAGAACAAAATTATGACGGGTTTTAGGGTTAGGGTTTTTGCGTCGAGGTCATAAGACGCATCGGTCCAATGAGTGTGCTTGGCCTGCCCCAGACTCACTCTCCCTAGGAAGGTGGTCCATGCCAATCTCTTGGTAAAACCTGGAATTCTCCGTGCCATGATCAATTTTCTCTAGGTGGTAATTGCATCTGAATGTTATCTGCGTGAGGATAGGATATCAAAGGGGCCTTCGGGTCTCAGACTAACTTGACTGAGTTTTGTAGGAACCGGCCGAGACGCCTAAAACCTAGAAGAAGAAGAAGAAGAAGAAGAAGAAGAAGAAGAAGAAACAAGAGAGAACCCAACTTAAAAAGTCATGCCAAGTGGCCTAGATTAACTAGGGGGTTGGGGATTAATAATCCTAACCCCTACCAACTTACGGAGCACTGGGGCCGAGGGGCCTAAAACCCAAAAGACAAAAGCTTGAACTCAAGAGATGGTTTTTGTAAATCGCCCTGACATGCCACGTGGCATTTCTGTGTGGATTTCCGCGTTTTACGCTGCTGCTAATGCCGTGTCACTGTTGTACGGACTGGCTGTTTTTTTGCGCTGGCAGATTTTGGCGAGTTTTGGGCGCCAGCTTTTAGGAGCAGATACTTTTAAGATTAAGTGCTTTTAAACATGATGCTTTTGGGGCAACTCTGCTTTTGATATCCCTTGTACTGTTTATAAGTGCCCTAGGGCCCACTCCCCGTGAGTATTCATCCTCGGGAGTATTCAGATGCACAATCTTCGAGCGAGCCAGACCCTCGAGAGTTGTAGTTAGCGAGCAATCATAATGAAATACCAAAAGGGACGCGAGTCTTTGGGGCCAATATGTCTTTTGGCTCAGAACTCTGCCGAGTTGTGTAGTCTCTCTCAGTTATTCAAGTGTTTTGAAGTGTTAAGTATTGCCGAGTGTAAAGTTGCAGTTATCTCTATGTTTCCATCCAGTCCCTCGCCGGAAGTGATGATAGTGGTATCAAAGCATAGCTTGCTCCCTTGCCCTCTGCAAACCGGAGCACGAACCTATCGACATGGACGGAGCACCGGGAGATCACACTACCGAAGGAGGAAATCCATTGAGCCCATTCACTCAGAGGCACCCTTACTAGACACATGCCCAGTACGTGGTACGACACTTGCTATATTTAGCAAAACAACAAAAACAGAGAGCGACGGATGACGGGATTGACTTGAAAGCTTTGCATAGCTATTTGAGCACCTTGAATCCTCCTGCTAACCCTGTTATGCCACCCCAACCTTCTCAGATTTACTCGTCTCTTCCACCTGACCCTTCTCAAAATCAACCAATTACCACTTCACGACAGAACTCAAGAGATATCTCTTAGTTTCTGGGAGGAATTTACAAAACTATGGCTTTGGGAGAACGACCGCATGTGGCCTCTAAAGTACCACTATTGTTGCCCTCTGCATCTCCGCCCTATTTCCCACCACCACCTACTACGCCTACCTATTCATCAAATGGGCACCATCACCATTACTATTATTACTCAGCACCTCCGGTAGCTAATTCAGGTCCAAAACCCTTCAAGGATGGTGGTATTGCGGTTTAATTTTTCACTTTCTAAGGCGTCTAAGATTCCCACAACGCTCTCAAGTTCGCCATATTGCTTGAGACTGCCCGGAAAACCCCAATAATAATAGGTCATCCACGTATGAAAGCACAAAAAACAAGAAATCGTGACCCTCTATTGGACTTATTTCTGATTTGATAGGTGTTCCGACCATTGACGCATCCAATGAACCATGTATATCTATGGAAAAAGTTAAAGATCAAGATGCCCTTATCCTCTTCAATTCAAGCTCCATGCAAAATTTTATCTCCCTAGAATTAGCTGCAAGACTAGGTATTGTGGAATATACCAAGGGGACACAAATTGAAGCACAAATGGCTAATGAAACCTATACATCATCAATACCATTGATTGGATCACTTCAACTACAAGTTCAGACATTTATAGATCCAGTTGACTTCTACATTATGGATTTGTGAGGATGTGATGTTCTATTGGGCATGCCTTGGTTCTATGAGTATCATGCCCGTTTTGACGCAAGAGAACGAACCATACAATAGAAGCACAAGAACAAAGAGTTGGTGTTGAACTTCGGTAATCAAGCTACTCAAGGAGTAACAGCAGACTAAGAATCATGAATCAAAGGAAAGAAACTACAAATAAAGATTGGTGATGAACTGGGAATTCCTTTTTACGAATAAAGATTATGATTATGACTAAGAACTATAATCTTGGGTGTTTGCACACACCACAAGCGTGAGCCAATGACCTTTTATAGGCATTGGCTAAGAATATGATCTTGGGTGTATCATGGATACCACAAGCACGATCCAATGACCTTTTACAGGCATTGGCTAAGAAACTAGCCAAAAGATCGATTTCAGACGCACCCGAGGTGTCTGCAACTAGCTTTTACGTGTTCACGGCCATCATGACACAAGAATGTGTGCACGGCCATCGTGACACAAGAATGCATGACTGAATGATCAATTGTTAGATTTTAAGTTGCATGAACGTTAGAACATTTTCTTGTAATCTGCAATCAAGGATGATTGTTTTGATTTTAGAAGGCGGTTGTGGCTTGACTTTCTTTGGCTTCCAAGTCGTGCTTGCGCTCTATGGCTACCACGCTTTCTTCGTAGTCACGATCTATGGATGCCATGCTTTCTTCATAGGCCTTTCTTTCTGCTTTTCGTGCTTCGCATTCTAACTTCATGTCCATCACCATCTTGTTGAAAGCCTCCATAGGAGTTACCAATCCTTGACGTAGATAGGGAAGGGGGAGAGTCGGAAAAACCTCCTGGTGGGAAAAATTCTTCTTCGCCTCTCTCATGCTCATCACCTCCAAGCGAAGTATCCATTCCGCTTCGAGTGATGACCATCCAGTGAAGTCGTGGGTTCTTGTGGATTCTTGTGGTCTTGGGTTCTTAAATTGGGTTCTTGGGAGTCGTGGTTCTTGGGTTCTTGAGGTTCTTTGTTAGGTGCAACGGAATGATTGTTTGCGCTTTGCTCAAGATGAATGCTCCGAACTGTGCTCAAGGTTCCTTTTAGTTCTTATGGAAGGGAGAGCCTTCCGTTCTTAATGGAAAGTGCTATGATCACGAACAAAGTGAATGGACAATGTGCGTGCAAGTGTATGAGACTGAGAGATAGAGAGAAGAGAGATACGACACCAGAGACGTTGTAAAACCCTCCTCCGAAGGCCCCACTCTCGTCGGCGAGAGTGGTCTACTTTTGATTGCACAAGTGGTACAATGCGTATGCAATGGACTGATGCAATTTGGACTATGCCGATGACGACGACGGTGATGACAACGACGACTTGATGGCTGAAATCTGAGATCTTCTAATCGCTGAAATTCGGGACTGTTTCGGTGGCTGAAAATGACTGTTTTGGCTGCGTTTTTATGGCTGAAAATGAGGGAACTTCTGCAACCAACTTGGGCTTGATCTGCTGTGGTTCCGATGCGGGTCGGGCTGAAAACCAAAAACGCTAAGGCACTCTTGCTGCTAGCCAAAAACGCTAGGCTGATCTGGGACAGAAATCCAAAAACGCTGATGGGGCTGATTTGGGAAAACGCTAGCAAAGCTGATGAATCTGCTGGCGATGGCAGTAATCTGCAAACGCTAGGGTGCTGGTGGTGTTGACGATCCAGGCAATGCTGAAAACGCCAGGTCTTGGAGATAGGCGAGGATGGGATCTCCAAAAACGCCAAGGGGTCTTGATGGTCCTTGATGGGTTCTGCTGAGAAGTTGCATGTTGAGCAGGAAGCTCCTGCTGCCTCTTCTGCCAGAAATTGCTAGCTTGGGTTTGCTTATATATTAACTTAGCAAAATTGCCCTACCTACTTTTGTTGGAAAGTCACTTAAAAATAATAAGTGAAAATACCAAAAATAGGGAAAATAAGCTAAATGCACTGGAAAATTCCCCTGACTGAATCTGATGGATTCTAAAGGGAATACTGATGTTCATGCTGTGTGCAACCAGAGGATATGCATCTACACTAAGTGACTAGGCATGCACGGTCTACGAATAGACTCACAAAAGTGCCAGATCACTTCTAATCTAGACTTGATTGAACTGACTGAACCCTGATCATGCTGTAGCTTGTCCACGGACACATAGGGTTGGGATGTGTCACGTGACATCCCCTCCTTTTCAAAGTGAGGTACTGGTACCGAACTGTATGGCGTCGAAGGAGATCGCCAATAGCATCCGGAATCCAGGAAGGGACTCTTCAAGTACTTGAACTTCATACAGGGAACGGTCACGAATGAAACACTCGAACAATGCGTGCGTATCAATCATGCGAACATATAATACTTCCTGTGAGGGTTCTTTGGACCTAGGCTCGAGAGCCAAGATCGCTTCTTCCTGAATGATCGAATCGTCTTGTGGGGGTTCTTTGGGATCTATCGAATCTGCTTGGGGAGGTTCTTTGGACCTCGACTCGAAAGTCAAGATCGATCCTTTGTGATTGATCGGATCTACAACGAGGTTAACTGCGCTAGAAAAAGCATCCACTAACACATCATCCCTGTGAACAATCACATCATCTTCATGCAACTCATTCACTTAGTTCATAATCTCTTCATTCTGTGCTTGGCTCACACGGTAAGGTGGCCGGTTCGGTGGTGTGCTTCCAGGTATCAGATCAATGGCATGATCTTCAGGACGAGGAGGTGGTAACTCGCCTGGTAGGCCCTCTAAGAAGCAATCGGAGTGAGAGTGGAGAAAATCTTGGCGTTCTTTATCAAGTTTAGACATATTTGTCCTATCCTTATCGCTCAATTCTCTCATAAAGATCGAGTAAACAAACAGACTTGATTTCATTAATTTTGAAATGGCCGAAACCGATACAATAGAGACAGACTCACCCTTCAGTTTAATATCAAGTACAATGCTTCTGCCCTTCTCTGTAGTCAAGATCGCTTTTCTCGCTTGATAATCGACCACGGCGTTGTTCTTGTGGTACCAGGGAATCCCTAAGAGAACATCACAACCCTCTAAAGGCATTATGAAGAAGTCCTCATGTCCCAAATACCCCTGACAATGCAACCGAAGTTTGCGAATGGCAGGTGTAATGGCTACGTACCTGCCGGGTGCCGCTAGAACTGCCTCCGCAAGTTGTCCCATCGGATCGGGAGTGATCTCGAGCCGCGCCGCCAATTCCGGTGAAATGAAGTTGGCCTTGGCTCCTCCATCAAAGAAGATTAGGGCCTCTTGATCTTTCACTTTGCCCCAAGCTCGGCAAAGTTATGTACTCTTGTCCATGGTGTCGGGATCGATACCCACACAATCTGAAACCAGTCCTGTTTTCATCTTGCCTTATAGTCCACGTTCCTCATGTTAGGTGCAGCGGAATGATTGTTTGCGCTTTGCTCAAGATGAGTGCTCCGAACTGTGCTCAAGGGGTTCCTTTTAGTTCTTATGGAAGGGAGAGCCTTCCGTTGTTAATGAGAGAATGCTATGATCACAAACAAAGTGAATGGACACTGTGCATGCAAGTGTATGAGATTGAGAGATAGAGAGAAGAGAGATACGACACCAAAGACGTTGTAAAACCCTCCTCCGAAGGCCCCACTCTTGTCAGCGAGAGTGGTCTACTATGATTGCACAAGTGGTACAATGACGATGCAATGGACTGATGCAAACTGGGACTATGCCAGTGACGACGACGACTTTAGGGCTGAAATCTGTGGTCTTCTAATTGCTGAATTTCGGGGCTGTTTCGGTGGCTGAAAATGACTGATTTGGCTGCATTTTCGAGGGCTGAAAATGGGGTGTATCTGCAACCAACTAGGGCTGAATTGTCTGCTGTCCTTCACTGCTGAAAACGCTGACTTTCTACTACCAAAGGGCTGAAACCAAAAACGTTGGCTGTTCTTCTAACGTTAGTGAAAAACGTTGGCTATCTAGGAGAGCTGGCGATCATGGAAGGCTAGAAACGCCAGGGATCTGGTGCTGATGATGATCAAAAACGCCAAGGGCTTGAGGTGATAATGAGGCTACAAAAACGCTAGCTTGAAGGGGTTGGCGATGAGGCAAGCTGCAAACGCCAGGTGCTTGTGGTCTTGAGGGGTTCTTGCTGAGAAGATGCCTGTTGAGCTGGGGAGCTCCTGCTGCCTCTTCTGCCAGAAAGTGCTAACTTGGGTTTGCTTATATATTAACTTAGCAAAATTGCCCTACCTACTTTTGTTGGGAAGTCACTTAAAAATAATAAGTGAAAAATGTCAAAAATAGGGAAAATAGGCTAAATGCACTGGAAAGTTCCACTAACTGATTCTAATGGATTCTCATGGGAATACTGATGATCATATTGTGTGCAACCAGAGGATATGCATCTATACTAAGTGACTCGGTATGCACGGTCTACGAATAGACTCACAAAAGTGCCAGATCACTTCTAATCTAGATTGACTGGACTGACTGAACCCTGATCATGGTGTAGCTTGTCCACGGACACATAGGGTTGGATGTGTCACGTGACACCTCAGCTGCTCTCGAACTCTCAGGCCTGTCGCCGTCCTTGTGATTCTGTCCTTTCTGTGTCTTTTTAGGGCACTTCGCGAAGATATGTCCATGTTCCCCGCATCCAAAGCACTTCCCTTCCTTGATGAATCGAGCTCGCTCCTGAGGAGTAAGCTTAGGTCATGCATCGTTTTTCTCTGGGTTGCTCTTTTTCTTTCTACTTTCATTCCCAGAAGTCTGTTCGGCTCGTTGTGTCATGGCCTCGTCTATGGGGTAGGTCAGACTGCCAGAGTGAATGGCAAACCCCCGCTTCGCATGACTCATCAACTCCTGAATAGAAGTTGACTTCTGTTCCAAGCAGTGATCTCGGATCTCTATAGGTAGACCCAAGGTAAACCGCTCAATCTGTTCTCTGAACGAGATCTTGAATGAAGAGGCGGGTAGAAAAGAGCTCCAGAATCTTTCGCAGTAAGCATTGATTGTATCTTTCTTGGTCATCCGAAGATGGTTCCAAGCAGCTCGTATATCTCGTTCATACTCTTGCGTCAACCAAGAAGAAATAAAAAGCTTCTTAAATTTCAGCCATTTAACTAGCACAGTATTGTTTAAAAGAAGCGTGGACCACCAAGTGCAAGCATTCCCCTTAAAGTAAGAGGCAGCTCTCCAAATCTTGGAGTGCTCTGAATAGCGTCCTCCCGCGAAAGCAATGTCAAACTGCTGTATAAAAGACAAATCCTTCGAAGCATCTGAGTATCCTGAAAAAGTATCAAATTTAATCGAGTGGCCACCTTCCTTAAACTCTCGGACTTTCTTGCTTTTATCTTCGAGAAAGTCATACTGGTTGGCTTTATAAAAATTCTTCTTGTTTGCATAAAAGTTTCCGTCATCGGAATTTGAGTTGTCTGTAGACGAGTCCTCAGTAGAACTTTCAGACTCTAGGCGAGATTTAGCCTTCTTTGCCTTTTTCTTGCCCTTTCCGAAGCGTTGTTTCTTGCTTCGCTTTTTACCTTTTCTGTCTTCTTCGCTCGAATCTGAAGAGCTAGAAGAACTGTCAAAAGAAGAAGAAGAAGAACTGGGTACTCCTTCAAGGTGAGCACGCTTCTTCTGTTTCTTTGCTTTGTCAAATGTCGACTGACGACCCAAATATCCCAGGAAGTCAATGCTTTTCTTTTGCTTTTTGCCGTGCTTTTTGGCTTTCCTTTGCGCATCAAAAAGCTGAGCAATCCGTGCATCAACCACCTCTTCTAATTCCTTCTCTGAATATTTCTTGTGAGCAGAAGGTTTCTTGAGAGCAGGTTTCGAGGGTGGCGTAGTGGTTTTCTGCCACTACTCATGCACTTTCTGAAAAGAAGTCTAGCTTATATACTTTGCAAATTTTGGGTCCTTCGCAAAATTGAGCATCATCTTCGTTGCATCGCCGATCAACTGACAACGCTCCATCTCTCGCCGCTCTGCCTGAGTAGGCCGAGGCGGGCCATACTCTATGCCGGAATCTTCATTGCGATCCCTGCCCGCATCTCCACATGCAAAGGGAGTCGACTCATCCTTGCGTGAAGCCATAAGTGCCGCGGAAAAAAAACTGGGGATCGGATTTCCCATAGAAGAGAAATCGGTCGTGCTTTGATACCACTGTAACAGACTTGGACACTCCAAGTCAAGAATCAATCACCACAGCACCAAATAACCACTTGAAAACAACTCACAGATCACAATAGATTTGCACTGGCCCAGCGGAGTTCCGTGCCTAGAGATATTGGTCCCAAAGACTGGCGCCCCTTTCGGTATTTCTTTATGTATTAAAATCAATGTCATAGTACAAAGAGCAGTTAGGGTTTCACTCTCAGACTCTGCGTCCAGATGCTCTGCAGAGTGAGCCCCTCACCGCGTATTTAAAGATTACAAGGGATGCCCAAAAGCAGAGCCCCAAAAGCAAAGATTCTCTCTCTCAAACTCTCTCTGTGGCTTTTATAAAATAAAGCAACGATCTTTCTCTCTCTTGCTTCCTCACAATTTGTGTGGACAAAAGCATCCAAATTTGTGTCGCTCAGCTGGCTGCTTTTCACCTCCGCAAATTGCACTGCAAATCCCGGAAATCCATACACTGCTACCACGTGGCATTTGCCACCTGCTTTTAGGGTTTCAGCCAGCAGTTAGGGTTAGGGTTTCCAAAAATTAGGGTTTCTGCAAATTGAGGTTTCTGGCAGAAAATAGGGTTTGCAGGAATTTTAGGGTTTCTGCTTCTGCCGGTAACCACGTCATCACTTTGTGACAGTTTTACAACTCCCTGGTGTCGTATTCTCTTCTCTCTCTATCTCTCAGTCTCATACACCTTCACACACAGTGTCACAAAGTGAGGACGTGGCGGACAGCAGAAACCCTAATTTCTGCCAGAAACCCTAAAATTCCTGCAAACCCTAATTTCTGCCAGAAACCCTAATTTCCGGAAATCGTGGAGGCGGATTTTTTTTTTATTTTTATTTTTTTTAAATTTTTGGAAAATGATGAGCGACGCAAATTTCGCTTTTTCTCTACTTAAATGAGAAAGAGAGAGAGAATGCTTTTGCTTTCATGTTTTGACTCTCTGTGAGAGAGAGAGAGAGCAATTGCTTTTGATTTTAAAAGCTTTTGGGGCTCTGCTTTTGGGCATCCCTTGTAACCTTTAAATTAGTGGTGAGGGCCTCACTTCTCACAGCATCTGGACGCAGAGTCTGAGAGTGAAACCCTAACCGCTCTCTTGTACTTTGATGATTGATTAATACAAAAAGAAATACCGAAAGGGGCGCCAGTCTTTGGGGCCAATATCTCTAGGCACGGAACTCCGCCGGGCCAGTGCAAATCTATTGTGATCTGTGAATTGTTTTGAAGTGGTTATTTGGTGCTGTCGCGGTTGATTCTTGACTTGGAGTGTCCAAGTTTGTTACAGTGGTATCAGAGCACAGCCGATTTCTCTTCTACGGGAAATCCGATCCTCGAATTTTTTTCCGCGGCACCTATGGCTTCAGGCAATGATCAGTCGACTCCTTCTGCATCTGGAGATGCGGGCTGGGATCACAACGAAGATTCAGACAGAGAGTATGGCCCGCCTCGGCCTACTCAGGCGGAGCAAAGAGAGATGGAGCGTCGTCAATTGATTGGCGATGCAACAAAGATGATGCTCAATTTTGCCAAGGATCCGATGATGGCAAAATATATGAACCAGACCTCTTTGGAAGAGGTACAGACGGAGTGGCAGAGAACCACAACACCACTCCCGAAACCCACTCTCAAGAAACCTTCTGCCTCCAAGAAATATACGGAGAAGGAACTGGAGAACGTGGTTGACGCACGGATTGCTCAGCTTTTTGACACGCAAAAGAAAGCCAAAAAGCACGGCAAAAAGCAGAAGAAAGGCACTGACTTCCCGGGATATTTGGGTTGTCGGTCAACATTTGACAAGGCAAAGAAATTGAAGAAGCGCGTTAAGTTTGAAGACCTACCCAGTTCTTCTTCTTCTTCTTCTTCTGACAGTTCTTCTAGCTCCTCGGATTCGAGCGAAGAAGACAGAAAAGGTAAAAAGCGAAGCAAGAAGCAAAGCTTCGGAACGGGCAAGAAAAAGGCAAAGAAGGCTACATCTCGCCCAGAGACTGACAGTTCTACTGAGGACTCGTCTACAGACAGCTCAGATTCCGATGACGGAAAGTTTTATGCAAACAAGAAGAATTTTTACAAAGCCAATCAGTATGACTTTCTCGAAGATAAAAGCAAGAAAGTCCGAGAGTTTAAGGAAGGTGGCCACTCAATCAAGTTTGATACTTTTTCAAGATACTCGGATGCTTCGAAGGCTGTGTCTTTTTTCAGCAGTTTGACATCGCTTTCGCGGGAGGACGCTATTCAGAGCACTCCAAGATTCAGAGAGCTGCCTCTTACTTTAAGAGGAATGCTCGTACTTGGTGGTCCACGCTTCTTTTAAACAAGACTGCGCCTGTTAAATGGCTGAAATTTAAGAAGCTTTTTATTTCTTCTTGGTTGACGCAAGAATATGAACGAGATGTACGAGCTGCTTGGAACCATCTTCGGATGACCAAGAAAGATACAATCAATGCTTATTGTGAAAGATTCTGGAACTCTTTTCTACCCGCCTCTTCATTCAAGAAGATCTCGTTCAGAGAACAGATTGAGCGGTTTACCTTGGGTCTACCTACAGAGATCCGAAATCACTGCTTGGAACAGAAGTCAGCTTATGTTCAGGAGTTGATGAGTCATGAGAAGCGGGGCTTTGCCATTCACTCTGGCAGTCTGACCTACCCCACAGATGAGGCCATGACACAACGAGCCAAACAGACTTCTCGGAATGAAAGTAGAATGAAAAAGAGCAAGCTAGAGAAAAAGGATGCACGACCCAAGCTTACTCCTAAGGAGAAAGCTCGCTTCATCAGAGAGGGGAAGTGCTTTGGATGCGGGGAACATGGACATATTTCCGCAAAGTGCCCTGATAAGGCACAGAAAGAACAGAATGATAAAGACGACGACAGGTCTGAGAGTTCGAGAGCAGCTGAGGAATGTGGCAGAAAAGGCAGATAGAAAAGCAGAACCGGTACCACATGGCGTGGGACCTGCACCGAATCTAATGAATGAAAGTACAAACTTTGCCGCTTTCGGGGCAAAGTGAAGGATCAGGAAGCTCTTTTGAAGGAGCCAAGGCCAACTTCTTTTCACTTGGAATTGGCGGCTCAATTTGGAACTACGCCCGACAGACTGACGCCACAGGCGGAGGTAGTTCGACTGGCACCCGGATGGGATGTTGCCATTACATCGAGCATTGGCAAACTTCGTTTGCAATGACAGGGGTGTTCAGGGCACGCGAGTGACGTTCTACTGGGGATCCCTTGGTACCACAAGAACTACGCCGTGGTTGACTACCGGGCCGACAAAGCGACTTTGATAAATGAAGGGCTTAGAGATTGTACTTGATGAACTTCAGTTTTCTTACTCATTCTTTTGGGAGAACTGAACGATGGATAAAAGTTGAATATTTTTTGACCTGAAGAAAAGAACGCCAAGATTTTTTTTCTCCACGCTCATGCCGATTGCTTTTGAGAGGGCCTGAAGATCATACCATTGATCTGATATCTAGAAGCACGCCACCGAATCGGCCACCTTATCGTGTGAGCCGAGTACAGAATGAAAAGATTATGAACTCAGTGAAAGACCTCTTGGAAAAGGGTCTTGTCCAGCCTAGTACTTCACCGTATTGCTCTCCGGTGTTGTTGGTTTTGAAGAAAGACGGATCTTGGAGAATGTACATCGATTATAGCACTCTCAACGAAATCACCATCAAGAACAGATTTCCGATTCCTAGGATCCATGATATACTCGACAGGTTACAGGGATCTTCATGCTTTAGCAGGATTGACTTGAAGAGTGGATATCATCAGATCAGAATAGCACCGGGAGCCGTCTACAAGACAGCTTTTCGGACGACTTTTGGGTTATTTGAGTTTTTGGTGATGCCTTTTGGCTTAACCAATGCTCCTGCGACATTTAACCGGATGATGGACAGGATTTTTCGAGAGTACAGGCTATTTGTTGGCACTTTCTTTGACGACATCATTGTTTTCTCCAAGAATGAGGCAGAAGATAGAGATCATTTGCTTCAAGTCTTTCAGGCATTACGAGATCACACATTAGTGATTAATGCTAAGAAAAGTGAATTTTTCCTACCAGAGATACACTTTTTGGGACACATTGTGTCAGCAGCACAGCAGGAGTGCAAATGGACCCGGCCAAGATAGAGACTATCCGTGATTGGCCCGATTTGAGGAATGTCCATGAAGTTAGAAGCTTCTTGGGACTGTGTTCGTACTACAGGCGGTTCATACGAAAGTTTGCAGAGGTTGCTTTCCCTTTGCATACCTTGACACAAAAAGGAGTACCTTTTTCGTGGGGACCCACAGAGGTGATTGCCTTTCGGACATTGAAAGAGAAATTCACTACAGGACCAGATTTGACTTTGCCGGACTTGCAGAAGTCATTTGAAGTATTTTGTGATGCTTGTGGTCGTAGACTGGGTGCGGTCTTGATGCAAGAAGGCCATGTCATAGCTTACGAGAGCCGTTTGTTCTCTAGGCCGGAGATGACAGCACAGATCTATGGGAAAGAGCTTTTGGCGGTTATCCACGCTCTTACTCAGTGGCGGCATTACCTACTCGGAGCGGATTTTACTGTCTTTACAGACCATCAGAGTTTGCACTACTTCTTGTCACAGAAGTAGCTTTCGGAAAAGCAGATGAGGTGGGTGAACATCTTGTCACAGTTCCACTTCCAGATTGTCCATGTGCAACGACAGAAGAATGTGGTGGCAGATGCTTTGTCTCGAAAACCGTTGGTTCTAGCTATTTCCGCGATACATCATAGGAGCTTCGAGGATATGGTCGATCAATGTGCCACACATATAGATTTTGCATATATTTTCACACGAATACGGGATGGGGAGACAGTAGCTGGATACTCCCTTCGGGAAGGCTACTTGATGAAAAAGACTATGTTGTGCGTTACACAGCCGTTGAGGGAAAAGGTTATGACTGATTGCCACTGTCCACCTTTTACGGGTCACCGCGGTATTGCTACCACCATGAAAGGGGTAGAGAGAGATTTCTTTTGGCGGAGACTGAAGAAGGATGTGGAAGAGTTTGTGCGCAGTTGCTTGGTATACCAGAAGGTCAAGTTTGACAGACATAAGGCACAGGGATTGTTACAGCCTTTACCCATACCCACCCGCCCCTGGGAAAATATTGAAATGGATTTCATTTTTTTTTATCTCCCGAGAATACAGAATGATCACGATGATTTTCCGATTACATGGCACGCCTGAGACGATTGTCTCCAACAGAGACCCTAGATTTATGAGTTTGTTTTGGAAGGCAATTTGGGAGAACATTGGCACGCGGTTGCAGTTCTCGCCATCGTTTCACCCGCAGACTGATGGGCAATCCGAGATTGTCAATTCAGTGGTTCTAGATTTATTGAAGTCTTATATCTCAGATCAGAAGACTCAATGGGAAAGATATTTACCTTTGGTGGAATTTGCCTACAATAACACGATACACTCGTCGACGGGGAAGGCGCCATTTGAGATTGTTGACAGTGCTGCAAAGGTTCCACCCTTCCTGAGCACGAAAGATAAGATCTTTGAAGTGGATGAATATACGCGAGATTTGGATACGGCTTTTGCCAAGGTTCGCGAGACTTTGCAGAAGTCTCAAGAACGACAGAAAAAGGCAGCGGATCGCCATCGTTGCGACATGAAATTGAAGGAGGATGATTGGGTGCTCTTACGTTTTGAGAAGGCACGCCTACGAAAGAACAAGGGAAAGGAGAGGCTTTTTCCAAAGCTAAGTATGTGATACTACGGACCTTTCCAGATTACTGAAAAGATAAATGATGTCTCCTTCTGATTGAAACTGCCAGATACTTGGAGGATTCACAATGCATTGCATGTGAGTCTCTTGAACCCTGTTAAGGGTGATGTGCCTGATGATGGGGAGCCTGATGAGCAACCCGCAGTGGAAGAAAACGAGGAGATCCTTGTTCCTGAACAGATTTTGGCACATAAGGATACGAAGAATAAGGGTAAAGTCCGAAGGCGGTTCTTGGTTTAGTTCAAGAACTTTTTTGCATTTGATACGAAGTGGATGGAGGAGGAGGACCTAGCAAATACTCCTCGGATTGTGAAACTTTACCTCGATGTTTTGGTTTAGCATAGTCTACTCCAAACGGAACCCAGAATTCAGCTTGGCCGAAGATCTGGTGCAGTGGGATGCACAAGAGGGGAGTCACTCCACTCCTTTGTCAACAGACGCCTCGATTTTGATACTAAAGTCACTGATGTCTCTTTGAGCTTCAGGGATACTGAGAGCTGACAGTATTTTGCTGGATGACTTTATGAAATGGAATTCCTAATTATGATACTGATTTGTTCTTGACTTCTTGTGAGTGCAGGAACTGATAGCCGAAATGACTGCAGCATTTTGGTCTACTTGATCTCGAATAGACATGGTTGCAATAGGGGTTAGTCAATCAGACATCGTTGAGGTCCCGATTGGACCTAGATGTGATTGCTAGCTACATTGCCGATAAATCATGGTCTAAGATCCGAATGAATGTTGAATGTCATGTGATGTCCTGTGATGTCTGGTGATGTCCTGTGATGTCGTGTGATGTGACTGTCGATTTTGTACATGTGCTAGATGTGTGTTCCTAGTACGTAGGTACTAACAGTCAGTGTCTGCTAAGACAGTTTATGGCTTTTGTCGGTTTTGCAGGCGTAATCGCGGTCGATTACAATGCTTTCAAGAGGGGGGTATGTCACAAAGTGATGACGTGGCAGACAACAGAAACCCTAATTTCTGCTAGAAACCCTAATTTTTGGAAATCGCGGAGGCGGATTTTTTTTTTTTTGGAAAATAATGAGCGACGCAAATTTCGCTTTTTCTCTACTTAAATGAGAAAGAGAGAGAGAATGCTTTTGCTTTCATGTTTTGACTCTCTGTGAGAGAGAGAGAGCAATTGCTTTTGATTTTAAAAGCTTTTGGGGCTCTGCTTTTGGGCATCCCTTGTAACCTTTAAATTAGTGGTGAGGGCCTCACTTCTCAGAGCATCTGGACGCAGAGTCTGAGAGTGAAACCCTAACCGCTGCTCTCTTGTACTTTGATGATTGATTAATACAAAAAGAAATACTGAAAGGGGCGCCAGTCTTTGGGGCCAATATCTCTAGGCACGGAACTCCACTGGGCCAGTGCAAATCTATTGTGATCTGTAAATTGTTTTGAAGTGGTTATTTGGTGCTGTCGCGGTTGATTCTTGACTTGGAGTGTCCAAGTTTGTTACACACAGTGTCTATTCACTTTGTTTGTACATTGCACTCTCTCATTAAAGAACGGAAGGCTCTCCCTTCCCTAGGTAAAAGGAACCTTGAGCACAGTTCGGAGCACTCATCTTGAGCAAAGTTCATCATTCATTCCGCTGCACCTTACAGCCAGGCTGACCTATTGCTGGTCGGTCAATGCGGCCAAGAACTGCAACGGGGAGTTGCAGTTCGACGAAGCTGAACGCTGGTGGCTGTGGGCTGAAAACGCTGGGCTGAACTGCTGAGAAAACGCTAGGGAGCCTGAGGGTGCCTGCCGGTCTGCTACGATACCTACCCTTTGTGTGTCCCTGCTTCTTCTGCTTCTACTGAGTACCCAATGGGTTTCATTTATAGGAATTATATGTTGGAAGGGTACGCTTCCCAACAAACTTACAAAAGGAATTTTAAAAGTCACTTTTAATAAAACGACTTATAAGAGGTGGTTCACGCGATAAAATGCTGACATGATGAAATGAATGTTCTTGTGCAAGAGAGGGTATTGGGCCTGGACATGCACGTCCTACTCGAGGCTCACAAAGGTGCCAGGCTCAGTCCTAAGCTAAGACTCGTGCTAGACTATAGCAAAACCGTATCCACATGGCGCAAGTGAAGTGCGCACGTGGCAGAACCTTTGATGCACTAAGATCAATATCAAGTCAACTTATCCAAATAGAACTCTTCATATACTAGGATCACATTCACAAATATCATGAATCATTTAGCCATCACATTCCAAATCTCAATGATCTCTAGCACGTCTAGATGCACTAAAGTCATCAATTATCAATTTCAAATCAATTTCACCCCTGCCGATGAGTAGAGAATGTTATTGATCTTTCACCTCTTGCACTCAAACAAACAAACATTTGCAAGCATACATCAATTAATGAGTTCTTTGAAATTCCCAATTTCAGTGTACATCTTTTCATAAAGTCATTCGGTAGTGTCACAAGCAAGAGCGCATAACAATATCAAATATACTCTGATAGAATTTATTACTTAATACTGAAGCCAATTGATATGAAGAGAAAGAGAGAGAGAAACGATCAACACAGAACTAGGGACCAAAAGATGGGTTGGTTCTTGTCAGGTACAACGAAATCGGGATGGTGAAGATCTAGGTTTCACACTTCCACAAATCTTTACTTCTTTCCTTCTATTAAATGATTGACTGTTAGCATGAATGAGAAGAAGAAGAAGAGAGTTTTAACATCGTAGAAAACTATCCCAAGAGACCTTAAAGATAGAGATGTGTGTAGAGAGAGAAAAGACGGGGAGGAGAATGACACCAGATGGGGTCCCAACCAACCCTTTCAAGGACCCCCACATCGTTGCCGATGTGATATTTGCTGTTGATTGCGTAAATGGAATGTACACACATGCAATACCTCAAGTGCAGACTCTATTCACTCGAATGGGGAATGTCGCCTCATTAACTCTTCAACATGACCTCCGACGCTGATTCGATGCACCTTTGGATCTATCTTGATGAGGGGTTGTTGATGGCACCAAGGGGTAGATCTGAGGCTGATTTGCGCTCCCATTGTGAGACGAGACAAGGGTTGAAAACTGTAACAGACTTGGATACTCCAAGCGAAAATCAATAGCAACACAAGTACAAAAACTTCAAAATCACTAAACATTAACAGAAAGAGAGAGAGAGTCGACACAGCACGACGGAGTTCCGCACCCAGAAGCATTGGTCCCAAAGACTGGCGCCCCCTTTTCGGTATTTCTTTATCATTGATCAATGCAAAGTACAACTCCCGCTCTCAGACTCTACGTCCAGATGCTCTGCAAAGTGAGGCCCTAGGGGCTCAAAATTCAAAAGCCATTGCTCACGTAGCAGGCGTCAACCTTAAACTCAACCATCATATGAGGAACAGCAGTACCAAGTAATATCGTTAGATTGCTTGTTAAACCATCCAAAACCAAAAATTGCAATTATCCACTCACTCGGCTTGCAATGTCCTCAACTCTTGTTGTGAATTATATCCACTTGGGAGGCTCGCAAGCTTGCTTCGAGCAATCAAAAGTCTTTCGAAGATCCCTCCTAATCTCTTTACCCGCGCTTTTGGATTGGCACACCCTTGCCCAAAACACTCCATTAAAAGGATGTCAAAGAGAAATTCGAGATGGTAAAAGAGGTCATGCTCCTCAAAAGCGCGAACATTGTACCTAACACTTGGGGAACTAAGCCATCCCACAATAGAACCTGTCACTACTATTATATTTAGAAATGCAAACAATTTCCGTAGCTGTAACCACAAGCAATGCAAGAACATTGGCAGACACAAGTTCATGCATGGCACAGGAGCTAAATGTTCCAAAATGAAAGAAGGCCTCACCTGTTCAATGTGCTGGTGATACAGATGAGTAGATAGAGTCGACAGCGGCCGGCCGATATGGGCTATAAGCACCCGTCGAGCCTACAAGTTCCCAAAATTGGACCTTAAGAAAACACCATGAGCAGTAGAGAAGACCGAAAACGTTTGGAAAGTATGGATGAGACCATGGAGGAAGCGAGAGCTAAAGCAGGAGGAAATCCCAAAAGTTTCCGTTCTTGATCTCCCAAAGGATTCAGTGCGTTGCATTTCTTGCATTCTACCCTGGAGTAAAAGAATCCTCTCCCTCTCTCTCTCTCTCTCTCTCTCTCTCTCTCTCTCTCTCAAGCTTATAATTCACATTACACATTACCAGAAGAAAATGTCATAGCAGGAGCAGCACGGAATAAGGTGGGCGCAGACGAGGCAAGGGGTCACTAGCCGCCTGCATGAAGCACACAGAAGGCACACGGTGGAGGGCGCTCGCTGCATTTGGCGCACAGACAAATCTTATTTGGCAAGCTTCTCAGTGGCCAGAGAGAAATTTGCTGTAGCATTCCACACCCAAAATTTCCGCCGGAAATGGCCGCCGTTCCTCAGCACTATCTCACACGGGCATGGGCACGAGGGGATCAATGGTGGAGGCCAAAAACAGAAGGCGCACCAATCGTAGACCGTAGGATTTGACGGCACGAGGTGACCAAAATTTACCAAATTGCCCCGATTTTACAAATTTCCCTGCATGGATAGGGACTTCTCTCAGTTTTGGAGTTTAACCTTCATGTCGCAGATTTCGACACGTGTAAAGGGCTCTTCCTTTTGGCATACTATGTTAGTTTAGATGACGTAGTCAAACCCCCTACATTTGAATGAACGCAAGCGGGTGTAGTGGTTAGCGCACATGGCTCGCAGTGGGGAGGTCGTGGGTTCAAGACATGGGGCGCGGTCCGCCCCAAATTTACAAATGTGCATCAGACAGCGTGAATCACTTCAGTCGTCGATCCCCTCCTTCCCATGCCCGTGTGAGATAGTGTGGAGGCCATCCCGCCTAGCCAAATGGGCTTTTTCAATGGCAACATCCCCGATTGGTTTACCTTTGCTAGTACATATGGAGCATCCAATTCCCCCAAGCAAGATAGGGCTCTAAAATACAACACATGTCATTGTAAGGCAAATACATTAAGGTTGGTGTCACATTGGGATAGGCAGATGTCCTTTTTCCTCTCATCTACCAATCGGGCGTTACATTCATGGATCTCCCTCACATTGTGTGATTGCTCATGTTTCCATAGATGAGCTGGTTATCCACCTTAGGGGCAGTATCATCACCAAAAACTAGATGTAGTGTATATATGAAAAAGACCAGAACTAAGCCAGGCATCCAGGCAACAAGCATAAGGCTGCATTTAATGTAAGTCAAAGCAAACAGTAAAAACCAGAATATATTTTATGGTAGTATCATCACTAAGATGTAGTGGGATATGTTTTGTAAAAGACCGGATCTAAGCCAGATATCCAGGCTAGGTTAGGTGTTTTGTAAGTCAGCACCAGAGCCAGATTCGGCTAATTCCAACCACACCCAAGATCAAGAGAGTAAGATCTAGTCAGAGAAAAACCAAGACTTATGCCAGAAATCCAAGACCAAAAAGAACCAGCTGGTAACCAGAAGCAGGCATCAGGTTTATAAGACCAATAAGAGATTAAACTTGTAAAGGGTCAAAGGAATATGCCATGGAAAAAAGTTTATTTTTACAACTACCATCAAGTATTAGATCCATTTTTTCCAATTTTCTGCAAATTGGATATATCATACCCAAATAAACAACTGCAACTATCCAAATTCAAAATTTGGCATCATAACCAGCAATGCCACCAAACTCACCATAAGTATCAATTTTAATGCAAAAAAACATCAATTTTTCAAAAGTTTCCATGAATCTCCTCATAACCCACCTGAATATGAACCATCACATAATAAATCAGAGTATCAACCAGTGATCAACATAGTTAGATTAGCTTCCCCAATTTACCATAGTATACCACATTTCGGTAACAACCTAATCAATAACCATAGAATTGATGCCACTTTTATGTCAAGCAACCAAAAAACTAGAGTGAGTGTATGTAATCAGTACTAGGCAATAAGCAAAAGAAACCCTCTATTGATGTGTAATTATCAGTGCCGAGGTTATCAAACCATATGTTTTAGCTAAGGAAAATCCAAAATGTACAGTTCTGTCACTGTTCCAGAGGTAAAAAACCTTAGGAAGCATAACCAGTCACACCATCAGGCTTTCAATTTTAAACTCACCATCAATATCAAAAACCAGAACGGTATCCATATGTATGTCAAATTTGATGCCATTTTTTTAACAATAAAAAAAGGACTAAGTATGTATGCAGTCAGTACCCGGCGAGAAGCAAAGAAGCCCTTCACTAATGTGAGAAAATCTGAACCTAGGTTCCCATACCATATTCATTTGCTAAAAAAATCCAATGAACCTTTCTCTCAATAATCTAAATGTTAAAAAAAACCTGTTTATAATCACCCAACAGAGCAGGAGTTTATTTTAATCATTGAGAAAATAATATATAGAAAAATTGTGAGCAGACGCAACACCGAGATTCTCCCAAAGTGCCACGGGAGACCAAGTCTAAATGAAGGGAAGAACCCCTCATCTTTATATAGTGGAAGAGGCAGGGAAGATCTCTAAAAAATATACTCAGTTGTGGAGGTGCTACATCAGTCTAGCATCGATCAATCTCAATGAGTGTAAGAGGTATTACAGCTAAGACTGATTCTATGAGAGGGAGGCAAAGAATCCGTGCCAAGCAACCCCTCATTATGCAAGGTCATCAGAACGAGGTCGTGACTCACTATGAGTGTCGTGACATAGTGTAAAAAACCTAGTAGAAACAATCAAATCTGAACACTCCTGGGTGCGGGGGGGTTTTTTTATAAAGATATATACTTATGGTGGATAGCTCTATTTTAAGTACTATAATCAGCCTAAAAGAGCTAGGAGTTGTATAGTAAAACACAGGGTAATCTCCATAAGGCAACAACTCAAGTTACAACTCGAGTACATACAGTTGGATATTACAGTGATTTAGAGCATAGTCAACAACACCCTTCCGATGAGGTGCTAGAGCAACACAGCTTAATGCAGTGGCAAACCTAGAGTTTATTTAAAGGATCCATTGTACAGTGCATTGCCAAAAGGTATGTGTGTATGTAGTTGGATACAACGGTTTATTCTTAGATAAAGTGACTAAGTGTGTGAGTGTGTGTGTGAGTGTGTGTGTGTGTGTGTGTGTGTGAGTGTGTGTGTGTGTGTGTGTGTGTGTGTGTGTGTGTGTGAGAGAGAGAGAGAGAGAGAGTTGTACCTAAAACTAGCAATCATGGTCAGATGTTGTGACCAAGTGTGTGTGTGTGTGTGTGTGTGTGTGTGTGTGTGTGTGTTGGGGGGGGGGGGGGGGGGGCTTGCCCTAGTGCTCATGCTACTCTTCCCCTTTCCTCTTAGTCTTGCATCTCCTCTCCCATGTGCACGTGTGCATTCATAGCACTCTAGTTTAGGAGGTACATATTGTGTTCTCACTTTCTCTCTCGTTCTTACTCACTCTCTGCTTGTGTGTCCATCGCGTATATGCAAGGTATGTACTTTTAGTTCTCTTTATCTTCCTTATATGGTATTTTGCATGTGTTTATAGTGTCTTTGCATTCCCCACTCTTGTAGTGCTATTAGAGTTATGGTTGCATTGGTGGTGATGTAATCATGGCTATCAAGATCTCCAAGGACAAAAACCAAAGCTAAGTCCTCTTTCTCCTCTATGGATTTTTCTCTTTTTTTTAACTATATGGATATGACCTTACTTTTTGGTGAAGTTTGTTTTTACATATATGGTCTCATGGGGAAGAATCATAAGAGAAGAACCTATGCTAGTAGAGTTTGTCAAGATATACATAGAAGCTAGTTACACGAGTGATTAGTTGTGTAGAAAGTGTGCAACAATAGTTTGATGTCATAGGTTCAAGGTTGTGGAAGAGATATCGATTTATTATGAAGGTATCATATTTAACCCTTATAGCTTATGTCATATCAATATGACTATCTAATTCAACAAGTGGTATCAAAATATCTTCCAAAATAGATGAAGAAGTCTCCTTATGACTTCAAGAGAAAACACAACAACGATAGAAATGTGCAAAGACTATTTTGTCCTCAAGGCCACCAACAAAATGTAGCAAACAACATGTCAATTGTTGGAAATATGGCTACAAGAATACATGCAAAGAAGAAGAAGATAAAGTAGAAGCTCAAGAGCACACAACACAAGAAGGAGTATTATTGATTATGATAATACAAAGATAATGCTTGCCCTGTAGTGATGTACCCAAGTAGTTCTAAGTGTGTTCACACATGTCACTACCATAATATCGTAACAAATCCCCACCTGGGAAATGAACATGAGCTGACACCAAGGATTTCATATTCATGTGATCACGATTCCATAGTTCACATAGGTCAACTGCTAAGGTGATGTGGTAGCATGTGAAATCTCACCAGACTAATCACCTAGAGTGTTAGGTTACTTGTTCACGTAATCACATGCTTTCCTTATGTGAATCAAATCACAAAGCACAATTATTCTAACAAGCGGTTTAATAGTAGCCAAAACAACAACTTGATATAAACATGGTAAGTTTGAAAAACACTCTGGCATAAGGCATTCTCAATGGAGTTACAATCTTGATGTACCTACATTGCATCATAAGAAAGAATGAGATGTGGGGGGGGGGGGGGGGGGGGGGGGGGGGGGGGGGGGGGGGGGTGACTCCTCTTTTATACTTTTCCATAAAGTTGGTTAGATATTTGGTGTCGATTTTAGACCATCACGTTACTCCTTACCTGGTCAGTTGACCTAGACAATAAGTTTCATTCGGTCATGTTAATAGCTATGTTACTAAGAAGTCTAGAACCTTGTATCTAACAAGTCACTCTCGGTGCAAATCGTGGTGGCAGAATGTTGTCCAACACCCAAGTTAGTGAAAAGGTGTCATAGCCAAACATACTCAATTGTATAATGTACTCAAACTCACAATTAACAGTGGCCACTACATGTTGCTTCTTCCTCAACCAAGATATGCATGAGCTATCAAACGTGAAACAAAAACCAGTGGTAGATACTCGTTGTCATAGCAACCAATCGGTTCCAAGTCTAAAAACGTATGTGAATATGGACACAATGATCTCGAATTGGGATAAAAGAAACCAAGATGTATAGTGTCACTCAAGTAGTGAAAGGTCTACTTAACTGGCTTCCAATGTGCAGACCCTGAGCTATGAATAAATCTGCTCACCTGCAAGACTCTATACTGAACATTTGGTCACGTAATGCATACATAAATTAGGCACCCAACAACCTAATGATAGAGAGTGACATCAAAGTCCTCTCCAACATCATGGAAACTAAGCTTCAAACCTATCTCCATAGGAGTAGCAATAGGCTTCCAATCTTCAAGGTTGAATTCCCATACAATGTGATCTCAATGTACTTTGTTTGACATAAAGCAATATCTCCAGCAACTTTCTTAAAATGTATGCCCAAATAATTCTTCAAAATCCCCAAATTTGATAGGTGCATTCAAATCAACCTTAAAATCTGCAATGTCCTTCATTTTTCTAGTGAGCAACATGTCTTCAACATAGAACCCATTGATAAATAATACGTCATGCGCACGCTTTACATACAAAATGCTCTTAGTTGGACTATTGAAACACCATGCACAATCAAGAAAGAATGAATATTTTTATACCAAGCACATGGAGATTGCTTCAAACCATAGGAAGCCTTCTTAAGCCTACACACATTGTTTTCTTGCACCTCTTGAACAAAATAGTGAGGCTATTGTTAAGGTTAAAGGCCATCATGTTAGGCCTGTTGTGCACCTAGCTCATAACCTTTACTAACTCATTGTAGTTCTTGTTGCAATACAATAAGGAATAAGGGAGTTGCAATGCTTGTTGAAAGTGCTCTGTCCACACAAACAGTATTCTCTCTCTCTCTCTCTCTCTCTCTCTCTCTCTCTCTCTCTCTCTCTCTCTCTCTCTCTCTCTCTCTCTCTCATCCATTGTGATTCTCATCACCATGATCCTTGAGCATTGAGAATCACTTACTAGTCCCACACATAGTACATCACATGCATCATTGGTCCCACATGCCACATTTGACTTTTGATGACACTAATAAGATCTCTATCTCTCTCTACACACACGTTGTCTGACTAATTTTTGTTTGAGAGGAGACTAGGTAGGCAACAAGCCCCTAGCTATGAGATGAGTTAAGCTAGAGCAATTAAGATTGTACTAATATGACAATTAAGGAATTTTGGACTAATTGCAATCAATTAGAGAATTTTAGAAAATTGCTTGTCTATTATTGGATCCAAAATCCAAACTAATAGTTCCAATCAATCTGCTCAATCATATATTCAAGATTTAGATGATATAGACTTTGAGAATCATCTAAATTAATAACAAATGATGCAAACTAATCCAGCAATGGAAACGCCAACTCTTTGAACAAACATCTTGATCAAGAAAAAAAATCCTTCTCTATCAGTTTCAGCTCTCGTTTTTTACTATGCTCTTCTTTGTGGTCCTCGTGATCACTCTAAAAGCCCAAGGTGAGCTATCATCACCTTTGTTTTCTCGGTCTCAACACCACCCTTCTCTTGCAAGGACACGAGACAATAATACCCCCAAAAACTCTTCTCCTTGCTCACATACGCTTATTCCCTATTTTTGGCAAAAAATAGAAAAAAAATTTGGTTATTTTTAGCCCATGAGAGCCTTGAGCTCATTTTCCACATCCAATCAACCTCAAGTGCATCAAACTTGAGCTTGTCATCCACATACAATCAACCTCAAGCGCATCAATCACATCAATTACAACATTATGAGTGTTTAATTCATGTGCGGGAAAACCCCCCTAGGGGGATGGCCACCATAAGGGCCAGTATACAGCCGCCCAATGTTGAAATCCATAGGCCAATGGTGGCCAACAACTAGTACGATGTGACAATGTTGCTAACAACACCTGCAATAGACAACCAACATTGCCACAAGCACCCACACGTACAAAACGCAAGAGCCCACACCTAGGCAAGACATGCGCACCATTATTGAGCTTGGGGGAGCTCCCCAAGAGGGAGTCCCTCTTGTGATGCATATAGAAGAGCTTCTTCCTCAATAAATACCATGGGCCCATAAGGGTCACAAAGCCTATGGGTTTTATGGATGCCACATGGCACCCCCCCTCCCCCTTTTGGGTAAAGCAAAATCCACCAAAAACTTGCCTTTGGGAAATTTTTGGCCTCGATTGGGTTCAAGGACATCTTGGCACCATGGGTGCAAATACCAATCAAGGCTCCAAAAGCTGTTTAATGGTAACACATTTGGCATACATCTCAATCATTCCCATCATTTCCCACTCCAAGCTGCAACAAAAACTTTGCCCTCACACTACGCCCCCCTTGGAGAATAGTTTTTGTCCTCCACAACAAAAGTGGGAAATTGGTTTTCAATCACACTGTTTTCCCAAAGGGGACCCTCTTTAGGCCCGCCTTTCCACTTTACCAAACATGATGGCATAACATAATTCCTCGTGCATAAACCATGAGAATCTAGAATACATTTTGGTTCATAATGTTTTTTATGTAAACCATGAGAATCTAGAATACATTCTTGTTGGTAAGGCAAACTTAGTGGTTTGATAAAATCAACCAAACATTAGTTTCTATGACATTTTCATCTCCGTACATAGCCGTTTCTTCAAATGACTAACATGGAACATTGGATGCACACTTGTGGATGCACACTTTAAAGAGAACGGTAAATCCAACTCATAGGCAACTTTGCCAATGCATTTGATAACCTTAAACAAACCACAACAATGAGGATTTGGATCCATCTTGAGAGTTCTGCAATGTCCCAGTACATGTAAAAAACTTGGTCACCGTCTTTGAAAGTAACCAATCATCATTTTTCATTAGTATACATTTTATATTTGTCCTCTGCTTGTTTAATATTTAAATGAGCATCACCTAACATGGACAAGTAATCCTTAAGGAAGTCCTTGACTTGTTTGATCTTTTCATTGGCCAATCCAACCAAAATTTGTGAGCAAGGTTGCTAGTCGTACACTAACATAAAGGGATTGAACCTTGTAGAGGTATGTTTACCACTATCTAAGCAAACTCCAAGATTGAGAGGTAGTCATACCAATCTAATTGTTTCTCACTTACATAGGCATGTAACATTCTTTTGTGATGATTTATCCATTGGGTTTGACCATCAATGTTTGGATGATCAGTTGTAATTTACTTAATTTAGCACCAAATTTTTGAGATGTTGTTTGCCAAAAAATAGCTATTAAACTTCCAATTGTGATCACTTACTATATGGATGGGTAAACCGTACAACTTGTAAAGGTTTTCTATGAATATCATTTCTAATTCTAGAGTTTTTATAGTATCCTTTGTAGGAATAAACCTACACATGTTTGCAAGACGGTCAACCACAACCTAAATGGAATCGTGTCCATGTATAGTGGTTGGTAGTCCTACTATAAAATCCAAAGAGATACTTTCCCATGTGCCATCTAGGGTCTCTAGAGGATGAAACAATCCTCCTACTTTTGATCTTTCTTCCTTATTAATGTAGCCCTTTTGGTAGTGAATCACATAATCTTGTATGTCTTTATGCAGATGCGGCTAATCAAATTGCCAACATATAACTGCATAGGTCTTTCTTATCTTGAGATGACCAACACTAGGACTATAATGTCACTCATAAAAGCTTTGGCGCCTGATGTCATTGTCCGTTGGTACACATACTCTCCCCTTGTGGAGTAAGTAGCCCTTCTCATTGGAAATGTTTTCACCTCTTAAGTCCATCACTAGTTAACCTGGAACTTTGCGTACAATTGTCCTAAACACTGGCTCGACTATTGGCGAGATCTCATTTCATAACATGATTCCACACCTTGGAGTAGGACTAATCATATTTTTGAACTTGCCCTTAAGACATTGCAGAAAGTCAATTTGAATTTCTATGAATACAACAGCATTTATCTGTGGCACGCGACTCAAGGCATTAGCTACAACATTGTACTGACCTTTATGGTACCTTAACTTGCACTCATACTCTTGAAGGATTTTAGTCCTTCTGGTCTTACGTCCCTTCAAATATTTTTGTTGTGCAAGCCCCTAGGGGCTCCACCTTAAACTATGTAGCTGTAGTATGTAAGGTCATTAGGAGGGCTTAGAAAGTTACAAGTCTACATCGATAGATGGGGTTTTAAAAATCACTTTTGGAAAATTTATAGGTTTTAAAGAAGGAGGGGTCATTTAATTCATACAAATATATGTGTGAAGAGGGCTTCTTTAAATCCTAATGGTGGAGGCCCCAATTGCAAACCATTTTGATGCTTTCATAAGTGAGACCATCTCAAACTAAGCACCATAAAGACAATATTGCCATTGCTTGAGGGCATGAATAATGGCATAAAGCTCTTGCTCATAAGCAAAGTAATTCTATTGAGCAAAATCTAACTCCTTACTTGCAAAAGCAATAGGCCACCCTTCTTGCAGGACCACTACATCGATGGCTAAGTTGTTGCTAGTATTTGTTTCATGTACAAATGGTTTGAGAGGTTCAATAATACCTAGAATGGGTGCCGTAGTTAAAGCTACTTTAAGCTTATCAAAACTACATTATTGCTTGTCACCCCAACTAAAGACCTTGCCCTAAATTTTTAAATGATGTATCATAGAAACTACAATCTTAGCATAGTCTTTGATGAATTTACAATAGTAGCTTGTCATACATAGAAAAAGTTATTCTAGGTTTTCTGGACGAGGCCATTGTGAAATCACTTCAACCTTTGCTAGATCCATTTCAAGACCTTCAAGACCCAAATAAGAAATTAATTTCCCCAAGTGATTGATTTCTGTCTGAAGGAAATCACGCTTGGTTAGGTATGAATAAAACTTGTGCTCTCATAGTAGTTCAAACACCAACTTGAGGTGCATTAGATGTACTTCTTCAACGCAACTATAAAAAAAAATGTCATCTAGGAAAACAATGACAAATTTTCCTAAATATGGGCTTAGCATGTCATCCATCATAGTTATGAAGGTGGCATACAAGTTAGTTAAGCCAAAAGGCATAATTAAAAACTCGTAATGGCCAAATGTTGTACAAAAGGGAGTCTTTGGTACTTGTTAATTGTTTACATACTTGATGATAGCCAGGGGTGCAACCAATGCAAGAACATTTTGAAACGTAAAGAATACCTTAACCTAGACCTTTGGAGTAGAGTCATCTATAAATGTTACAAAGTAAATAGCTCCCCTAGAGACTTGTTCGGCATAGGACCACATACTTCACTATGTACAATATGTATTGGCTCAACACACCTTCTATTCAATGGCAAATGAACAGTCCTAGTTTGTTTGCTTACCATAAATACAATGTTCACACATAGAAAAATCATTAAAACTCAACATTGGTAAATAACCAAAACATGCTATATTTTCATTCCCTTCTAGATCATATGGCCTAGTTGGCTATGCCACAACACAATAGACGGAAGATTGGCTATAGAATGAGGCCTTCTTTTACAAAAGACACACGAATGGAGTAAAAAATACCACGTTTTTGACCTTTGAGGACTACAATATTTTCCTTTTTGAAAATCCATGAACTATTTGCAAAAGTAGTTGTGTATCCCAAGTCATTTAGTTGTACAATAGGGATCAAAGTCTTAGCTAACTCAAGAACATGTCTAACATTGTCGCATAAATTCCATGTCACTAGGTAGTACAAACTTTATGTCTCCATTTTCAATGATTTTACATGCATGAGAATCACCCAATTTGACAATACTTTGGTATCCCTTTGCATAACAGGAAAACCACACTATATGCGAAATAACATGGGAACTCACATCAAATATGTCATCCAATTCTGTGCATAATTGGCATTTGTGCAAAATTTGAGTTGAAAACCAAGATGTCTAAGGTATGAGTCATCTCAAAAACATCATGAGTCTCAGAAGACTCTACAACATTGATTTACTCAAGCTTAGCCTTGCCCTTTGCATCATTGTTAGAGTTCTTAGTCTCTTGAGACTTCTCAACTCTTTGTATAGCATGACAATCCTTTTTTACATGCCATTTCTTATAGCAATAGAAATATTCAACATTGCACATGGAACCAGGCGACTTGCTACAAGAGTTCTTGTAATGGAAATGGCCTATGAACTTAGAGAATAGCGGAATTAAGAGAATTAAAGTGAGCAACTTTGAGCGCAAAGAGGGTGAACTTAGTTGGTAGTAGCAACTTAATTAATCATAACACTTAATTAACTAGGCATGAGCAATACTTTTGCGAGAGAGAGAGAGAGAGAGAGAGAGAGAGAGAGAGAGAGTTTAGAGAATTTGACAACAGTTGAGGACTGGATTTATGTGGAGCCGATCCCCCCTCCAAAAGGTATTTGTATTATAGATTCTCTCATTAAGAGAGACTTGGTACAATACAATCTTTGTGTTCCTTGAGAGCTCTTTGGCAGTATGAAGGTGGAAGCTTCATATACCAAGCTTTTGCATAATATCAACAATCAATCTTAGCTTGAAAACAATCAAGAACTTGTGAACATCATTAGTCTTTGTGTTCCCTAAATCATTTGAGTGCATGAAGATGTATATTTTTATGCATCAGCTTGTGCCTAAAGCAACAATTAATCTACCTTGCAATACACTTAATCTACTTGCATTAAGTAACTAATCTACTTGCAATAAACCATTAGCCTTCTTGCAATAAGCATAACATGCACTTTGTAGAAAGCATTAACTATCCCAAGCCTCAATCCCAAGACCTCAAACACCTTCGAAGGTGGAGAGAGCTAGCAGGGAATGAGGGTAGGGAAGAGGAAGAAGAAGTATTCCATAGGAGAAAGAAATAATTCCTGACTTGTCATCACTCTTCTTGTTTAGCATACATAATAGCATAGTAATGAAGATGGAGAAGATGGAAAGCTTAAGCATTGAAGCATAGCTCTTGGTTGGATTTGCATTCCATATCCAAGAGTGTTGGTGTAGGCTCTCAACTTCTCAAGGAGCTTGGAGAAGGAGATGGAGCTCTTGCACCTTGCCTAGCACATAATGAGAGTCTGTGTGAGTGTGTGAGAGTGTGTACATCTTGCAAGGAACCCCCCTCCTTGCTAGGTCGACCCCCTCTTCTAGCTCATCATTGAAGCTCATTGGCTCATGCCAAGCCTAGCCAATCACAAGCTTGGGCCATTTCTAGCAATATGTGTAGTCTTGGGACAAGTGTCCCCCTTTCCCCTTTGAGAGAGAGGACTTGATAAATGAAAAAACAATTAGATAATTGTTGTAAATTATCATTGGACCCCTTTTAATCCTAGCCAATAGGGTTCAAGCACCTCATGGAGGTAACATGGGTAGGGGCTTGACATGTGTCCCTGCTGCCTCTTTTTTAAACTTGGGATTTCCTTGAGAGTGTGTGTGTGTGTGTTCTCTCTCTAGCCCCTAAGAAAAGGCCTCGCCCCCCTCTTTGTAGGGATCTTTTTGACCTTTGGTGCTCAAGCACCTTAGTCATCAAGCATGACTAAGCACTTGGACTAGGGGTGTTCCCACAAGCATCTCAGGCAAGCATGTCAAAGCACCTCAAGCACCTTAATCATGCAGCAGGTCAAGCACCTCAAGCACCTTAATCATGCAATAGGTCAAGTACCTCAAGCACCTTAATCAAGCACCTCAAGCACTACAAGCACCTCAAGCAGGACAAGCACTTCGAGCTTGGGCCGGGTTCCCACCTCAAGCTCAGACCTAGCTTGACTATGGTCCTAGATCTAAGGACTTTTAACACTAACTTTTGGAGGTCTTAATGAAGCTAACCCTAAGATCTTTTAAGCTCCATTGGTAGCGTTGCTCTTTGACAGACTATCTCTCATTTGAACCCCTTTACCATTGGCCGCGTGTTGAGATAGATCTGTAAGCACATGACTGTATTCTACCTCTTGTTTCCATTTATCTCTCCCATATTAAATGATCAGTTCAATATGAGAAAGTCTTTTAGGAATAGGTAGATATTAGATTTTATGACATTACCTCTCTCTTGAAATCATAGTCATCCTCGACTATGAGGTAGAGATGGTAAAGTGTCACCCATTAGTCCATTGGTCTTAGCGGGTAGAGGATCCATTTTTACCCTACGACATCATTCCAGAGTGGATGACTAATCCACTTGGTGCTTGAGAGACACTGTCTGCCGCAAGCATGTCTGCTCTTTAGTCCATATCATACTTCCAAAATAGAGTGACAAGTTCTACTTGGTGTTTGGGAGACATAGTCACCACAAACATGATCCTAAGTATGCATACTTCTTAAAATTTGTGCACAAAACATTAAAAGAGAGTCTTATAAGACAAAAACATAGATCATTTAAAATGCATTTCTTTTACATTTGCTTAGTCTTCTGTGTCATTGTAAGCATCATTAACAAGGTTCATATCATCCTTAAGCTCTGTTCTTTGCATGCATTTAGCATCTTTGAAAGGATAATTCTTAATTTAAATAAGATACTGTCAGTAATCTTACCATTTATTAATACCTTGTGTTCGTGTCGAAGGATGAACTTGGGTTGGAGCTCGTTTGCTTCATCCTCGATCTCCAGTGGGTCTTTATTTATAGCCTCTATTGGTGAATCTCCTTAATAAGGCTCAAATAGGCTCTCATGAAAAATAATATATATGAGCCAGTAGTTGGGCAACTTTAATTGATAAGCCATCTGATGAATGGCCTTGAAATTTTAGAAGGGGCCATAGTATCTTTGTGCTGACCTAGCATAATACCTTTAATGGCCCGTAGAATTCTTGTGTGTAATTTGCCTTAGATGAGCCTTGGGGAAGTTTTTTTTTAATAGTAAGACCCAACTTTTTCTTCTTTTTCTTCAAAGGATAAGGCTCTTTTGTGCCTAATGGGGCAGGAGCCTCTTTTGCTTAGCTAATAGATGAATATAGCCTGTTTAATCTTCTAAAAAGATTCGTTTTGATCTCGGCTATACTCCTTTGCAATGAAGATCTTCCCAGGTACCTTAAGCTACAAGGGACTTTTGGATCTTCCGTCTTTAGTCTCGAAAGGTATTTTCCCCTTAGAAGTATGTTCACGTTATTAGAGACATACTGTTGTTAGGGTAAGTACTTCTCCCATTTTGAGCATTGATCTACTTTGAATCATGGGCTTTTAGTAGATCAAGGATCATTAGTTTTGTGATTTTCCTTGGCCATCCGTTGGAATAGTAGGCCGACATAAAAGGGTGTAAGGTCTCTACTTTCAAATTGCACACAAGTTCTATTACGCATTTGTATTTTTTTGAACCATCACTCCTTATTTAAGATATTCGAGTTCAAATTATGAATCGTAGGTTGAGAAAACCTAGAAATTAAAATTTACGCTACAAAATTCTGACATGTTTAGCTATATGAATCACTAACTAACTTATTGCAAGACTTATTTACTGATTGTAGAATTTTCTTTTACTACTGTAAAGTTAATATAAGACTGTAAAGTTTAACTTAAAAATGTAAAGTAAATTATCATTAAGAAAATAAATAAAATAATTATAAAGACAAAAGAATACACAGGGATGACAAATGAAGGCACATGGATCACATAGGAGGGGACAAGGTGGGACACACTGTCACATGAAAAAGGAGAGGCTACTCTTGACTAATCTTAATGAGGGGGGGCTTGTGTGGCCTTATCTTTTGATGATAATGAAAAAGTGGTCAAGCTCATGGGTACCACAAGGGTACCAAAAACGCGGGTATGATTTTTGGGAAAAAAATTAAATTTTTTTTTTAAAAAAAATTATTTTTTTTTTTGAAAAAAAAGTTGGACGTTTTCTTTTCTGCTATAAATAGAGCATCCATGCTCACACTTTAGACATAGAGATTGCCTCTATAGCGCTCGCGAAGTGCTGTCACTTCTCTTAGAGAGAAGGCGTCCACAAACCACTAAGAGAGCAAAAACTCTAGTGGACTAATAAGGTGTGTATTAATTGAGTATTCAATTAGTTTTAAGAAGGATATGTGTGTATGTATGCTATCTCCTACTCTAATCTCTCTAATAGATTAGTAAGATTCAATTAGATATGTGTGTGTGTGTGCTATCTATTACTCTAATCTCTAATAGATTAGTAAGATTCAATTAGCTATGTTTGTGTGTGTTTATCTCTTACTCTAATCTCTCTACTAGATTAGTAAGATTCAATTAGTTTTACGAAGGATATGTGTGTATGTGTGCTATCTCTTACTCTAATCTCTCTAATAGATTGGTGAGATTCAATTAGCTTTAGAAAAGGATGTGTATGTGTTATCTTTTACTCTAATCTCTCTAATAGATTGGTGAGGTTCAATTAGCTTTAGAAAAGTATGTGTGTGCGTTCTCTTTTACTCTAATCTTTCTAATGGATAGTAAAATTCAATTAACTTTAGAAAAGATGTGTGTGTATGTTTTCTCTTACTCTAATCTCTCTAAGTATACCTACTCTCTCTAGTTAGTACATCGTCACTATTAACTTATATATTGTTAATTGAAAGTTAATACATAAGAGAACTCATCATATTCTTATTATACATGATGAAATTCTCATTTACCAATGTTATTGTCAATTAGGTTAAATAGAATTTTGAATAATACTAAAAATTGATTTAGTTGAAGTATAGAATTGAAGTTAGAATTGGATTAAAAATGTCATGCATAAAAGTAATGCATTCCTAAACTTTCACTCATAGTTTACACATTTAATTTTTAATTAATTACGATTAGCAAATATTTGATGTATAGAAATTAGATGTAAAACAACAACACTAAGTGTGAATCCCAGTTGGCGAGGGTTCAAATTATAGACTCTCTTTGGAAACAAGGAGATTACTAGGGAAATTGACCAATTTAAAGTTCTAAGTGTATAATATAAGTGTAGTACAAAAAAATGGCTCCAAAGCGTGCTCGAACACCACAAGGCGCTAATGATCATGAAGCCGGTACAAGTAACGGTGGAACTCCTGCGGAACATGCTATGTATCCACCAATCGGACCAATCGGAGCTATGGTACAGGTTAGTATTGCAGTTTCAAATTATGCATCATTGCATATGCGAAACCATAGGAATATATTATTTACCTTATGAAAAGAAAACACGGACCGAAACCACGGGGCTTAACCCCAAGAAACTCGTCATATGTTTGACAAGTAGGAAAGATTGTCTGGTTAAACTGGTTGCTATAGGAAAGGATGTTTGTTCAAAACCTTTGGTATGGTTTCTCTCAAGTCTCTCTACTTATTAGCGCTGGTATTATGTGGCAGTTGCCGAGGCGTGAGATGATGCCCAGGATGGCACCGCTGATGCTGTGGTGGGAGTACACCCAGATTAGCCCAGCTGGATACTGCAGTTTTGTTTTGCCGTGGCGTGAGGATGACGCCCAGATTGGCACCGTTGTTGCTGTGACGGGAGTACGTCCAGATTAGCACAACGAGTACTTGTCGAGCGGTATGGGACGCTCATGAGGACAAGGGTTTTTATGAATAATGTATATACCGATCGGACATAATAGCGCCAATAGATATTCTTGAGTGAACCTAATCCAAGGGTTGTTGGTTTAAAATTGGACGACTTCTTGTTTGACTATTGTTTGTAATACTGTTTGAAGGGTTGTTTTAACGAACCAGTATCATAAATAAAATAAAGGAACAGGTATGTTTTAACAGTGTGGTAGTAATTAGATAACAAAAGAAGGATGAGTGTGGTGTGGAAAGTGGGAGAATGATACCCCGACGGTATCATTCTATGGACGGGTGGACCCGATGAGTCGGGTAACTTTCCAATGCTATTTTTTTTTTTTTTGGTCATAAATCTTAAAAGAGACAAACCTTAGCGGCTGTGCTTCTGAAACATGGAGAAAAAAGCGCACAGGTTGGTCACTCTAAGATTTATACTTTTAGGTATAATTGATTATAGATAGTTTGTAGATAGGGTTATGGTGGTCACGCTCCGCCATAGCGAGATAGGACCAATCCTTCACTAACGGTTCATGCCCATGGCTACGTAGTAGCTAAGGCAATGTCCGTTGGTTTTTTCTTATCAGGATTGGAGACCTATCAAAGGTACTCCGCTCCTCTCGACAAGGGGCAGGGACCTCACACTGGTATCAGAGCCTAGGTTAAAGCTTGGGGAGATTTTTAGATTGATTTTTGGATATTGAAGGATGCGAATGTTTGAAATAATAGAAGAACCTAGAAAAATTGTTTTGAGTTTTTATATAGTATTGAAGACTGAACTTTCCTGGTACAGGAAAATGTTCATTCAACCTACCAGAAATTCCAGGTGTTCACCATCATGTTTGAAAATGCATGCCAATCACCAAATTATCAGTTTCGAAAAAGGGCGATGATGATTTTGGATAGGGTGTTTGCACCACGTATTCCAAGGGTGCATAGAGGATGGGGTATCAACTGGAGTCCATCTGGAGGAATATATACCATCGATGCTGACAAGATATGGTGCATGGATACCAATCTCAAGAAACTTCATTGAGCAGAGGAGTTAAAAGTCATCGAAGTTTATCTTTTCCTTGGCACTAAGAATCCGGATGGTACCATTACCTTGGGAGGAGAAAAGATATCTAAGACTCAATGGATCTATAACCAAGTTACAAAAGTTATCCATGGTGGTAGGATTCGACCCATATGTGTATCTCGTAGCTTTCAAGGGTCAAAGGAAACTTATTATTTTGATCCTTTAGCCTATCCTTTTGTAGTCACTAAACTCAAAATATAGAGACATTACAATCCTCATACCTAAAGACTACCAACCTTGGTAGCAAATAATATGTGTATAAATAAAGTTTGGATTAATATTATCTTTTGTTTGTATTATTGTCTGATCAAGTCTTGCCTTAAAGTGGATTAAAGTTAGAGTATCCAATAAAGTTTTACTTAATCTATATTGCACAGAGTGCGGTGTACACATCTCTTCAAGAGAAAAAGCTACTTCTCAAGCAAGCTAAACTTCCCTCTTTCAAAGGGGAAGGAGCCCTAGTTGAGCGCGATGCAGAAGTGTGGCTCGAAGAGATGAAAGATTATTTTGCTGCTGCTGGTACTACTCCCGATAACCAAGCAATGTTGGCTATGTTTCGTCTCATGGGGGATGCCAAGCTTTGGTGGAAACAACACTGCAAAGATAATCAAGTAGCTCAAAACACTCAAACCTGGGAAGACATTAAGTATGCTGTCAAAGGACGTTATCTTCCACATGCACACGAATCCCTTAAGATGAATGAATTCTTCAACTTACGTCAGTTTCATCTTACAGTGGAAGAATACTACTCCAAATTTGTAACTCTTAGGCGCTATGCTCCGCCAATGACCGCAGATCAACAAGTATCCCGTTTCTGCCAAGGGCTAAATGCTCCTTTAAATACTCGTCTAGAAGCCATGAGGCCTGTAAATTTGCAAGATGCTCTTTTAAGAGCTAAACCCTTAGCTAAAGAGATGTCAAACTCTCAAAGGGTACGAAATGGAAATTTAAGGAATGCTGGAAGGAGAGGACGGCCTATGATGTGGAACCAAAGGCAAGTTTACCCAGTTCACCAAACTCATCCAATAGTTGCAGCTTCAGCAAATGGAGCTCAAAATGCAGATCTTAGATGCTATGAATGCAACGAGCTAGGACATTTCAGGAATGTATGTCCTAGGCGAGTCTCCGCAACAAATACACCTACTCGAGCTAGAGGACGAGGCCAAATAATAAATCGTGGAGGAAGAAATGGAGGACGAGGTTGAGGGCGCGGAATGGCTGCCAGAGTCAATGCTATCATAGGAGCACCAACATTGGGAGAAGAACAAGAGGAAAGAGCAACTCTACATGCTGCAATTGATAACCCAAGAGTGCATTAGGAGGAGTCCTTACTCAAGAAGGAAGGCCTGTAGCTTATACTTATCAGAAGCTTAGGATTCATGAAGTGAATTATGCTACACATGATTTAGAATTGCTAGCAGTTATTCATGCTCTCAAGCTATGGAGACATTATCTATTGGGACGCAAATTCCAATTGGTAACAGATCACAAGAGTCTTAAGTGGATTTTTACCCAACCTAACCTTAATATGAGACAGAGGAGATGGATAGAGCCTATGCACGAATATAATTTTGATATTAAATTTAGACCAGGTAAGGATAATGTTGTGGCAGATGCCCTAAGCTGTAAAGCTTTTCTGGGGGCAATTTCCACGACTAACAACCCTATTCTAGACAAGGTCTTGGATGCTGTTGTCAGAGATGCAGATTACCAGATGCTTGCTAGTATCCTACGTGAAGAGAGGGTATCATCAAATCAGCCTAAACCTCTACATTACTCCTTAGAAGATGGGAAAATTTACTATAGGAATCGATTATGCATACCTAAGGATTCTACCCTAAGGAATGCTATCCTATATGAAGCACACGATGGCCCAACTTTAGGACATCCAGGTTATGCCAAAACCATCAATGCAATTCGCAGAAGTTCATATTGGCAAGGTATGAAGGGTGATGTCCTTCCTATGTCAAGCAGTGTTTGTCTTGTCAAAGGATTAAGGCAGAGAGACTAAAGATGCCAGGTAAATTACATCCTTTAGATATTCCCCAAATGAAATGGGAATGTATTAGCATGGACTTTATCACCGGGTTTCCTTCTGTCCAAGCTGGCTATGATTCAATCATGGTCATAGTAGACTTGCTTACTAAAGTGGCTCACTTAATCCAAGTCAAGACAACCTTTACAGCTTCAGATATTGCTCTTCTGTTTGTGAAGGAGGTTTTCAGAATTCATGGTTTACCCAAGAGGATTGTTAGTGATCGTGATGCCAAGTTTACTTCAAAGTTTTCAGTATCATTGTTTCAAGCTATTGGAACCCATTTATGTTTTAGTACTGCTTATCATCCTCAAACTGATGGCCAAACTAAAAGAGTTAATCAAGTAATTGAAGACATCCTCAGAGCCTACTGCAATAGAGAACCTCACAAGTGGATTCAATACCTACCCTTGGTAGAGTATGCATACAATTCCTCTACTCATAGAAGTATTGGAATGACACCTTTTAATGCTCTTTATGGTCAAGAATGTTTATCACCTCTTAACTTTTCTGACCCCACTATAAGGGTAGAAGCCTCAAAGAAAATGCTTGAAGAAATGGAAGCTCAAACCAAAGCTATTCGAAGGGATATTCAAGCGGCTCAAGATCGACAAAAGAAGTACGCAGACTTAAAAAGATCTGATCGGATTTTCAAAGAAGGTGACAAAGTTTTCTTACGAGTAAAACCCAAAAAGAGCAATCTATCTCTCGGAAGGTATAAGAAGCTTAGCTACCGATATTGTGGACCTTAAGAAATAATCAAGGTTGTAAGTGATCAAGCTTATAGACTAAAACTCCCTTATCATCTCAAAGTGCATGATGTATTTGATGTAAGTCTGTTAAAACCTTATGTATATAACCCTGACCATGTCCTTGATGATGAGCAAATCATTTTACCTGCTCAAGATGTTCTACAACTCCAACCTGATACTATCTAGAAACTAGAGAGAGAAAGCTTAGGAATAGATCCATCAAAGAACATCTTATCTTATGGAAGGATTTCCCTATAGAAAATGCTACTTGGGAAGATGAGACATCCCTTCTTAAGGATTATCCTTCACTGTTCTTGAGACGAGGGCATCTCAAATTCTAAGTTGGGGAGATTGTAAGGTCTCTACTTTCAAATTGCACACAAGTTTTATTACGCATTTGTATTTTTTTGAACCATCACTCCTTATTTAAGATATTCGAGTTCAAATTATGAATCGTAGGCTGAGAAAACCTAGAAATTAAAATTTACGCTACAAAATTCTGACATGTTTAGCTATATGAATCACTAACTAACTTATTGCAAGACTTATTTACTGACTGTAGAATTTTCTTTTACTACTGTAAAGTTAATATATGACTGTAAATTTTAACTTAAAAATGTAAAGTAAATTATTATTAAGGAAATAAATAAAATAATTATAAAGACAAAAGAATACACAGGGATGACAAATGAAGGCACATGGATCATATAGGAGGGGACAAGGTGGGACACACTGTCACATGAAAAAGGAGAGGCTACTCTTGACTAATCTTAATGAGGGGGGGCTTGTGTGGCCTTATCTTTTGATGATAATGACAAAGTGGTCAAGCTCATGGGTACCACAGTGAGATTCAATTAGCTTTAGAAAAGGATGTGTGTGTGTGTTATCTTTTACTCTAATCTCTCTAATAGATTGGTGAGATTCAATTAGCTTTAGAAAAGTATGTGTGTGCGTTCTCTTTTACTCTAATATTTCTAATGGATAGTAAGATTCAATTAACTTTAGAAAAGATGTGTGTGTATGTTTTCTCTTACTCTAATCTCTCTAAGTATACCTACTCTCTCTAGTTAGTACATCTTCACTATTAACTTATATATTGTTAATTGAAAGTTAATACATAAGAGAACTCATCATATTCTTATTATACATGATGAAATTCTCATTTACCAATGTTATTGTCAATTAGGTTAAATAGAATTTTGAATAATACTAAAAATTGATTTAGTTGAAGTATAGAATTGAAGTTAGAATTGGATTAGAAATGTCATGCATAAAAGTAATGCATTCCTAAACTTTCACTTATAGTTTACACATTTAATTTTTAATTAATTACGATTAGCAAATATTTGATGTATAGAAATTAGATGTAAAACAACAACACTAAGTGTGAATCCCAGTTGGCGAGGGTTCAAATTATAGACTCTCTTTGGAAACAAGGAGATTACTAGGGAAATTGACCAATTTAAAGTTCTAAGTGTATAATATAAGTGTAGTACAAAAAAATGGCTCCAAAGCGTGCTCGAACACAAGGCGCTAATGATCATGAAGCCAGTACAAGTAACGATGGAACTCCTGCGGAACATGCTATGTATCCACCTATCGGACCAATCGGAGCTATGGTACATGTTAGTATTGCAGTTTCAAATTATGCATCATTGCATATGCGAGACCATAGGAATATATTATTTACCTTATGAAAAGAAAACACGGACCGAAACCACGGGGCTTAACCCCAAGAAACTCGTCATATGTTTGACAAGTAGGAAAGATTGTCTGGTTAAACTGGTTGCTATAGGAAATAATGTTTGTCCAAAACCTTCGGTATGGTTTCTCTCAAATCTCTCTACTTATTAGCACTGGTATTATGTGGCAGTTGCCGAGGCGTGAGATGACGCCCAGGATGGCACCGCTGATGCTCTGGTGGGAGTACACCCAGATTAGCCCAGCTGGATACTGCAGTTTTGTTTGGTCGTGGCGTGAGGATGACGCCCAGATTGGCACCGTTGTTGCTGTGACGGGAGTACGTCCAGATTAGCACAACGAGTACTTGTCGAGCGGTATGGGACGCTCACACTACAAGAGGCTCTTCATATTAGCGACGCTCAAAAAAAAATTTCCCGGCGTCGCTATGAGCGTCGCTATAAGCGTCGCTATGAGCGTTGCAAATTTATTTGTAAATTTGCGACGCTCATAGCGACGCTTATAGCGACGCCGGCTGGGGTAAAAAAAATAACCGAGCGCGCCCAAAAACTCAGATCTCAGATCTGAGTTTTTCGGCGCCCTCAAGCAAGGAGCAGGTAACGCTCTCCCTCACTCTCTCTCTCTCTCTTTTTCTTCTCCACACACACACACACACACACACACACACACACACACACACACACGAGGAGAGGAAGGAGAGCCAGGTATGCTCCTTCCCTCTCCTCATTCTCATGTTCCCTTCCCCTCTTTCTCTCTCCCTCTCTCTCTCTCTCACACACACACATACACACACACACATAGTGTTTTTGAGAGAGAGAGAGAGAGAGTACAAACAAAAACAAAAACGCACACACACATACATAAACAAAGAATGCACACACACATTGAGAGAGAAAAAGAGAGAGAGAGCATGCATAAACAAAAAACGCACGCATTGAGAGAGGAAAAGAGAGAGAGAACATGCATAAACAAAAAACGCACACATTGAGAGAGGAAAAGAGAGAGAAAACATGCATACGATCCAAAAAAACGCACACACATTGAGAGAGAAAGAGAGAGAAACTAATTTAACGTCGTAGGAAACTAATTAAAATTAAAAGACCTAAAGAACTAGCCGACGAGGAGTTGAACTGAAGACCTATTATTCAAGAGGGAAATGGCATAATCAATCTATCATACTTGGCATGGGTGATAGAAAGGTTATACCATTTATCTCTTTTTATTGGCACACACATCCACACACGCGCACACACACAAGAAGAAGAGAGTTATAACGTCGTAGGAAACTATCTTAAAAGACGTTAAAGATTAGGTTATATGTAGACTTACATTAAATTAGATTTAGGTTTATTTTTAACTAGATTTACGTTTATTTAAGCTAGATTTAGATTTACGTTATATTAGATTAGATTTAGGTCTCCATAGACTGCGATGCCTGCATGAAGCGGGTGAAGAAAGCCCTCAATGGAATATAGGGTATTGCTGCCTTCACTCATGGTGGGCTCCGTCGATCCAAAAGTACTGGTGAAATGTCTTCAGAAGATAGGGAAGAAGGTGGATCTTCAGGGCGGCAAGAGTCACTACATCCCCGACACAATGACCATCTAGACAACCTCTAGTCATTAGACTTACGTTAAATTAGATTTAGCTTTATTTTTAGTTAGATTTACGTTTATTTAGATTTACGCTTATTTACGTTAGATCGAGTCCACGCAAGAATTACTTACGGTTTAGGGTTTAGAGTTAGACGAACAGTGAAAAGATCTACTGTGAAAAGATGTTAAGATGAAGTGAAGTGCTACAGCTAGAGAAGAGGCAAAGGGATTTTGTCCACTACATGCAGTATCATGTAGACGTGGGTGTGTAGATTTCTTGTACCCACAAATATAGGTATTGACCAATAAAGACGAGATTATAACCCGGTGGTTCTGATCTCCGTGCACCTCTAGACCGAGGTGTGCGGGGATTGGACATGACTAGAGAATGTGAGGTAAAGAGAGAGAGAGAGAGAGAGAGAGAGAGAGAGAGAGAGAGAGAGAGAGAGAGAGAGAGAGAGAGAGAGAGAGATAAGACAAAGAATGCCAATAGAATATTAAATTTGTTGTCCAGGTTATAAGTTTTTTATCCTCATTATGAGTAGCGACGAGGATGTGGGACCGTCCAACCGAAACACCTATCTCTCAACGAGGGTCTTATGTCCTTGTAATCAATGCAAGCATGCTGTGCGACGGACAAGACGTGTTTCTTTGCAGCACGTTCGCGAATTTGGCGAGTTCGATCCATCTATTATAGATCGAGTTGTTGCCAATTATAACTCGTCGGACTCTGACGCTGGCCAACAAGTAGCAATCTTGCAACCCAATAGACGTGTTCGCAGGCGCTTTGGTCAAGCAGCATATGTGAGGCCACAAGATGTAGCCTCTGACAGCTCGGGGGATGATCATGCAGAGCACATTCCCAACGAGGCAATGTTTGAGCCCGAGATTGATGAAATGATCGAGACGATCATGGATTCAGAAAGGCTTATCTATGATGATATGAAAAGTGAAGCCGATACGTCATTGTATAATGGAGCACGTATGTCTAGATTGAAAGCACTCCTGGTTCTTCTCAACATGCAGGCAAAGTTTGGATGGAGTGACACTAGCGTCACAGCGCTTTTCAGGTGATCTATTACAATTAGTTTACTTTAATAGAACTCTAAATGTATAATGATCTGATAGATTTTTACACGACTGTATCATATTTTTATGTTGTGTAGATTGCTGAAAGAGCACATACTACCAGCTGACAATGTGATGCCAGATTCCCGAGATGAAGCAAGAAAGATTTTGCAAAACTTGGGGATGGATTACAATTCTATCCACGCTTGTCCTAATGACTGCATTCTTTTCAGAGGGGAATACACAGACATGGAGAAGTGTCCGAAATGTGATTCCGAAAGATATCGAGTAGATCTCCACGGGACAAAAATTCCACAAAAGGTTTTGCGACATTTTCCTTTGCTTCCTCGCATCAAGCATTTCTTCGAATGTAAGTCCATGGCTGCCCTAGCATCATGGCATGAGGAGAATAAATCTTCGGATGGTGTGCTACGAATTCCTGCAGATTGCGCAGCCTGGAAACATATAGATGGAACATGGTCAGATTTTGCCAAGGAAGCTCGAAATTTGCGCTTAGGCCTGGCTATGGATGGCGTAAATCCATTTGGTCAAAGATCAACATCTTACAGTGTATGGCCCGTTGTCATCGTCAACTACAACATTCCCCCGTGGTTGACTACGAAGAAGGGGCACCTATGGCTAAGCTTGATTGTGCCAGGGCGATATAAAGTGGGGAATATGGATGTGTATCTTCGTCCACTATTGGAAGAGCTACAACAATTGTGGATTGGCATAGAGGTGGTGGATATGAGCCGACACACAGGACGACGAAATGCTTTGATCAGAGGTATTTTAATGTGGACCATGCATGACTATCCCGGGCTAACAGAATGCTCAGGTGATCTATTGACACTCCTCACTCAGACACTGTAAATCTTGTTTTTTCCCATAGTTGATCTATTATCATGTGTATACATGTAGGGCTTCAAACAAGCGGATACAGAGCATGTGTCACATGTGGACCTAGACTGAATGCACGTAGGGCACCCTCACTGAAGAAGCAAATCTACGAAGGTCATCAAGCGTATCTTCCAGAGAATCATGTGTTACGCGACGGCTTTTTGGGAAGAGAGCCACCAAGGATGTCTGCACAAGCATGGTTAGAGCAGAAGGAGATGTGCGATGACGGATTGCCTCCAGGGATGAAGAGACTATCTCTATGGTACGAGTTACCATACTGGCCCCGACTCGTGATCAATCACTTGCTCGATCCAATGCACATATTCAAGAATGTGGGTAATCTACTATGGGACCATTTGACCGGCAAGAAAGATACTTTGGGAGCCAGAGTTGACCTTAGAAATGTGGATCGTATGGAGCAATATTGGCCGCAAACAGCGTCTGATGGATCGATAAAACTGCCTAAAGCACCATGGATTTTCACAGGAGCCCAAGAACGCAAAGTAAAAGAGGCCATTCGATCTTTGCGGACCCCCACTGGCGTAATGCACTCGCTCCGAACGTGTTTTACTAAAGAAGGAAAGCTTACCGGTTTGAAGTCACACGATTGGCATAAAATGTGTCAGGTACGTTCATAGTGGACTTTAATATCATTGCATAAAATGTGGACTTTAATATCATTGCTGCACATACTTTACAGTTTATTTTACCGGTTGCCATTGAGGGATGTTTGTCTCTCGACATCCGTAACACAATCTACAAACTTGCAAAGCTGGTGCAATGGATCTCACAAAAGGAGATCGACGTAGACTCCATACCATTCGCCAAACTAAATGCTGCGGAGCTTGTGTGCATGTTTGAGAAACATTTTCCTACTACAATGCTAACCATTCAGGTGCATTGAACAATTGTATTTGAACAATTTTGCTCCGTGTTGTAAAATCTCTGGCTCTCTAAGTACCTTCCATGGTGTATAACGCTCTTTTCTACTCGCGCTCACATCTTTTGATTGAAAATTCTGAGTTTTCGACTTGCCTCTTCTATCACTCGATTCATTGCGTCATTGTATTTATATGCGTCATTACGTCATTGTATTTAATGGTCTTTGCGTCATTGTCTACTCTATTCATTCAATATTAAGTTTAAATATTCGTGTGTTTAATGCAGGTATGGATGATGAGGAGTTTCTTTCTTCTTTGTCACCGCAGCAGAGACAGTGGTACGTGGAGCGTCATCGCTCTGGCGCATCATCGCGCGTTCCTACACCATCCGCATCTCCCTCTCTTTCGGAGCATTCGGCGCGCTCCGAAGCTTCGGCGTCGACGAGACGAGCGTCACACTCGTCTAGACACCGGCGCTCTAGTGGTGGCGGTGGCGGTTGTTGTGGGGATTCCGCCACCGATGCCTCCACACCGCCTCGTGTTCGACGAGGCTCTTTACCCTCCCCTTCTTTGCCCGCCCCCACACCAGCCACAGCATCGCCATCTATGCCAAGTTTTGCACGGCTGACTGTTCCTAGAAGCTACACACCTCTACCTACTCCGCCAGGAGCCACCCCACTCGACACTCCTCGCTTCGGGGCCGAGACGCCGGTGGAGACACCTGACGTCCGTACCCCCATCGACACGCCGCTAGAGACCCCTGCCGGGACACCCAGGTTCACGCGTCACCGGCCAGAGGGCTTGCCTTACTCCGTCGACATCAGCGGTGGCATCATCATGGATGATGACGGCAAGAAGGTGATCTCGCGCATGCGTGGTCTTTGCTCTCAGCTGTTTAGACACTATATACTAAACAAATGGAGTGAAGTACCAAGTGATTTAAAAAACAGAGTCATCAGCATACTTCATGATGAGTTTCCCGTTCCAACACGGGATCAGCGCTTTAATGAAGACCTGATGAAGATTCGAATGCGCGAATACTGCAAACACAAGCGTTCCGAAGTGCAAAAAGCAATCAAGAATGGGTGGAATAGGCCAGATTGGCTGGCCAAAGAAGATTGGAAGAATGCGAAGAAAGCAGCGCGCGAGAATCCCGACAAGTGGAAGCAACAAAAGGATGCAGCCAGAGCGTGAGTAGAGGCAGGGAGCTCGCACCACTTGGGGAGCGGTGGATGGGCATCATTTGAGGCCGATTTTGTAAGTCTTTTCACATTGCTTTTTATGCATGTTCGATAGTTTAGGGTTTATGAGTTTTTTAGTTCTAACATAATGAAATCTTTGTATGTTTTGACAGTGGTCGATGACAGGACGTGATCCCACACCGTACGAGCGCGAGTACGCAGACAGGAAGGGCTTAAACGCCTTGATGGACATTCTCAGTTCTCGCGGCGGCATGGTTAGTATTAGGGTTTACTCTTTTTTATTTTTTGTATTGTTTTATAAATGTCGTTATATGTTTATATTTACTGAAAACTGTCTTATTGTCTTTTTTTGCAGAATCCGACAGATACGCCGCTTGGACGCGATGAGACGTCTGACTAAACGACGTCAGTTTAGCCGTAGCTAGATAGCATTAGTTTAGGGTTTCTCATAGCTTATGTATCATGAGACGGATTTTATACGTCTTTTTGAACCATGTATATTATTACATTTGTCACCGCAGTTCCTTTTGCCAATCAATTCTTTATGCCTATGATGTTGTACAATTGTCATTATTACATTTGCCAATCAATTCATTTTGCCTATGATGTGTACAATTGTCAATTTTGCAAACAATGCGTCTTGTGGGTGACTATTTTGGGTCTATTATCTACCTTTGCACTTTTTTTAAAAAGTGAATCAAGTACAATATGGTTGATGGGTGGCAGGGCATTCAATGCCCTGCCACCAAAAAAATATTCTCTCGGGCGTCGCTATAAGCGTCACTATTTATGGCTCTGTAGCGTCGCTATGAGCGTCGCTATAGTCTTCTGTGAGAGCGTCGCTATAGGCGTCGCTATATGCGTCGCTATATAGCGACGCTGATAGCGACGCATATAGCGACGCCTATAGCGACGCCTGTAGCGACGCTCTCGTAGCGACGCTTGTAGCGACGGTTTTAGCGACGCCGGGGGTTATAAAAACCCAATGTATTTCCGTCGCTAATAGCGTCACAAGAGCACACAACCTCTTGTAGTGTCATGAGGACAAGGGTTTTTATGAATAATGTATATATCGATCGGACATAATAGCGCTAGTAGAGATTCTTGAGTGAACCTAATCCAAGGGTTGTTGGTTTAAAATTGAACGACTTCTTGTTTGACTATTGTTTGTAATACTGTTTGAAGGGCTGTTTTAACGAACCAGTATCATAAATAAAATAAAGGAACAGGTATGTTTTAACAGTGTGGTAGTAATTAGATAACAAAAGAAGGGTGAGTGTGGTGTGGAAAGTGGGAGAATGATACCCCGACGGTATCATTCTATGGATGGGTGGACCCGATGAGTCGGGTAACTTTCCAACGCTATTTTTTTTTTTTTTGGTCATAAATCTTAAAAGAGACAAACCTTGGCGGCTGTGCTTCTGAAACATGGAGAAAAAAGCGCACAGGTTGGTCACTCTAAGATTTATACTTTTAGGTATAATTGATTATAGATAGTTTGTAGATAGGGTTATGGTGGTCACGCTCTGCCATAGCGAGATAGGACCAATCCTTCACTAACGGTTCATGCCCATGGCTACGTAGTAGCTAAGGCAATGTCCGTTGGTTTTTTCTTATCAGGATTGGAGACCTATCAAAGGTACTTTGCTCCTCTCGACAAGGGGCAGGGACCTCATAGAGGGTTACTCTAGTTCTGATAGAGACTGTATCAAAAATTAGTGGTCATGGTAGGATTTCTATCCGACACAATTAGATGTTGGCAAGCCATGGTCCTTCTATCATACTTTATCTTTTGGTATACCATACATTTTGAAACATACCCTTGTATGTTCTTGTTTCTTGGTAGGCCAATACAAGTATGCTTTTACTCCTAGTAGAGTAAATTTGAATTCCTCTTTCCCCCACATATGGGAGGAGCATGGGAAGTGAGGAAGATATAGACTATTGAGGTATGGAAGATAACCATCCTCTAACGTGAGTGGTTCTTTTTCTTCCATTTGTAAAGGCTATTATTATATCCCTAAAGCCTGGGTTAGAAGCATCTTTAACTATCATAAAACATAGTTCATTGTAAGTTGCTATTGATACCCTATCTACCCTTGGCCATCGGGAAAGTGCATCGGCTACATGTTTGTGCTTGCCAGCAATGTGAGCAATGTAAAATTTAAATTGCAAAAAGAAATTTGCCCACCTCGTTTGATTGTCGAAGAGCTTGGTTTGTATCATGGATGGAGTCCGCAAGAAGTACTTCCATGTGTCAACAGCATGTAAAACAGCTCGTAGTTCCTTTTGTATATGTCCAGCATTCGCTCATTGGATTTGAGTCTTTGAATCTTGTATTCTATGGTATTCCCTTCTTGAAGCAAATTTTTTCTTGAAGACATGCATCCAGGCATTACATTGGACCTCAAATAGATTTGAGAGATCCCCTAGTGTAAGCATTAGTTGAGAGATAAGTTTCTCTTTGAACTTTTCAAAAGTATTTTTCTCTCTTTGCAGCCCATGTATACTTAACGTTCTTTTTTGTTAAGTCATGTATTGGACCTTCTATAAGCATGAATTTTTCCTATGAAGCATCTCTAGTATGCACTCATACCTTTAGAGCTTCGCAACTCATGTAGACTCCTTGGATTAGGCCATCTTTTTATTACCTCTACCTTTTGTGGATCCATACAAATACAACCTTTAGAGATAATGTGACCTAATTATTGAATCTCTTTAAAAAAAAAAATCCACTTTTCTTTTGGTTAGAGGAAAGCCTAATCTCTCTCAAAACTTACAAGTTCATGCTATTGCCTTTGAACTCCTCTTGTGGAGCTTATAAAGCTCAATAAGGAGGCTTATTAGGCAGTGAGCTTCGTGGTAAAAGCTCCATTGCATGGTCATTGTCCCCTCATTATGGAGATAGGTCATGGGGGTATCATCAATAAAAACATTTTGGAATCCATTTAGGAATGTAGACAATTCTAATTCCTCTTGATTCCCGTCTTTTTTTATTGTTATTGGTTGAAACATTGAATTCATTTACAGACTTTTCAACAAAAATCATGTATATGAATATATAGATTTTCATTAAATTACGAAAAGCATGCATATTTACATGGTATAGGATGCTACCCGACTCATAAACATGTATGTACATATCTCCTAGCTTAGGAAAAACAAAAGCCTTTTGCTATGAGCATCCTCTTTGGGAGTTTCCAACATAGAAACTCAAGGCGGCTTGTTGCATGCATTTCTTTGGGGACAAGCATGATAGACATGCCCTTGTTGTCCACACTTGTAGCATTTGTTATCCTTACGATAACACTCTAGCTCTGTTGGAGAGAGTCTATTCTTACCTTTGTAGACTCCTTTCTCCTTAGCTTTGTTATCGGTGTTGCTAGAGTTGCCTTTGGAGGAAGTTTGAGCATTATTCCTTCCTCTAAGCTTATTTTGATCCTTCACTTCCATGGGCTTAGAGTTTCTCTTAACCCCTTGTTGGAAATTGATTTGAGAGGCGACCATAGTATGGTGTATGACCGCCGATATGGCATTAGGCCTTTGTGAGCTAATATACTCGGCCATCTCGTAAAAAAGACCCGCATAAAATTGTTGCTTTCTCTCCTCAAATCCTATCTTTTTGTAGACACTGGCTTTTAGAAGTAAATCCCAAAACTTATCTACATACTTCTGGATAGACTCGTAGGGAGAGAGTTTCAAGCTTTGCCATTCTGTGAGGACATTGTCTTTAGTGTTGCTTGCCAAAAATTGTTTCATGATGGAGGCTCTTAAAGCCTTCCATGCCCTTGGAGGTTTCCTTTGAGCTCGTAGGCTAGCCCACCATTGACGAGCGGAGCTCTGGAAATGCATAGATACCTAATGCAGTTTAGAGGACTCCATGAAGCCCTCTTCACCAAAGGCCACATCAAACTGTTGGATGAAGGCCAAGATCTTGTCCATAGCACCAAAGGTGCCATCATAGGTAAGGAAAGTGGTGTCCTTTCCTCCCTCCTTGAACTTCTTCAGCTTCTTGGACCTTCTCCATACTGGATAGGACTTGCGATGGACTTTCCTTTTGGGATCTTTGAGAGAAGAGCCGCTACCTTCATTGGAATATGAGGAAGGCGATGAAGTTGGAGAAGAGGGTGACCTCTTTCTCTCCTTTTCCTTCTTTTGGTACCTCTCTTCCTTTTTGTGATAACGAGGAGGAGGACTTTGCGGAAATCTTTCCCTCTTGGGGGGAGTTGGATATTGTTGAGGCTGCTGTCTTCTTGGAGCCACATCTTCGGAAGTATTGGGAGACTCACTTCTTTCTCCTTCCCTTGGTGAAGGCTCTATAGTAGAGACTTCACCTCTCTTCTTGGATGGACTTAAGCCCGCTAGTAAACATTTAAGCGCTTCGTATGGGTTCTCCTCTACTCTCACTGTAGAGAGCCCTCTCTTGGAAATCTCTCGAAGAGACTTCTCAGGTGCTCTCTCTTTTGGGGGAGTTTGGAGAATCCCATAACTATGAAGTTGTTGGAAAACTTCACCTTGTAGGGATGGGTTTCCCATAGCTTGTTGCAGCTTAGAAATAAGATAATTGATAAACATGGGAGCATCATCATTAGCACCTTCATGTGCAAAATCAAAGTTATCAATGTTCGTTCTACTCTCTTGATTATTGTCAACCATGTTAACAAAATTTATGTATGTAGTTAATATATGCTTTGGCAATTCAAAACCTTAGTTGCCACTCCTCTTAGCCTTTGAAAATCGGCTCTTAAGTATCTACACCCACGGCTCAAAGTGGTTAATTATAGAGAGTAGAGGAGTAGGTCTAACATAGCAGAGTTGCTGAGGGCTAGCTCCTTTCGGACTTCTTATGGCTCAATAATGGTAAAGCCGTAGACAAGTCTAAAAAGACTCCATTATTAAGTCCAAAGCTCCCGAGGTGTGCACCATCCCCCACATAGTGGGCTCAACAAAACCAATAATAGATCCCAGTTCCACTTACCCTAATATAATTAACAACATTAACCATTTATAGGCTACTTAAGGACCTCTCTTCTTAAGCAAGAAAAGAGAAACCAAATGCTCTGATACCAATGTGATGGAAATGGCCTATGAACTTAGAGAATAGCGGAATTAAGAGAATTAAAGTGAGCAACTTTGAGAGAAAAGAGGGTGAACTTAGTTGGTAGTAGCAACTTAATCATAACACTTAATTAACTAGGCATGAGCAATACTTTTGAGAGAGAGAGAGAGAGAGAGAAAGAGTTTAGAGAATTTGACAACAGTTGAGGACCGGATTTATGTGGAGCCGGTCCCCCCTCCAAAAGGCATTTGTATTATAGATTCTCTCATTAAGAGAGACTTGGTACAATACAATCTTTGTGTTCCTTGAGAGCTCTTTGGCAGTATGAAGGTGGAAGCTTCATATACCAAGCTTTTGCATAATATCAACAATCAATCTTAGCTTGAAAACAATCAAGAACTTGTGAACATCATTAGTCTGTGTGTTCCCTAAATCATTTGAGTGCATGAAGATGTATATTTTTATGCATCAGCTTGTGCCTAAAGCAACAATTAATCTGCCTTGCAATACAATTAATCTACTTGCATTAAGTAACTAATCTACTTGCAATAAACCATTAGCCTTCTTGCAATAAGCATAACATGCACTTTATAGAAAGCATTAACTATCCCAAGCCTCAGTCCCAAGACCTCAAACACCTTCGAAGGTGGAGAGAGCTAGCAGGGAATGAGGGTAGGGAAGAGGAAGAAGAAGTATTCCATAGGAGAAAGAATAATTCCTGACTTATCATCACTCTTCTTGTTTAGCATACATAATAGCATAGTAATGAAGATGGAGAAGATGGAAAGCTTAAGCATTGAAGCATAGCTCTTGGTTGGATTTGCATTCCATATCCAAGAGTGTTGGTGTAGGCTCTCAACTTCTCAAGGAGCTTGGAGAAGGAGATGGAGCTCTTGCACCTTGCCTAGCACATAATGAGAGTCTGTGTGAGTGTGTGAGAGTGTGTACATCTTGCAAGGAACCCCCCTCCTTGCTAGGTCGACCCCCTCTTCTAGCTCATCATTGAAGCTCATTGGCTCATGCCAAGCCTAGCCAATCACAAGCTTGGGCCATTTCTAGCAATATGTGTAGTCTTGGGACAAGTGTCCCCCTTTCCCCTTTGAGAGAGAGGACTTCATAAATGCAAAAACAATTAGATAATTGTTGTAAATTATCATTGGACCCCTTTTAATCCTAGCCAATAGGGTTCAAGCACCTCATGGAGGTAACATGGGTAGGGGCTTGACATGTGTCCCTGCTGCCTCTTTAAACTTGGGATTTCCTTGAGAGAGTGTGTGTGTGTGTGTTCTGTCTCTAGCCCCTAAGAAAAGGGCTCGCCCCCCTCTTTGTAGGGATCTTTTTGACCTTTGGTGCTCAAGCACCTTAGTCATCAAGCATGACTAAGCACTTGGACTAGGGGTGTTCCCACAAGCATCTCAGGCAAGCATGTCAAAGCACCTCAAGCACCTTAATCATGGAGCAGGTCAAGCACCTCAAGCACCTTAATCATGCAATAGGTCAAGTACCTCAAGCACATTAATCAATCACCTCAAGCACTACAAGCACCTCAAGCAGGACAAGCACTTCGAGCTTGGGCCGGGTTCCCACCTGAAGCTCAGACCTAGCTTGACTATGGTCCTAGATCTAAGGACTTTTAACACTAACTTTTGGAGGTCTTAATGAAGCTAACCCTAAGATCTTTTAAGCTCCATTGGTAGCCTTGCTCTTTGACAGACTATCTCTCATTTGGACCCCTTTACCATTGGCCTTGTGTTGAGATAGATCTGTAAGCACATGACTGTATTCTACCTCTTGTTTCCATTTATCTCTCCCATATTAAATGATCAGTTCAATATGAGAAAGTCTTTTAGGAATAGGTAGATATTAGATTTTATGACAGTTCTTGTGATACTTAGATTTGGCACAATCATAAGTGCGACCCCTATTTTTGTGAGACTATGCAAGATGAGCATCACCGCTCTTGGTAGGATCAAGTGATTTCCTACAAATCTCCTTGGTAAGAAAACTACTAACTACATCATTGTATACCAACTAGCATTTAGGCTCATAGTTACTTTTATGGCTCTGCAAAAAGTATCACATGAGGAACTAGAAGATAGAATAAACCTCTTCATCAAATTTGAGTCCTTCTGATATCAACCGATCGAAGATAACATTGAACTCATTCAAGTCTCTAAACACTACCTTCTTCATACAAATCTCAAACAGCTTCTTCATCAAGTGAACTGTATTATTTGCACTCTTGCTTGCATATGTGCAACATAACTTATCCCACAAGACTGGAGAAGTAGTTTCACCATATCCCATAAGGCTCAAGAAGTAGCTTTGCATGATGCAAGTGAATTGTAGATCTAGCTTTAGCGTCAAAGTGTTTTTCCAATGGGCATATGTGTAACCATCATGCTCCGCCATCATGCACTTGGCATTCAAAAACTAGATCCAATCGATCATTTTGGATCTACTTCTTCTACATACTGAAGTTTGTGCCATCAAATTTTTGGACGTTATAAATGTCATTCTCAAAACTAGAAGCCATATTGCCAACAATCAAAATTATGGATTTTTTTTGAAAAATTTAGCACGGTTTTTCCTGTAAACTGGAGAAAAGTATCAAAATTAAATGAGCACAAAAGAGATAAAAACCATTGATAGTACACATAAAGAGTATCTTTGGATAGTGTGCATATAAAATTGATCAATCATTGACCAAAACCGACTACTAACATGGTGTCAATAGCACCTAGTCCCATCTATACATGTCCTATGGCGATGCCCCATATAAGGTTACTTCAACAACCTATATCACCAAAAGGATCTCAACATTCAAGTATCCCCTAGGTTAATAAAACCTCACCATGCTCCTCCAAAGGCTCAACAAATGACTCAAGACTATGGTCAAGCTCAACAATGACCATATGCTAAACAAGCTCAACAATCGCCATCTACTAATCAAGTCTCAAAAATGATCAAGAATTGTCGTAAATGCCAATGAAGCTCCACAAACGACATACAATGGCAAAATCCCCAACTCAACGTACATGAACGAAGTAATTCACTACTATGTGAAGCAAGATCTATGCAATATTAAGCACGAGCAGAGCTGCAAGCATAAACAATCACTGAAATCCTTGCTGCAATAAAGTGCTTTCAAAAGATATCAATGCAGTCAAAACTACTCAACGCATCGATATGCATAGACCATAGAGCAAAACAATTCTCATACACATCCCACAAAAGTGACCAAATGCCTGTACTCTTGTAGACTTGACAATCCAATCTGGCTATGCATACAAGCTACAGAGATCAATATCTAACCCACATATGGCATATATAAACCAAAGCACATATGGCTACAAATTGCTCTTTGTTTGCACAAAAAATTACGCTAGTGCATGAGCGAACATATGTGTATGCATGTCAAGTCAAATCCATCTATTGTGGGTCCAACCCTTTGTGGGAAAAATCTTGTCGTTGCTGATGTAGTGAAACTACACCAACTTACAATATCATATCTCCCAAACTGCAAGGAATTTGCAAAAACTTTCTTTTGTAAATTTGTAGATCTAAAAAAATTAGTGAAGTGTCATGAGAGGCGGCTTCAAATCTCATTTGAAAGAAACTAAAACTATGTTGCAAAATTTTGCTACTACTACCCCATATATGACCTACGAGCAATCTAAATGTTCTATCTCAAAATCAGTGTAGAATCTAAAAAATGTCTAACTACAAATTTGTAGAGCACAAAAAATTGATCAACAAGAGACAATAATTGGCCTAAAATGAATTGTACATAAGGGAAAAGATAAATTTTCAAAAATGACCTAGAAATTTGTTCTGCAAATCTATCCACACATACACTCTCAAGTGCTTCTGTGAGCCAAATGCAAGCTCACACCTGCTCTTGTACATATTGTGAGCTGAAATGAAGCTCTCCTACTATAATCTACTCTGCATTCAAGTGATCCCACTTGCACCAAGCTCCAATGGTGAGCTCTAAAATGGTTGCCTATTATATAGACATGTCCGGATGATCCTATGCCAGCTGTGGTGATCCAGCTATTGATGCTCAAAGTCAAAAGCATGCTCTACTAGAATATCTTGTGCCATATTTGACATGTGTCTAGCTTGATGTCTCATCCATAGATGCAAAATCATCATAGAAGCTTCGTGCATGAGTTCGGCACCTAGGATTGGTGCATGCCTTGCATGAACCATCAAAAAGTTGAATGTGCCTTGGTAAAACTTGATTTGAATTTTTTAAGGATCTAATTAGCCACCAGGTAATTTTCAATGTCCCTCGCTTAGAATGCCGATTAGTTGATTGAACTCCAAATTTCCTTTGATGTTGAAGTTGATTAGTGGATCAAGCTTTAAGTTTTGGTTTGATGTTGAGAATTCGGTTTCGATGTGGAATTGTCAAATGTTGAAATTTTCTAATTTCTTTGTGTATTTGTACATTTGAAAATTTCTTGGTTGCACAAATTTTTGAGGGCCTTAAGCCTTGATTCCCATCAAAGGTTGCGAGAGTTGCTCTAGTAAGGTTTGCAAAGCTTTGCATGGGAATTTCCCCTTGGGAAGGCCAAAGCTTGCAACTTTTGGGCATTCAAATTCAAGTGAATGTAAACCTAAGGTCTTCCATGGCATGGCGCAACAAGAAGCACAAAGGGGAAGGTGGAGATGGTGCACCCTCTATGGTGTTACCATATATATGGTAGTGATGTCTGTGAATACACTTAAGACCATCGAGGCACTTTTTCCCTCACTAGGAGGTTTTACCCATGTACATGCTGCTAGTAGTGCTTAGGAAAGGGAAGACTACTACATAAAGAAATTTGATGGCACAAATTTTACCATTTGGAAGCAATGTATGCTTGATGTCTTGGTCAACAAGGGCCTTGCATTGCCATTGAAAGAGCGTAGAGAGAATGCTTACACTGATGGTTAGTAGGAAGAGTTGGATGCTCATGCTATGGCCACGATTAGATTACATCTTGGCAAGACCATATTCTTCACGATTATGGACAAGACTATAGCACAAGAGCTTTGGGGCTCTCTATGTGCAGCTTGGGATGGAAAAACTGCTTCTAACAAAGTTTTCTTGATGAAGAAACTTATGCACTTGAATATGAAAGAAGGTAGTAATGTTCATGCACACTTGAACGAGTTCAATATCACATTTTCTTAGCTGACATCAAAAGGACTGAATTTTGATGATGAAATGAAGGCCATTTTCTTGTTATGCTCTTTCCCTTTTCTTGGGATGCATTCAATACTGCAATTAGTAACTTTGCACCAAGTGGTAAATTGAAGTTCAGTGATGTTACTAGGGCATTGCTCATTAAGGAGATTAGACGTCAATCTCTCGATAGTGGTGGGCATGGAGATGCATATATGGCAAGTAGCCATAATCACCATAGGTAAAGAAGTGGACATAGTCGCAACCGCTGTCGTGCAGCTCCGTTGCCATGGAGAGAAAAGAGCAGAGAAATGCAAGATAAACTTCTTTAAAGCCTACACATTTAATGGTTAGTGATCATGGCTTGTTAACAGGCCAAGTTTAATGATTAATGTATGTCAGATGCGGCTTAAAAGGGCCAACAGATGCCTTAATGATGCCAAAAATGATTATGCTTGATGTGAGCACAGATGGAATATTATGATGTAAAACTGCAATGCTTGAAGTGCTCTACCGGCCTGTCTTTACGGCTCGTCGATTGGAGCTACCGTGAAGAATTTATGGCATATTGAAGTTTGAGTCGATTGCAGATCCGTACCGGATTGGGCAACTGCAGCTGAGGTGACAGAATTGAAATGAATGCACGGGCCTGAAGAGCTTACTTTGTGGAGCACATCGGTCTTTTCAGATCAGTGATCGGAGTCCCGGTCGTCAAGATATTAGTCGTTAAAGATTCACCGGGGGCTGGCTCCGTACCAGTTCGGTCCGCTCGGTCGGAATGCCATCTGAGAATTTTGGCCTCCTCATTAGGGTTCGTATGCATTCTATGCAGTTTGAGAAGTCTTAAGGGATTTACGGCTTGGCAGGCAGAGTCCGGTGTCAGTTGTCGGCGCTGATGAGCTGGGTAATTTTGGCATTATTAGGGATGCTGTTCTGGACAATAAAATTCACAAAGATATTGTTAGTCAAGGCTTGCTGGAGAAAATGTCGTGCTTGGCATTGCCTCGGCCGACATGTGTACCAAACATGATGCCTTTTACTTCTTGCAAAACATTGTATGGCCGGCATGTTTGCCATATATGTATGCCAAATGTGATGCCCTTATGAGGGAGGCCATAGCCCAAAGGCCCAAGGGCCCATAAATAATATCAAGGGCCGCCCAAAAGCAATCAGGCCAGTGGCCATCCGCCTGCAAACAAAGGCTGCCCATTATGCGAATTAAGGAAGGAAGGTATGAAAAAAGAGAGGCATGGCAAAAAACAGAGTGACGAGCAGCGCAACAGGAGAAGATGAGGTCGCACCGGCCTACAGGAGCCTTGGATGAGCTTAGCCAAGAAGGGAAAAAGGTGTAGCTCGCCGTTGCGCTCTTTTTCGGCATCACTCTCGGAAAATTCTGCGGCATTCTCGCTATCGGCCGCCACGTCAGCAGGGGCAGTTTTTATGCTCCCTAGCAACAACGGCGCCGTCGTGCTAAGGGAGGGGCAATCTATTAATGGGGGGCACTTTTGTATGAGATTCTATTCGAGGCAACGAGGAGGTGAGGGAAACTCGAAGGCAAGAAGAGAAGGGAAGGGAACCAAGAAGAAGAGGAGAACGAAGGCGAGGGGAACCAAGGCGAGGAGGTGAAGGGAGCCAAGGCAAGGTCTCTCTCTCTCTCTCGCTCCATCTCCAATCAAAGCAAGAGAGGGTTCTCTATCCCTCTCTCTCGCCCATCTCCAATCAAAGCAAGAGAAGAAGCTTGTCAAAGCAAGCAAGCTTGAGAAGGCGAGCTTGGTTAAAGCAATCAAGGCAAAGAAGAGCTTAAAGAGCTTAAGGAAGGGAGAAGAGTGAAGTGAAGGGAATTAACGAGTAGGGCATAATGAAGAGGAAAAGCAAGGTCAAGAGGGCAAGGAGGTGATGAAGCAGGAAGTTACAAAGAGAATCTCTCTCTCTCTCTCTCTCTATGTTGACCTCAAGGAGGATAATTGAAAGCACTCGAAGGGTTACGGGACGAGCAAGAAAGAAACAAGGGTATCAAGCAGGGGATTTTGCCGGATACTTATGCACTAATCAGCTTATAAAGACTCTAATGGAGAGCATAAGTGAAAATTTTACAGTCTTGATCTAATTTGAGAGCATTAAACTCTCCTAACTCCATCAGTGCCGTTAACGAAAACCATTTGTAATCGAAATCCACTTCGGCTAATCATTAGCACTTTAAACCATTTCGGTTGTGAAGTTTAAGTATTAAAGTGTTGACAGAATCTTTTGCCTTGTGTTGTGCGTCTTGTCTCTCTTTCACACCTCCCACTGCCAGAGGCCCGGCGCCTGCCCGGCTCACGTAGCGAACACATATCCCCCGACACCGCGGTCATTCACAAGATCATAAGGATTGCCACAATCGTAGCAAGAGTTGAGGACGTGACTTGAGAAATGTAGAATGCTATCATTGCGGTAAAAAAAGCCATTTAAAGAAAGATTGCCGTGTTTTACAACATGAAAATGGGAAAGTGTGACGCTCCCAAGAGCAGTGTAAAGATAGAGGAGATCAATGTGGCTGAATCTCCATATCCAAAGGTTGTTCTTCACGTGCAACAATTGTGAGATGTGCTTGTTTTCACTTTTAATATGAGTCTAGATGCGTTATTGGCACTTGATGAGTGTTATGCACAAAATTGGATCATTGATTCAAGTGTCAGTTTCCATGTCATTCCCCATAGGGAATGGTTCTCCACATATATTCTGATGCATGGTTCACTCAATAAGCTTCAAGATTCTTATCAACTTGATATATGTGATATGGGAGATGTCAAGTTATGCATTAAAAATACATTGAATTCATGCTTTGTGGAGTTAGACATGTTGCTAAACTGACTAAGAGTTTGGTGTCAGTTGGTCAGTTTGATGCTCTAGGCTATACTACTGTTTTTGGCAATGACTCTTGGATGGTGCATAAAGAAAATTTGGTTGTCATAAAAGGTCTCAAATCTAGTTTTTATTGTACTCTTTATATGTCTGGTCAGTCAAAGAGAGTTCTATCTATCTAGGCTCAACAAACAAGCTCATTTTATACCTGTCAAAAAGACTATCAAAGCCCATCAAATGGCAACCCTCTTCATATCACAAATCTTCAAGTACCATGGCTTGTCAATCTTCATAGTGTTGGATAGAGATCCTAGAATGAACAGTAATTTCTAGAAGGGTCTCTTTAAGAATTTAGGGACAAGGCTAAACTGCTCTTTGGCCTATCACCCTCAAACGGATGGCCAAAGTGAAATAGCTAACCCAACAATTCTTGATCTACTTAAAGCCTACTTCATTATGTTAAACTTTTCTAATTTCAATTTATGTGAGCATTTCATCTATGGCAAGCAAACTAGGCAAACTTCCTTGCCATTACATTGAGAGTTGGGAAACCCTCTAGATTTGGTTCATAGCGATTTATGTGGGCCCCTATGCCACACAAATCTCTAGGGGGAGCATTGTATTTCTTGACATTCATAGATGACTCTACTCGGAAGGTGTGGGTTTACCTCTTGAAGGGGAAAGACAAAGTATTTGATACATTCCATAAATTCTTAGCCATGGTTGAGAACCAATCTGGTAGGAAGCTAAAAGCTTTTGGAACCGACAATGGTGGAGAGTATGTCTCAATAGAGTTCAATTTTTTTTTTAGTAAACGAGGGATTCAACGACAGTTTGCTATGCCATACACACTTGCTCAAAATGGAATTGCTAAGCATATGAATAGCATGATTCAAGAAAGAGTCATAGCCATGTTATCTATGATGAATTTACCTCCTGAGTTTTGGGGAGAGACTTTTATGACAACTATATACATCATCAATAGATCACCTAGTACTCTGCTGAGTTTCAAGTTTTCATAGGATATGTGGATTGCCAAAAAGCCAACTTATGATGAATTACGTGTGTTTGGGTGTGAAGCATGCTCACACATTTCCAAAGAAATTTGCAAGACGCTAGATCCCAAGTCACACAAGTGCATCTTCATTGATCATAGTATAGATGGAGAGATGGGATATCATCTCTGGCATGCGGAATCTAGAAAGGTTATTCGTAGCTCACAAGTGATATTCAATGAGTCTAAAATGCATAGACAACCTGTTAAAGAGGCCGAATATTGAAAAGTCAGATTTGAGGATGTAGCGCCACAAAGTTGGAAAACCAACTCAGTCTACTGGTGATGTTCCTACCACTAGTAGTGCTCCAGAGAGAGCTATCCTCAGCATTCAGGTAGTGAGGAAATATACGCGTGTATCTCGCACCCATGAGCAGTTTGAGCCAGGATTGGACTATGTGTTAGTCACTGACTGTGATGAGCCGGCTCACTTGTTACAAAGAAGCTATCCAGATGGAAGATAGTGTGAAGTGGGAGCAAGCTATGAAATCCAAGTATAACTCAATTTTAGCCAATGAAACTTGGGAATTAACAGAGTTATCAAGGGTAAACATGCATTGCCTTGCAAATGGGTGTATAGAATAGAAGATCCCGAGCCTAAGTATAAGGCTAGATTGGTTGCTAAAGGCTTCAAGCAGAAGAAAGGCATAGATTTGGACGAGATTTTTTCTCTAGTAGTCAAGATGACTACACTATATCTTGTGCTTGGTTTAGTAGCCATTAAAGACATGGAATTGGTCCAAATGGATGTGAAGATGATATTTCTTCACGGGGATCTTGAAGAAGATATCTACATGAAGCAGCCAGAAGGTTTTGAGATCAATCTTGAGAAGCCAACAAGGGTAGAACTGGTATGTAGACTCAAGAAATCTTTGTATGGACTAAAGCAAGGTTCAAGGCAGTGGTACATCAAGTCTGATAAGTACTACATTCAATCCCAAGGTTATGTACGAAGCCAAGAGGATCACTGCTTATACATAAGGAGGTTGAACGATAATTCCCTCATCATTCTCATCTTGTATGTGGATGATATGATTATAGCCAAGAAGTCCAAAGATGAGATTTCACTTAAGGATGTCTTAAGCAAGCAATTTGCCATGAAAGATTTGGGTGATGCACATCATTTTCTTGGTATGCGTATCAAGGGATATCGGAAGCGTAGAATACTTGAACTATCACAAGAAGAGTATATTCACAAGGTCTTGCAATGTTTTAACATGCAAGGGGGAAAACATTGAGTACCCCAATGACTGTATATGTAAAACTTAGCAAGAATGATTGCCCCAAATTAGATGTTGAAAAGGTAGAGATAGAAAAGATGCCATATTCTTTGGCAGTTGGCAGTCTCATGTTCGCCATGGTTATTGGCATGCGACCAAATATTGTATTCATAGTAGGAGTGGTCAATAGGTATATGGCAAATGTGGACAAAAAGCATTGGTAAGTAGTGAAACATATCTTGAGACACATCAAGCGTTCAACCGATAGGTGCTTACACTTTGGGAATAGTGATGCATCCATATTTGGATACACCAATTCAGATTATGAAGGTTGTGTGGACACTAGGGGATTCACATTTGGCTACGTTTTCTTGTTTTTTGGAGCGGTAGTCTCTTGGAGATCATGTCTCCAAAATTGGACTTCATCTTCTGCCACTAAGGCTGAGTATGTTGTAGTTTCCAGTGCTAGCAAGGAAGCTATATGGTTATCTCATCTATCAGGAGATCTTTATATACACCAGACTCTAGTGTTACATTGTGATAGTCAAAGTGTGATTGCGTTAGCAAAGAACCTCCTATTTCATTCCAAGTCAAACCACATCGAGTTCAGGTATCATGTGATACAGGATATTTTGGCTAGCAAACACATTGAGTTAGCCAAAATTCACACGGATGACAACCCTACAGATGCTCTTACGAAGAGCTTAGCCACAAAGCGGTTTGCACATTCTATTGAGATGATGGGCGTAGGATGAAGCCTCATGATGCTTCACATTTGTACAAGTTTGTACTAACATAGCCACTTGGGCCACTATGGCCTTCGAGTGGGAGATTGTAAGGGTGTCGGCCATACTGGCCGGGCACCACCCATCTTTTATTTGATCTTATTCTTTAATACATAAAATAATAAAGGGTTGTGGATGTTTTTATCCACAACAGCTCCACCCACACTATTGCTCTTACACTCGTGCACTTGCACTCACACTCGCACGCATCCGCTCACCTCACACTCGAAAGAACTCCAAAATGGGTACTAACAAATGATGACAGAGCTGCCAACCCAGTTGCCAAGGAATTAACAATAACAGATCTTAAGTCACTGGGAATTTAAGTAGAAATGCTGCTAGGTAACAAGCCAACCTATAAATGCATGAAGGATATTCAGTAGCACATGAACAAAATGCTCATCCAAATGCAAGCTACTAGGATTAGAGAATAATGCTACGAGCAATTGAGGGCCTAAGACCAGGATGACCCTTAGTGAACAAGAGTGGAACTTGAAAAACTTATATCACCTGGTGCGAATTTCCAAAAAAATGATGCAACAGGAGAATCAAATGATTTTGAATTTCTTGGAATTTGTACCCAAGTCTATAGTCCTCTTATATGCCATACAAGCTCATTTACCACGCTTCTTTTTAGCTCTCTATCCACCTCATGCTGAGCCTGCAGACTAGCAATGATATATTCAAATAGCAGATAAGACTCGGAGTTTGGTATGAGGAGCAACTATGGAATGCTGACATGGAATCAAGTGCTGCAAGAAGCACTCCAGAAGACGGTGGTTAGCAAGTTACTTGGTGCTTTATACAAGTTCCAACTCTTAATGGGCAAACAGAAAGTCCAAAAAAGAAGGCTAATAAAGATCATGAACCAATTGCTGCAATTGACCATTGAATCATCCAAGATTCTAGAGAAAGAACTGGCTAACAAGGCAAGCTTTGAACCCCAGTTCAGAGAAATGGTGGAAATTTTGTTCAAAGCACGTGGGTGCAGCCAAAGTTGGTCGACCATAGAAGATGGCATGGACAGATAGGTGCAAGCTAGCAGAAGCATGGCAAAGGTCTAGAGCAACTACAAAGATCCTGGGTAGGCAGGTAGCAGCAGATGTGTATGGCTGAGGAGGTTCTATATACCAAAAGGTCTCAAGGATGGGCCTAACCGTGTGCCAGATAAAAGAGATTCAAGGTGCAATATTTTTACCTAGAAATATAGATCTTGAGTTGTTGAAGGAGTAGGTCCAGACGGCTCATCAAACAGAGCTACAAAGCCCAATATATTTAAATTTGAAGGGGCAGTGCATTGCAGATCTAAGACGGATAGGGCAGGTGGATCCAGGTGGTCCAAGCCAGTGAAGGAAAGGATCTGTCGATGATTGCATTCACCAATCTTGAAGCGTGTAAGGTAGATGGAGGCAGTGGATCTAAAGAAGTTGAAGATTCTAGAAGTAGCTAGAAGAATCTAGAAAGTTGTAGGAGCTTGAAGAAGAATCTAAAAGTTTCTAGAATCTTGGATAAGATTCCGAAAGAATCTAGAAGTTTTTGGAAAGCTTTTGAAATTTGAAGAAGGATCGAGAAGGTTCTAGAAGAATCTAGAAGTTTTTGCAAAGCTCTAGAAAGTTGAAGAAGGTTCTAGAAGAACTAGAAGGATCAAGAGGGTTCTAGAAGATTCTAACCTCCTCAAGAAGAACCTAGAAAGTTCTTACCTCCTCAAGCACTAGTATAAATAGGAATCTTGGGCTACAAGCCCTCCAATCTTGCCATCACAAATTGTGAGGCTCATGTGAGGCACGTCCTCTCCTAGCTCTTATCTTGTTACCAATTTTTGTTCTTGTAATCAATCTTGTTAATACCAGTTGTTAGGCTCCTATGAGGTAAGCCCTCTTCTAGTTCTTCTTTTATGTTCAAGTCTTGTCTTGTACTCGAGTCATGTAATCCAAGTCGTGTATCAAGTTCTCTTAATAAAGTATTAAGTCTTGTAATCAAGACTAAGTCACAAGTTATTGTACGTTGTGAGCGCCTCTTCTCTTGATCCCTTCTAGATCAAGATGCACTCATAACAGTTTGGCAAGACTCCCATCATGGCTTACCTAGCCATGCAACAATCTATTTTGAAAAGCATCCACCTTGCAAAAGGTTCTTGTACGTTGCGAGCACCTCTTCTCTTTCTCCCTTCTAGATCGAGATGCACTCATAACAGTTTGGCAAGACTCCCATCATGGCTTACCTAGCCATGCAACAATCTATTTTGGAAAGCATCCACCTTGCAAAAGGTGCAACAACAAATTCAAGAGCTACATGCACAATGAAAAGAAGAGAAATCACACTTGCCAATTCTAGTGGTGCAAGAGCTTCAACCCCCATTGTAAGAACTCCATAAAGCCACTATGAGCCAAACGCCACCCATGATTTTGGCTAGTCCAATGGGGAAAGTAGAGCAACCACACTTTCCAAGTTCAGTACTGCAAGAGCCTCAATCACTAGTCCAAGAAGAAAATACGTTTGAAAATATGCCCGTGGTTTCAGCTAGTTCACCACAACAAAGGAAGGAGCCCGAGGAAAATCTACCTGAATAGTATGATGGGATAGGATCAAAATTTAGAGGCTTCTTCCAACAAGCGGAGCTGTTTATATGCATGCAACCAAAGCTTTATTTGGATGGTGCTTCTCAAATTAATCTCATTGACACACTTCTCTCAACACGCTTTGGAGAAGTAGTTGTTGAAACCAAGCTTAGCAAGCTATGTCAAGGCTATCACCCTTCTTCATTCATTGGGGAAGGAATGGGAAAGTTCTTTGAGGATATTTACCACTAAGGTGACATTGTTTCAAATCAAGGACCAGAGTTAATATCAAGATTTTGGAAAGACTTCTTCAACCTTCAAGTAGTCAATATGAATCTCTCTGTATCCAATCATCCATAGTGTGATGGACAAACAAAGGGGGTGAATCAAGTCATAGAGCAGTATCATTGATGCACAATCAACTATCATCAACACCTAAGGATGGATGTCCACATGAATCATCCAACGAAGAATTGGACTCTTATAGATTTAGCCATACATCTAGAAAGCATTCATAGAGAATTGACGATGAATATCAGAAGAGCTCAACAAAGGTATACGGCCAACGCGGAGGAGCGCCGAATGCAACAACTACCATGCAAGATTAAGGATCGAGTGTAGCTTCTCTACCATGACCTACATATGTTTTTCCCTTTTCAAAAGTTGAATTATCAAAGACTTGGACCATTCAAGATACTTGACCAAGTAAATCCAGTCACATATCAACTCCAGTTTCCACAGTCTATGCACTCAATCAATCTATGCAGACTTATCCAGTCTTCCATGTTTCAGTGTTGGAGCCTTGTCATTGGTCCAAACTTCATGAGTATCATCAACAACATCCATCAAGCCTTGCTCTTATGCAAAGAAGCAAAACCGCTCCTTGTGGAACTCGTCGCTAGAGGAGGGCGTAATGTCACGGATGCTTGAGAGTTAGTCTTCTTGAATCTCCTACAAGAACGCACTACAAGATTCTAGAAGGCTCTAAATGATTCTAGAAGAATGGCATGGAAGATTCTAAAAGATTGAGTAAAGTGGTAGAAGGTTCTAGAAGATGGCTTACATCATCACTAATGTCATTGCGTACATCATTGCTTATGGAATTGCCTATATCATCACTTATATCATCGCCCACATCATCATTTATGTCATCGTCTATGTCATCATTAGAAGGCTCTAGAAGAATCTAGAAGGATCCAAAAGATTCTAGAAGGTTCTAAAAGTATCAAGAAGATTCTAGAAGTAGCTAGAAGTATCTAGAAAGTTCTAGAAGCTAGAAGAAGAATCTAGAAGTGTAATGGAAATGGCCTATGAACTTTGAGAATAGCAGAATTAAGAGATTAAAAGTGAGCATTTTTGTGAGATCACTTTGTGAACATAGAGGGTGAACTTAATTGATGGTAGCAACATAAACATAGTACTTAATTAACTTGGCATGAACAATACTTTTGCAAGAGAGAGAGTATTAGAGAACATGACAATAGTTGAGGACCGGATGTACTTGGAGCCGGGAGTCCCCCCTCCAAAAGGTGTTTGTATTATAGATTCTCCCATCAAGAGAGACTTGGTACTATAAAATATTTATGTTCCTTGTGACCTTGGTGTTGCTATGAAGATGGAAAGCTTCATACATTACGAGCATAACATAAACTTTGTAAAAAGATTTAACTATCCCAAGCCTCATTCCAAGGCCTAAAACACCTTCGAAGGTGGAGAGAGCTAGCGGGGAATGAGGGTAGGGAAGAGGAAGAAGAATCATAATAGGAGAAAGAAATAGTTCCTCACTTATTATCACTCTTCTTGCTTAGCATAGCATAATAGCATAGTAATGAAAATGAAGAAGATGACAAGCTTAAGCATTGAAGCATGGCTCTTGGTTGGATTTGCATTCCATAGCCAAGATTGTTGGTGTAAGCTCTCCACTTCTCAACAAGCTTGGAGAAGGAGATGGAGCTCTTGCACTTTGCACTCCACACAATGAGAGAATGTGTGTGTGTGTGTGTGTGTGTGGGAGAGTATACCCCCTTCAAGCTTGGACCACCTCTCTCTCTCTCTCTCTCTCTCGTATTATTTAATTATATCATTTGGACATGTGTCCTCTTTTTCGTCTTTGAGAGGAAGAAATATTTTTATGTATCTAAATTCTCATTGGACCCCTTTTAAGCCTATCCAATAGGATTTAAGCACATCATGAGGGCCACATGTGGAGGATATCTTAACATGTGTCTTTTATGATTCTTAAGTCATTTTGTTTGAATTGCACACTTTAAACACCTAGTCTTTCAAGCATGGAAACCGTTTATGCATCTTGAGAGTTTATCTTTGAGTTGAACAGTTCAAGAACCTTAGTCATTTAAGCATTAAAATCACCTTAATCTTTGGACAAGGTTCCCACAAACACTGAGCAAGCCGACAAGCACCTCATGCTTGGGTAGGATTCCCACCTCAAGGTCCTAAGGTCAAAGGACTTTTAACACTAACTTTTGGAGGGCTTTAATGAAGCTAACCCTAAGGTCTTTTAAGCTCCATTAGATGCACGCTGCTCTTTGATGGACTACCTAATTTTGGACCCCTATTGAGATGTAACCATCTCTTCTCTTGGTCCCTTATTGAGACAAATCTAGAAGCACTTATTGCACATTGCTCTTTGGTAGACCGTCTCCTTTTGGACCCCTATTGAGATGCAACCATTTCTCCTTTTGGTCCCCTTTTGAGATAGGTCTAGAAACACATATCTATATCCTAACTCTTGTTCCCCTTTTATATTTTCATATTAAATGATCAGTTTAATATGAAAAAATCATTTGGTAAAGTTAGATATCATATTTTATGACATTACCTCTCTCTTGAAATCATAGTTGTCCTCGACTATGAGGTAGAGAAGATAAATCCTAGTCATTAGTCCATGTTTCTTAGCAGGTAGAGGATCCCTTTTTACCCTACGACATCATTCTAGAATGGATGACTAATCGATTTGGTGCTCGGGAGACTTAGCTGCCGCAAGCATGTCTGCTCTTTAGTCCATATCATACTTCCAAAGTAGATTGACAAGTTCTACTTGGTGTTTGGGAGACGTCGTCACCACAAACATGATCTAAGCATGCATACTTCTTAAATTTTGTGCATAATAAAAGAAAAAGAGAATGAGTCTTATAAGACAAAAACATTGTTTATTTAAAATGCATTTTCATTCGCTTGCTCTAGTGTAGCATTGTAAGCATTGACAAGGTTCACATTATCCTTAAGCAAGGTTCCTTGCATCCTACTAGCATCTTTTAAAGAATAACTCTTAATCTTAACAAGATATCATTGGATAACGTTACCATTTCTTAGTACCTTGTCTTCGTGTCGAAGAATCGATTTGGGCTGCAACACCTCTTCTTGATCTTTGATCTATGGCGGGTCCTCCATTATTGGTTCTTTTTGTGGATCTCCTTTGTAAGCCTTGAGTAGACTCACATGGTTAGCATTGTGAATGAGCCAATGGTTGGGCAACTTTAACTAATAAGCCATCTCATTGATTGGCTTAAGAATTCTAAAAGAAAGGACTGTAGTATCTTTTTGCTAGTTTAGCATAATACTCTTGGTGGCTCGTAGGATTCTTGCCCGTAGTATACCTTAGACGAGCCTTGAGAAACTTTAGCAAAACCCAATCATTTTCATTAAAGGCTAAGGCTCTTCTACGCTTATTAGCAGTAGCCCTTTTTGCTTTTTCTTTGAGATGGATATAACCTCTTTAATCTTTGGAAAAGATTCTTGTGAGTCTCGGCTATATTCATCAGCCAACAACAAAAATCTCCTCATGTACTTTAAGTAGTAAGGGACTTTTGGATCTTCCCTCTTTAACCCTGAAAGGTGCTTTCCCCATAGAAGTATGTAAAATGTCATTGTATGCATATTCTATAAGAGGCAATTACTTCTCTCATTGAGAACGTTGATCTACTTCCATGACATAGGCTTTTAGTAGATTCAAGAATTGTTAGATTAGTTATTTCACTTTGTTCATCCGTTTATGGATGATAGGCCGAAAGAGAAATTTAATCTACTTCCTAGATTCTCAGAGAGACCCTTCTAGAAATTACTAGTCATTTTGGGATATTTGTCTGACACTGTGGATGTTGACAAGCCATGATACTTGAAAAATTGAGGTCTAAAGAGGGTTGCCGTTTGATGTGCGTTAATAGTCTTTTTAACAAGCATAGAGTGTGTTTTCTTGCTAAGTCAAAACAATCCAAGTTGCTTCCCTTGATCAAATTTCAATTTTTGGTATACCACGCATTTTAAAACATACTCTTGTATGTTTAGTTTTCATGGTAGACCAACATAAATACATTTCTACTCCTTGAAGAGTAGATTATGGAATCCCTCTTTGCCCCGCATAAGGAGAAGCACGGGAATTATAAATGACTTTCTTAATGTATTGGTGAGTAACACATAGCCTATTGCCGTTTGTAAGATAACCATCCTTCAAGGTGAATGGTTTCTTTTTTTCTTCCCTAATGCAAAGGTTGTAATTACCTACTTAAAGTCTTGGTCAACATCATACTCATCTATCATAAAAATAGATCATTGTGAGTTGCTATAGACACCACATTTACCCTTGGCTGTTGTGAAAGTGCATCAACCACTTGATTGTGCTTGCCAGCAATGTGAGCAATATGAAATTTAAATTGCGAAAGAAAATTTGTTCACCTCATTTGTTTGTTGGAGAGCTTGGTTTGCGTCATGAAGTTCTTGAGGCTTTGTGATCCATTCATAGGATGAATGGAGCCCCCAAGAGATAGTTCTGCGCTTCCATGTGTCTAGGGCATGTAGAATAGCTAAAAGCTCTTTTTCAAATATGCCCAAGATCTGTTCATCGGCATTGAGTCTTCGGCTCTCATATGCTATGGCATGCCCTTCTTGAAGCAAAATTGCTCCGAGGAAATCACCGCAAGCATCACTTGGACCATAAATGGATTTGAGAGATCCGGAACCATAAGGACTGGTTGAGAGGTAAGCTTCTCTTTGAGCTTGTCAAAAGCATTTTGTCCTTTAGCAATCCATGAGTACTTAATGTTCTTCTTTGTTAAGTCATGCAATGGTCCTGCTATTTGAGAGGAATTTTGCTATGAAGCATTTATAGTATGCACTCATACCAATAAAGCCTCTTAGCTCATGTAGATTCCTTAGATTAGGCCATGATTTTATTACCTCCAACTTTGATGGATTCATATGTATATCATCTTGAGAGATAATGTGACCTAAATATTGAATCTCTTATAGGAAAATTCACTTTTTTATTATTATTAATGAAAAGCTTATTCTCTCTCACAACTTGAAAAATTACCTGGAGGTGTCACTTGTACTCCTCCTCAAGAGAATTTGAGTGGCTTGAAGATCTTTGTCCATTGTGAGTTTGAATGTGGCTGGAGCATTTGTTAGGCCAAAACTTGTAACTTATCAAATAGATCTTCTACGTGCGGCACGGGAAATCTTTTTTTTTTTATAGTGATCCTATTTAGTGCTCTATGGTCGACACACATGTGATATATGCTATCTTTATTTTGCACTAAAAGTACCGGTGAACAGAATGGAGAGGAGTTAGGCCTCACTATCCCTTTTTCCACCAATTCATGCACTTGCCTCATTAGGGTAAATTTGGACTCACAAAGAGGCCTTATAAGGAGTTTGACTTCCTCTCTCATGTCCAAAACGGGCGTGCGGTGAAATTTTTTCAAATCAACTCTGAACTTGTCAGAGATTTGGCAGTTAGAATCTACTCTTCAATCTCTTTCTATTGATATATAGCATGCCACGAGATTCCTCATATTTTGAAAGATTCTATTTTTGATTCTCTAGATTCTAAACGGAGTTGTCACATCACAAGAGAATAAAAAATAGAATCTTTCAAAATGAGGAATCTCATGGCGTGCTGTATATCAATAGAAAGAGCTTGAAGAGTAGATTCTAATTGTCAAATCTTCGCCAAGTTTAGAGTTGATTTAAAGAATTTTTACCGCACGTCCGTTTTGGACATGAGAGAGGAAGTCAAACTCCTTATAAGGCCCCTTTGTGAGTTTAAATTTTCCCTAATGTCATGATTTCCTCTTGTTGAGCTTGTGAAACTCAATAAGGAGGTTTATTAGGCGGTGAGCTTCCTAGTCGAAGCTCTATTGCATGGTCATCATCCCCTCGTTTTGGAGGTAGTTCACTCGGGATGTCATCAATGAAAACATCTTGGAATCCATTTAGGAAATTAGACAACTCTAATTCCTCTTGATTCCCTTTATTGCTACTTGTGAAAACATTATAATCATTTACAAATTCTCTAACAAAAATCATATACGCAAAAATAGAGCTTTTCATTGACTTATCAAAAGCAATCGTATTTACCAGAAATATGGTGTTCCCCAAATCATCAACATCTATGTACATGCTCTTTTCCCTATAGGTGAAATAGATTCTCCTTTCAGGGAACTTCATGTTGGCAGCCATGCGGTTGAACCATGGTGCCCTTAGGATAACACCCTCATGTTGGCGAGGAGAGATAAAAAAAAGTCTTCTTTGTCGATGTAGCTTTGGACATGAAGCCTCAACTTCCCAATCAAGGGAGTAACGGAGGCTTGCTATCCCTTGAAAGCTCCATCGGCAGTTATAATATCTCCCATCTCAAAAGCTTGAATGCCCAACTTAGTGGCCAACTCCATTGATATGAAGTTGTGAGTAGAGCCAGGGTCAAACAAGAGAAGACATCATGCTCCCTTTTCCCCAAGCATAAGAGAGGGATGAGCCTTTGCAATGAGTATCCTCTTTTGGAGCTTCAACCATGGAATCTCTATGAGTGTCATTGAGTACATTTCTTTTGGGGCAAGAACGATAACCATGTCCTTGCTCCCCACACTTAAAGCATTTATGGTCTTTATGAAAGGCCTCTAATTCTTTGAGAGAGAGCTTATATTTACCTTTGTAAGCTCCTTTCTTCTTGGCCTTGTTGTTGGTGGTGTTGGTGTTGCCTTGGGAAGAGTTTTGAGCATTGCTCTTCCCTTTAGCTTCATTTCAATCCTTGTCTTCCATGGGCTTGAAATTTCTTCTCAGCCCTTGTTGGAAATTGATCCTTGAAGCAACATGGTGTGGTGGATGGCTTCAGTGATAGTGCTAGGCCATTGTGAGTTGACATACTCAGACATTTCTTCAGGTAATACCGCACCACAAAATTGTTGCTTTTATTTGGAGAAGTCTATCCTTTGAAAGACTGTAGCTTTGAGATGTAAATCATAAAACTTGTCTACTTATTTGTGGATAGACTCGTTGAAGAGCAGCTTCAAGCTCCGCCATTCGATAAGCATTTTTTCCTTTGCATTGCTTGTAAGGAACCGCTTCATGATGGAAACTTGTAGAGTTTTCCATGTCTTTGGGGCCTCGCCATTTCCACGAAGGCTAGCCCACCATTGACGAGCAGATTTCTGGAAGTGCATAGCTACATGGTGTAGCTTGGAGGACTCCGTGAAGTCCTCGTCTCCAAAGGCCACATCAAATTGTTGGATGAAGGCCAATACTATGTCTGTGGCACCAAAGGTGTCATCATAGGTGAGAAAAGAGATACTCTTTCCTCCCTCTTTGAACTTCTTGAGCTTTTGTGATCTTCGCCATGCAGGGTATGATTTGCGATGTCCTCCCCTCTTGTAGTCTCTAGGAGAATAGCCATAGCTTTCGTCGGAAGAGGAGGAAGGTTAAGAAGAAGGAGAAGAGGGTGACCTCTTTCTTGCCTTTTTCTTCCTTTGTTTCCTCTCTTCCCTTTTGGAGTGACGAGGAGAAGTTTTTTGGGTTGACCGTCCTCTTGGGAGGAGTTGGCGATAGTTTAGAACGCTGTCTTCATGGAGCCACATCTTTAGAGGAACTTAGGGATTCACTTCTTTCTCATTCTTTGGATTCCTCCTCTCTTATGGGAGAGAGTCTTCTTTCACGAGTCTCATCAAGAAGCCTCCTAAACTCTCTCTCCTCTTGGAGAGGAAGGGAAATCCCATAAGCACGAAGATGTTGGGTAACTTTGGCTTGAAAAGTAGGGTTGTCCATAGCTTGATGCAACCTAGTAACAAGATAATTGATAAACATGGGGGCATCATCATTAGCAACTTCATGTGCAAAATCAAAGTTATCAATGTTCATTCTACTCTCTTGGTTATTGTCAGCAATGCTAATTATACTTATGTGTTTACTTAGTGTATCTTTTGGCAATTTAAAACCTTAGTTGCTACTCCTCTTAGCCTTTGAAAATAAGCACTTAAGTATCTACACCCACGGATTGAAAATCGATAATAGATTCCAGTCCCACTTATCCTCATATAATTAACAAAATCAACCATTAATAGGCTACTTAAGGACCTCTCTTCTTAAGTAAGAAAAGAGAAACCAAACACTCTGATACCAATGTAATGGAAATGGCCTATGAACTTTGACAATAGCGGAATTAAGAGAATTAAAGTGAGCATTTTTGTGAGATCACTTTGTGAACATAGAGGGCGAACCTAATTGATGGTAGCAACATGAAAATAGTACTTAATTAACTTGGCATGAACAATACGTTTTCAAGAGAGAGAGTATCAGAGAACATGACAATAGTTGAGGATCGGATGTACTTGGATCCAGTCCCCCCTCCAAAAGGCGTTTGTATTGTACATTCTCCCAGCAAGAGAGACTTGGTACAATACAATCTTTGTGTTCCTTGTGACCTTGGTGATGCTATGAAGATGGAAAGCTTCATACATCATGAGCATAACATAAACTTTGTAAAAAGCTTTAACTATCCCAAGCCTCAGTCCCAAGGCCTCAAAACACCTTAGAAGGTGGAGAGAGCTAGCGGGGAATGAGGGTAGGGAAGAGGAAGAAGAATCATCCATAGGAGAAAGAAATAGTTCCTCACTTATCATCAGTCTTCTTGCTTAGCATAGCATTAAAGCATAGTAATGAAGATGACAGATTTTCATTCCATAGTCAAGATTGTTGGTGTAGGCTCTCCACTTCTCAACAAGCTTGGAGAAGGAGATGGAGCTCTTGTACTTTGCACTCCACACAATGAGAAAATGTGTGTGTGTGTGTGTGTGTGTGTGTGTGTGTGTGGGAGAGTATACCCCCTCTCAAACTTGGTCCACCCCTCTCTCTCTCTCTCTCTCTCTCTCTCTCTCTCGTATTATTTAATTATATCATTTGGACATGTGTCCTCTTTTTTGTCTTTGAAAGAAAGAACTTAATTATTTATTTTTATGTATCTAAATTCTCATTGAACCTCTTTTAAAGCCTATCCAATAGGATTTAAGCACTTCATGAGGGCCACATGTGGAGGATATCTTAACATGTGTCTTTTATGCTTCTTAAGTCATTTTGTTTGAATTGAACACTTTAAGCACCTAGTCTTTCAAGCATGGAAACCTTTATGCCTCTTGAGAGTTTATCTTTGAGTTGAATACGTTAAGAACCTTAGTCATTTAAGCATAAAAATCACCTCAAGCTTTGGGCAAGGTTCCCACAAACACTTAGCAAGCCGACAAGCACCTCATGCTTGGGTAGGATTCCCACCTCAAGGTCAGCCCTAGCTTGCCTAAGGTCAAATGACTTTCTAACATCAACTTTTGGAGGTCTTCAATGAAGCTAACCCTAAGGTCTTTTAAGCTCCATTAGATGCACATTGCTCTTTGATAGACTACCTCCTTGTGGACCCCTATTGGGATGTAACCATCTCTCCTCTTGCTGAGGTAAATCTAGAAGCACTTATTGCACATTGCTCTTTGGTAGACCGTCTCCTTTTGGACCCCTATTGAAATGCACCCATTTCTCCTTTTGGTCCCCTTTTGAGATAGGTCTAGAAACACATATCTATATCCTAACTCTTGTTTCCCTTTTATCTTCCCATATTAAATGATCAGTTTAATATGACAAAATCATTTGGTAAAGTTAGATATTATATTTTATGACAAGAAGTTTCTAGAATTTCGGAGAAGATTTCGAGAGAATCTAAAAGTTTTTGGAAAGCTCTGAAAAGTTGAAGAAGGATGTAAAAGGTTCTAGAAGAATCTAGAAGTTTCTCTAAAGCTGTAGAAAGTTGAAGAAGGTTCTAGAAGAACTAGAAGGATCAAGAGGGTTCTAGAAGATTCTAACATCCTCAAGAAGAACCTAGAAAGTTCTAACCTCCTCAACTAACCTCCTCAAGCTCTAGTGTAAATAGGGGTCTTGGGCTACAAGCCCTTCAGTCTTGCCAACACAAGTTGTGAGACTCATGCAAGACTTGTCCTCTCCTAGCTCTTGTCTTGTTACCATTTCTTGTTCTTGTAATTAGTCTTGCTAACACTAGTTGTGAGGCTCCTATGAGGCAAGCCCTCTTCTAGTTCTTTTCTTATGTTCAAGTCTTGTCCTTGCATTCAAGCCTTGTCTTGTACTCAAGTCATGTAATCCAAGTCTTGTATCAAGGTCTCTTATTTTATTAAGTCTTGTAATCAAGATTAAGCTTATAATCAAGTCCCAAGTTCTTGTGAGGCTCCTATGAGGTAAGCCCTCCTCTAGTTCTTTTCTTATGTTCAAGTCTTGTCCTTGCATTCAAGCCTTGTCTTGTACTCAAGTCATGTAATCCAATTCTCTTAATAAAATATTAAGTCTTGTAATCAAGATTAATCTTATAATCAAGTCCCAAGTTCTTGTACCATGTGAGCACCTCTTTTCTTGCTCCCTTCTAGATCAAGACGCGCTCATAATAGAAAGAATGCTCGCTTCTCTGATTTTTTTTTTTCTGTTAACAGAGATTGATTTGATTGTTGTACCAATGGACAAGGAGCAAGCTGAAAGGTAGTAGCCAAAATAGTTTACTGAACCAAATCTTGGAGAGCGATCAATTTAGATAGATGGCAGATCAATACATATCAGCAAAACTTCAGCTCAGATCTGAGGAAGAAACCAGTTTGGCACACACTGAAGATGAGAATCCAGCAAATATTCAGAATGAATTGCTGGAAATTGATAACCCTTTTGATGACTATGCTAATGGGATTGGAACTGAAAAAGAAGCATAGTCAATGACTAAGCGTAAGGGAGGAGGCCCCACCTGGTTACCAGATGACCAATAAGTGGAAGGATGGAATCTCAGCTCAAGGAAAACCCCCAAAAAAATTAAAATAAACAAGTATCTAAAGCTGAAGATTAAGGAAAAACCGAAGGCACTGTTCTAGAAATACAAAGATGTATTCGTATGGGAATAATCGGATCTGAAAGGAGTTGACCCTGAAGTGTGCCAACTTAGAATTCCATTAAAACCAGACGCCAGCCAAGTTTGGCTACAAAGGTACAAAATGAATTTCAATTATGCTAAGAAGGTGAAGGAAGAGATTGACAACTTTCTTAAGGCTAGATTCATTATAGAGGTAGCGAGTAGTGACTAGTTGTTTCCCATAGTAGTAGTTCCTAAGAAGAATGGGAAGATAAGGGTGTGTATGGACAACTTAAATCTAAATGCCCAAACCATCAAGGATCCTTTTCCATTACCATTCACAGACATGATGCTTGATGAAATTGCACACCATGAAATGTATAGCTTTATGGACGGCTATAGTGGCGACAATCAGTTGAAGATTGCACCTGAAGATAGGGCCAAGACTACATTCATTACTAAAATGAGGAGCCTTCATGTACCTTCAAGTCGGTCTTTATGGTATAGAAGGGATAGCTTCTATGACATATAGTGTCCATAAATGGAATTGAGATGGCAAATGAAAAAATCAATTGCATTCAGCAGGCTAGAGCCCCAACCACTGTTTTAGAACCGAGTTCGTTCTTAGAAGACATTAATTTCTACAAGAGGTTTATTCACATGTTCACATACAGAAGGTTGTTTAGAAACATCTCTAAGAGATGAAGCAATAGATGTTGAATTATTTCAGAGGACAACTAAAGAAGACCCTGATCTCAAGTGGCAAGAGGTGTATGATTTTCTTCAGCTAGGCAAATTTCCAAATAACTGATCTCAGAACAAGAAAAAGGTACTGATTATTAAAAGTCTAAAGTTCACCATCATTACTGGAGCACTTTATTGGTTGGGCATTGATGGTATGCAAGTTATAACAGAGGTCCATAATGGAGACGCAAGAGGCCATGTCTCAATTGACATCACTTACAAGATTCTTCACGCAGAATTATGGAGGCAAAAAATGATGGGTGATGTCAGAGCTTTGTGTAAAACTTATGATATCTGCCAGAGAATGGGAAGGCCTACAACAACATACATGACACCTCTAACTAACCCTAGTACAGCCACTTGGAGTATTCAAGAAGTGAGGATTGGATTTCATGGGTCCATTCAAGAAGGTGACTCCCAAAAAGAACCGATTTATCATTATGGCTACATGTTATGTTAGGGGAACTAGGTAGAGACTAAGGTGCTTCCAAAAAACACTGCCAGATCTACTGCTTTATTCATTTATGAGAATTTCATATGTCAATATGACTGTATTATTGAAATAGTGTCAGGTCAGAGCACTCATTTCATCAATGACATGATGGAAATCCTAATGGAGGTGTTTTCAATAAAGCATAGGAAATCAATGCCATACTATCCCCGATGTAATGGTTAAGCAAAGAGCAGCAATAAGACAATCAAGACCATTCTCACCAAAATTGTGTAAAAGGAATCGTATCAGTGTTACCATATACATGTGGTAGTGATGTGTGTGAACACACTAGGACCGCCGGGGCATTTTTTCCCTCTTTAGAAAGTTTTTTCCCCCGTGCATTGTATATACGCCCATCACTCGAGGGCTATCTATCTTTCCATTGCACACAAAGTAATACACTCTCTATTGTGTGCCTTGAGATTCCTTCGTCTTCTCCAAGCTGTGTGCATTTCTCTGTAACCCTAATTCCAACAATTGGTATCAGAGCAGGTTGCGTCCTCCCGGGCTTAGTTGCCAGCTGCTCCAGTACACGTCTGCTCACTTTCTCCAATTTCAGTGAGCTTTGGCGAGCGTTCACAGGTCGACAAATATTTCGAGATAGCTCGTTGAGCTTGATCTGCTCAGATTTTTGATTTGAGCTCATTTCGGCCTCCGTTTCCACTGCAAGCAGGTCTGCACAGGCAATTTCGTCATTTTGTGCAAAATTTTTGTCAGTGCCATTTTCTGCATAACAGGTGCCTTATAGTCTTCTACGGTTTGTGCTATATAGCACGTGTTTTTCCCGCTCCATTTCACCTATTTTCGGGCAGTTTTCACATCAGGGGTGCAACATTTACCATGGCTGATAACAACAACACGGATGTGTTCAAGATGTTTGCTGCTGTTGAGGATAGGTTGGATGGGGACAACTACCCTATGTGGGCTTATATGATGCAACATGTTCTTGTGTCAAAGGGCGTCTGGAACATTGTGCAGGGCATTGATGTACGTCCTGGTTCTGAGGATGTAGGTGATGTTGAGGATGTTGCATGTCCTGCTGCAAGGATTGCTGCTGTTAGAGTTGTTATCCTTGCTGCTGTTAGAGTTGTTTTGCCTACGACAGAACAAGCTCATTCGGATGTAAAGGATGCGCAGGCTCATGCCCTTGATTGCGTTGTCTGTGAAGTGCACCATTGTTCCTCACATCCGTTCAGCAAAATCTACAAAACATGCTTGGGATATTTTGGCTGGTCTTTATGCAAGTCGCAATGAGGCTAAAATCGCTTTGCTGCGTAAAAAGCTGGAGTCGAAGATTATGCATGAGCAAGATGATATGGAAACTTTCCTTGCTAGTGTCAAGGATATCAATGAGCAACTTATTTCTGTAGGAGAAGTCATTTCAGACAGTTCTCTTGCGCAAACTGTTCTTGATGCCTTACCAGATTCTTACCAGACTTTGGTTAGTACTTGGAGACTGATGACCCAAGGAAATCCTGAAGTTGTCAAGTTTGATGCATTATGCACATTGCTGTTGCAAGAGTCAGTTTCCAGAAAAAACAGGACTAGATAGCGTGCAGTTGAACAGGCTTTTATTGCTTCTCAGAGAAAGGGTGGTAGCAGTAATGCAGCCACTTCTTATGGTTCTGCTGCAAGTGGCAAAACTTATGATCCTAATGCTTCTGCTGGGAGCACTTCGTCTGGCAATTCTGGTGATAAGGGCAAAAAGAAGATGCATTGCCATTATTGTAAAGCTAATGATCACTTGATCAAGTCGTGTCCTAAGTTGAAGGCCAAAGAGGCTAAGAAGAAAGAGGGTGGTTCCAATGCAAATGCTCGTTCCACTACAAATGCTGCCATTGTTGAGTCTTCTGTGAAAGGAGACTGTGATGCTGATGTTGATGTAGAATGGGCTTTTAGCACCGAGTGCACTTACAATCCTACTGTCCATGATGCATGCTTGTCAGTTGCTGCAGATTCACATGTGTGGTATTTCAATAGTGGTGCTACAAAGCACATTACCTCACATTGTGAATTGTTTACCTCTCTCGAGTCTGTCCCTCATGGGTATTCAAACACTTGTGCCAACAATGCCTCTTATCCAATTCAGGGAGTTGGAAAGATTGTGCTTACTGCTGCCTCTTATTCCTTCACACTTGTTGATGCACTTTATGTACCTGGGATCAAGAAGAATCTTTTGTCTGTATCCGCACTTGCTAGACTTGGACTTGTAGTCAAATTTGTGGATGACAGATGTATAGTTCATGATCTCAGTTTTGGTGATGAAATAGTTGCATCTGGCCTTTTGTGCCGTGGGTTGTATAAGCTCACTTTGTATGACAAGTGTGGACAAAATTTAGCAAATGCTGTTGCAGATTCAAGGGCTATTTCAGATGCAAAACTTTGGCATGCACATTTTGGTCATCTGAATTTTGCCAGTTTGCTGCGTTTGCAAAAATCTGATATGGTTGCTTCTTTGCCGCCTCTTGAAGCACCTGTCAAACATGTTTGTGAAGGCTGTTTTTTGGGTAAGATGCAGCGTTCTAAGTTTCCAAAGGATGGTTCAAGTCGGGCCACATGCAGGTTGCAGCTTGTGCATAGTGATGTTTGTGGGCCTATGCAAACTCCGTCCTTGGGCCCGTCCTTGGGCAATTACCTTTACTTCGTGACTTTCATTGATGATTACTCCAGGCATGCATGGGTATTTCCGCTTAAAGCGAAGTCTGAAGTTTTTATGTGCTTCAAACAATTTTTGGCTATGGCTGAAAATGTATCAAAATGTAATGTGGCCACCCTCCTTTCTGATCGAGGGGGGGAGTATACATCTCATGAAATTAATGCATTTCTGGCTAGTCGTGGGATAAAACACCAATGTATAGTGCCTTATACACCTTAGCAAAATGGTGTTGCTGAGAGAAAAAACAGGTCACTTACAGAAATGGCACGATGTATGGTCAAAAGTCAAGCTTTGCCGCATTCTTTTTGGCTTGATGCCATCATGTGTGCCACTTATGTACTTAACAGGTGTCCTATGAAAGCTTTGCAGTCTATTACTCCATATGAAGCATGGCATGATAGAAGGCCTTCTATTGAGCACATGCGTGTTTTTGGCTATTTGGCATATGCTTTGGTGCCACAAACACAACGCAGAAAATTGGATGATAAGGCTATCAAATGTATTTTTGTTGGTTATAGTGCTGAAAGCAAAGGTTACAGGTTATATCATCCGCAAACAAAACGTATTCTGGTTTCATGGGATGTAGTGTTTGTGGAAGATTCTGTTGAGTCCTTGCTGTCATGTACTAGAGACTGTAATGTAAGCTCACTGGACATTTATGACACTTTGTTGCCTCTTTTCAGTGGTGGAAATACGAATGTAATTTCCAATGAGGAAAATGTATTGCCTATGGGGGTTTCTGAAAATGTTAAAGATCAGCCTATTACTGATGTAGATGTACATGATGTACTTGATGAGGAAAGGGCTGAAAATAAGCAGGCTAGAGGTATGCCAAAATGGCTGGTGCACACTTTGCATGACAGTAAATTGGATGCACCTTTGTCTAGTCGTCCTCATTCAGGCTCTCGCCATGCATTTTATGCATCAGATTGTTATGCTTTGGCTGTGTCTAGTTTACATGATGTTGAGGAGCCTCTGTCTTTTGATGAAGCACATAATTCAAAAAATTGGATGGCTGCCATGCAATCAGAATATGATGCACTTATAGAAAATGACACATGGACTTTATGTGATTTGCCTCCTGGCAAAAAGGCCATTGGTACGAAGTGGGTTTCCAAGTTGAAACGCAAGTCGGATGGTGAGATCGATCGCCATAAGGCTCGACTTGTTGCAAAGGGTTAGGCACAACAAAAAGGCATAGATTATGAAGAGACTTTTGCTCCCACTTCTTGTATGACTACTGTGCATTTTCTATATGCATTGGCAGCTCATTTTGCTTGGGATGTACATCAATCAGACATTGTTACTGCTTTCTTGAATGGTGACATATTTGAGGAAGTTTATGTAACGCAGCCTCGCGGTTTTGTCATAAAAGGACAAGAGGACAAAGTGTGAAAATGTAAGAAGGATTTTTATGGGTTGAAGCAATCTGCTCGTGCTTGGTATGAGAAAGCTGACACTCATTTGGTTAAACGAGGCTTTCGTAACAGTCCAACAGAAAGCACATTGTATGTAAAGCGTGAGGGTGATGTACTGCTCATTGTGGTTCTTTATGTTGATGATTTGTTGATCGCTGGACCAAATGAGAGACATATTAGTGAATTGAAGGCTGATTTGAATGCTACTTGCAAGATGAAAGATTTGGGGTTGTTGCATCATTACTTGGGTATACATTTTAAGCAGTGTGATGGTGGTATTGCCTTGTGTCAGAAAAGTTACATAGAGACGTTGCTATGTAATTTTGGACTTGAGGATTGCAAACCTATTGCCACTCCCATGGAAACAAGTTTGAAGTTGAGTCTACATGATGCTGGAGATCCTGCTGATGTCACTCTTTACTAAACTTCTGTTGGCTGCCTCATTTATGTATGCAACACGAGGCCAGATATTCAGTTTGCAGTCTCTCAGGTCAGCAGATTCATGCATAGCCCTGGGTCTAAGCATTGGCAGGCTGTCAAGAGGATTTTCCACTACCTTAGTGGCACTTTACACCTTGGCTTGTTTTATCCCAAGGGGGGATCATTGCCGCCATACTTATATGCTTTTTTGGACTCAGAGTGGGCTGGTTGTTTTGACACGCGAGTGTCCACACTATATAGAAGCCACATATAAAGGATCACATGTTGATAACAAACATAGAGTTAAAGTTGGTCACTGAAGCAAGTGCTGAAACGACCATCTACCAGGGTTATAATGGAAGCTATTACAAGATTCTTGAGAATGCCACAATCGAAAAAGATAAGGGCAATCAGTCAAAGCCAGCGTCAGTGCTGGTTTTTAAGTATCTACATGTCATGCTGATGACATATTTGATCCAAGATACTATGGGCAACGAATACCAACAATATTATGGACAGATACCTCGACCAGGTATAGAAAAAATAGGAATAGATGTGCATTTCTACGAATGTGGCATTGATCATCTAATACCCAGTTGCCCAGTAAAGATGCACTTAGATATGATGAAGCAGCAAAACCAAGACAGTATCAGACTGCAAGCAACAGAATCATTAAAGCAGACATCTCCAAATAGAAAGTCGCCAGAAAGAAAGCATATCTTGTCAAAGGATACCAGAGACAAACTGATGACTAAAATATTGGAGGTCAAAGGCGTCAATGATATTTCGATTGAAAATCAAGCTGCCAAAAAAAATCAGCTACAAAAGATGGTCTCAAATAGCTTGAAATTTTTCAGGCCTGAAGTCGAAAGATCCAACAAAGATGCAGCAGACGAGCTAATGTCAGAGGAAGTGGATGAATAAATTATCTGTGACCCAAAACCAGAGCAGGTACGGGTAGTCAAGGACTTGCCACTGAAGATTTCAACAGGCAGAAATGTGGAATCAAAGATTCTACATAATAATGCTAATAGCACAGATAGTTCAGCTCTAATGAATGTACCTCAGAATTCAAAAAAGCCAGAGATCAAGTCTCAAAGCCAAGAAACAGACGTCTCAATGTGTTCACAGGCAGACTTGAATCAAAAGGCAGAGGTGGTCATAAAGTCAGATCCTAATATTGTCTCGCCAATGGAAGATGCCACAGAACCAAAGGTGACACAAATCACAATTAACTTGAACAATCAGAATCAAATGGTGCATCAAGAACATGAAGCCTATCAAAAGACCTACAAACAGATCAATAAAGAGCAATGTGAACCAAAGGCCATGGTAAGCATTGCATCTGGAGGAAAGAGTCAACATACTTTTGTCCAACTGGCAGAGGAAATTAAAGACTCAAACAGATTGTCAAAAGTAGAGGCACAAACGACTAAGTCAATTTAGATGCAGAACTCACCAAATCATGTCAACCACAAGCAAAGAAGTCCAACAAGGAAGTCACAAATGTTGCTAAACAATCAACGCGAACAGCTGTGGATTCAACACCCCAGGGCAAGATAGACCAACAATCTAGACTAAAGTATAAAAAGGTCTTTCAGCCAAAATACCCAACCCAGAGTAAACAAAGACACAAGCAGCACATCAAAACCTATGTTGCGGCCAATGACATCAATGTCAAAGATCCAGTTTGGGTAAATGAACCTAGTCCAAACAATTCAGGTAAACAAATGGGATGGATTGCCTCCCAGTACAACTTAGAAGAGCAAGGCTATTACAGTGGTCATCCAAATGTTTGGTTACCTAAACCAAAGATATCAGGCTATACAGTAGCAAGTGGCTTCAAACCAAAACAACAAACTGGTAAATCAAGATCAAATTCCACTCAAAATAGGAGATCGAACAACAGGGCTAGAAATAGGTTCAAAAACGATTTTCAATCTAGAAGGCCTACATATCTTGAAGGGAATTTACCGACCGCGATTCCCAAAAATGGCACGAAACAGATACAATCGAATAAAAAATTACAGACAACAATATTTGTGCCATCAAATATACTTCAAGCCCAGGGATATTACAAAGGACAAAAACAAATCTGGCTACCCAAGGCACCAAGACCAGATTTTACATAGCTTGAAGATAATTACAGCTACAAACACCGACAAATCAAGGATACAAATCCAAAAAGTCAATATGTCGTCTGTAAAAATAAGCCAACAACAAATAGAAGATACGTATGGGTGCCAAAGCAGACTAACAAGCAGAAGAAGATTGAAGTCATCTCCCACTTCCAACAAAATGAAACTAGCCAATCTTCTCAAATAATGGACCAAAGTTAAAACAAGCAATTTTGACAACCAAGGTCACACATGTATGGCAGAAAAAACCTACTTTGCCAATATGGTCCTTTAATAACCTTCTTTTTGAGGAATAGAGCTCTAAATGTCAAGATATATACTTTGTTGAGAGCTCAAGACAGTAGTCAAATAAAAAAAATAAAATAAAAAAAATGTCAAGAGTCGGGCAGCTGAGCCGGTAAATGAGCAAAGTGTTAGACCTAAGCTTCAAGTCCTAATATTTTTCTGTGGTCTATGAGTCTAGCTAATTAGGCTATAGCTCAAGTTGGAAGAGTTGAGCGTAATTATATCAAGTCGCTCATTTTGGATAGGTGAGCATAGTCAATCTATTATTTTAATCATGGTGGAGAGGCGAAGTGTTCAAAACAAAACACACACGCACTTGTGTACATTAGGAGAGTGGAAACCATTGCATCAAATGCCCTTCTCAAGAGTAGTGGAAGCTAGTAAAGTGAATTTAATTTACTTTTTTAGCTGCATTAACTCTGAGGAGCAACCATCAATACTCTTCTCTCGCACATCATAATCTTACCCATGCATAAATCTGTGCAAGCATATCGAATTTCCCATAATTGGACATTTGCATTACGCACTCTTTATTGTTCCACCCATGCACTCACCTTGCAGGTACATTTAGCAACAAAGAAACTCCAGACTCAAGGCACATCATCGACCCTTTTCAAGGGACAGAAGGCTTAAACAATTCAATTTCACGTTATTTATATAAGCCCACTCAATTCAATCCCTAAACACCCATCATTGTATATTCCCATAATAAGATCACATACCTTTGGACACTTTTTCCCATGAGGTTTTTCCCCATTGGTAATCTAGGGTTTCCAGACCCTGACGTACTATACCTAGCTTTTTATTTTGCTTTATTCCCATAATAACTCAAGCCAATTGCTTTTACTTGAACCCAAATGCCTAATCTCATATTACACCAACAAGTCAACCCAACAGCTTACAGCTCTTCAAAACAACATTCACCACCAATTTCAAATCTCTCCAGTGCCAGCTAACCAGGCAGCGCATGAGGATGTGCACTGAAATCGGATGGGGGGAGTGTTTGGCGGCTAAGTCAACAATGGCCAAACAGATCAGTCAAAGATGCTATTTACTATTTATAGTAAATGCTAACGAGGCCAGATGATGCGGATGCGAAGTAAAGATGAAGATGAAAATACAAGCAACAAATGCAGAGAAGAGTTGGAATTGATGACTATCTATGGAGTTACGGTCACAATTGACGGTCACTTAAGTTTTAGGATTTTCTGTCAAATGACCGCAAATGCGGGTTGTAATTGTGTTTTGGGCTCATCAAGAGTTCCAAGTTGTAAACATTGAACTATATTTAGATCCTAGGCAATGCAGATAGCAGATTAAGTGAGTTTGGCTATTTGGGTGCCCAGCCACTTCTAAAAATCCTAGAGAGTATATAACTCAAAACACACAATGTGAAAGGGGATTCTTACTCACTTGAGATAAGCTTTGTGAAGAAGGAGATGGCTATGGAGTTCTTGAGATTTCTACGCATGTACATGGACAATTCGGCCTCATGCCAATAGCTAAACTCTAACCTCTTCTCTCTCATTTGCTCATGGTGTAATCAATGCTTGATTAATCAAAGATTAGTGGTTGATTCGTTAATTAATCTCTCTCTTTTTCATATTTCCCTCTTGTTTAAGCATGCTACTAAGTGTGTGTAGGCTTGTGTAGAGTGTTGATGCCCGGTGTGGTCATTCTATGCTATTCTATGCTCATTGTGTGCTTGATTAGAATTGGATTAGTGATTGATTAGAGAGTAGTGCGTGATTAAGCTTGTGTGTGAGAGATTAGGCCAAATGGTAGAGTAAGTAGTGTGCTCACTCCTCATAGCAACATCATACCCGCTCCATAGCTTTCTTTGTGTGTATGTTTCACCTTCTAATCCTCCATTTGGCATGCACAAGCCACTTGTGTGTTTCCAAACGAATCCTAATCCTCAGATTGATATTATGTTGATGTCCTCCCTATGCTAGGATGACGTCCCAACAGGGGGAGTATATGTCTCATGAATTTAATGCATTTCTGGCTAGTCATGGGATAAAACACCAATGTATAGTGCCTTATACACCTCAGCAAAATGGTGTTGCTGAGAGGAAAAACAGGTCACTGAAGGAAATGGCATGATGTATAGTCAAAAGTAGGGCTTTGCCGCATTATTTTTGGCTTGAGGCCATCATGTATGCCACTTATGTACTTAACAGGTGTCCTACGAAAGCTTTGCAGTCTATTACTCCATATGAAGCATGGCATGATAGAAAGCCTTCTATTGAGCACATGCGTGTTTTTGGCTGTTTGGCATAAGCTTTGGTGCCACAAACACAACGCAGAAAATTCGATGATAAGCCTGTCAAATGTATTTTTGTTGGTTATAGTGCTGAAAGCAAAGGCTACAGGTTGTATCATCCACAAACAAAACGTATTCTAGTTTCACGGGATGTAGTGTTTGTGGAAGATTCTGTTCAGCCCTTATTGTCATGTACTAGAGACAATAATGTAAGCTCACAGGACATTTATGACACTTTGTTGCCTCTTTTCAATGGTGGAAATACGAATGTAAGTTCCAATGAGGCAAATGTACAGCCTATGGGGGTTTCTGAAAATGTTACAGATCAGCCTATTGCTGATGCAGATGTACATGACGTACTTGATGAGGAAAGGGCTGAAAATGAGAAGGCTAGAGGTATGCCAAAATGGCTGGTGCACATTTTGCGTGACAGTAAATTGGATGCACCTTTGTCTAGTCGTACTGGTTCAGGCTCTCGCCATGCATCTTATGCATCAGATTGTTATGCTTTGGCCGTGTCTAGTTTACATGATGTTGAGGAGCCTCTGTCTTTTGATGAAGCACATAATTCAGAAAATTGGATGGCTGCCATGCAATCAAAATATGATGCACTTATAGAAAATGACACATGGACTTTATGTGATTTGCCTCCTGGCAAAAAAGCCATTGGTACGAAGTGGGTTTACAAGTTGAAACGCAAGCCGGATGGTGAGATAGATCGCCATAAGGCTTGAATTGTTGCAAAGGGTTATGCACAACAAAAGGGCATAGATTATGAAGAGACTTTTGCTCCCACTTGTCGTATGACTATTGTGCGTTTTCTATGTGCAAGGGTAGCTCATTTTGGTTGGGATGTACATCAATCAGACATTGTTACTACTTTCTTGAATGGTGACATATTTGAGGAAGTTTATGTAACGCAGCCTCGCGGTTTTGTCATAAAAGGACAAGAGGACAAAGTGTGCAAATGTAAGAAGGCTTTGTATGGGTTGAAGCAATCTGCTCGTGCTTGGTATGAGAAAGTTGACACTCATTTGGTTAAATGAGGCTTTGGTAACAGTCCAACAGAAAGCACATTGTATGTAAAGCGTTAGGGTGATGTACTTCTTATTGTGGTTCTTTATGTTGATGATTTGCTGATCAGTGGACCAAATGAGAGACATATTAGTGAATTTAAGGCTGATTTGAATGCTACTTTTAAGATGAAAGATTTAGGGCTGTTGCATCATTACTTGGGTATACAGTTTCAGCAGTGTGATGGTGGTATTGCCTTGTGTCAGAAAAGTTACATAGAGACATTGCTATGCAAGTGTGGACTTGAGGATTGCAAACCTATTGCCACTCCCATGGAAATAGGTTTGAAGTTGAGTCTACATGATGCTGGCGATCCTGCTGATGTCACTCTTTATCAAACTGTTGTTGGCTGCCTCATTTATGTATGCAACACAAGGCCGGATATTCAGTTTGCAGTCTCAGAGGTCAGTAGTTTTATGCACAGCCCAGGGTCTAAGCATGGGCAGGGTGTCAAGAGGATTTTCCGCTACCTTAGTGGCACTTTACATCTTGGCTTGTTTTATCCCAAGGGGGGATCATTGCCGCTAGACTTATATGATTTTTCGGACTCACATTGGGCTGGTTGTTTTGACACGCGAGTGTCCACAAGTGGTTTTTTGGCAGTTCATGTATATGATGGTTGAGCAAGAAGCAACCTACTGTGGCCACTTTGAGTTGTGAGGCTGAGTACAGGGCAGTCTTCACAGTTACGATTCAGTGTATATGTCTCAGACGCCTTATGGCTGATTTGAGTGTTGGACAGGACACTGCCAACACTATCTACACTGACAGTCAGAGCGCATTGGCAGTTGCGAGGAACCCAATTTTCATGCTCGCACAAAGCACATTGAGGTGCATTACCACTATGTCAGGGAGAGGCTCTCAGCAGGAGAGATCAGCTTGGCTTATGTGCCAACACAGGACAACCTTGCAAATCTTTTCACAAAGGCATTGTCTCGTGAGAAGCTTGAAGCTTTCCTCAAAGCTTTGGGCTTACTCCCCTTTGTGGACTGATCATGTCCTCAGGGCATGGCACTTCCCTTTACTCATGTGCCAGCTCTCGTTCACCGCATCACTCCAGGGGGGATTTGTTACCATATACATGTGGTAGTGATGTGTGTGAACACACTAGGACCGCCGGGGCATTTTTCCCTCTTTAGGAGGTTTTTTCCCCTGTGCATTGTATATACGCCCATCACTCTAGGGCTATCTATATTTCCATTGCACGCTAAGTAACACACTGTCTATTGTGTGCCTTGAGCTTCCTTTGTCTTTTCCAAGTTGTGTGGATTTCTCTGCAACCCTAATTCCAACAACAAATGGCCGAGCTATGAAGTTGGTGGGCCAAAGGGATTCCCATGAGCAATGCAAAGAGGGTTTTGGGGATTTGTCAAAAGCCAAAGGCCGTGCGACTTCCACCTGGCGAGGACAGAAAAACCACATATGCTTCACATGAATGGCAGAGTAGGGTATTTGGAATAGGCTGTGAGGCCCATTTGAAAGAGGTGATGAGAGAGGGGAGCTTCCCCTTGTGGCTATGGTGTGTGGTGAGGTGTTTCCTTAGGGCGTGGCGTGTGTTGAGCTCGCGGCCCTGCTTCCCCTTGTGGCTATGGTGTGTGGTGAGGTGTTTCCTCAGGGTGCTGCGTGTGTTAAGCTCGCCTTGCAAGGACGCGTGTTGTTGGACTTTTGGTCGGAGGGGGATGGCGGCAACTGAGCTCGCCTGTGGGGCGGCGGACTTGGTGATGCGCAGGCCGATGATGTGGCAATGTTGCCGGCTAGAGGTGGTTCCTACATGCCCGCTACGGGCCCAATTTTTTCAGAGGAAAGGGGGAGCCTCCACTATAGCGACATCGCTAGTGCTAGGGGGGTTTTCTCACAGCAGTTGTGTGTGTGTGTGTGTGTGTGTGTGTGTGTGTGAGAGAGAGAGAGAGAGAGAGAGAGAGAGAGAGAGAGAGAGAGAACCCAAAGGGCATCTTAAGTGGGCAGCCAAGCCGGGCGGACAAAACAAAGGGACGAGTCCACAATATGTGTGAGAGAGGAAATAGTAGCTTGTCAGTGTGGTGAACCCATGCAAGGGTTTCTAAAAGGAACAGACCAAGTGTATGCAAGGCAAAAAAATGCTATAAGGAGCTCAGGTTGGAATGCACGAGTTGAGAAGCTCCATTTTTTCTTTTTTTGGGCTTAGTCACTCCTATAAAAGGAGCTGCACATGAATTTTTAAGGGCTTTTTGCCATTAGGCTTTTTTGCCACAGACTTTTTGGCCAATTGTGTTTTTTTTTGTCGAGGACTGTTGTGCTGGCATATAGTTCATTGTAAATGGTTGTGTGGATGTAAGGAAGGCCATCATTGCCATCTCTTGGCATCGATTCCCCCTCCCCGCTTCTCTTCTCTGCTTGTGTGCGTGTGTTTCCTGACTTGTGTACCCCCCAGAGATCTATTGTGCAAAGAGAGATAGAGAGAGGCAGTGTGCGCGTGGAAGGCTATGAGTTGGGCATAATGGAATGATTGGGTTTGTTTGGTGCATTGCAAAGCATGTGTGTGTATGGTCGTGTGTAAACGGTGATTTGCTTGTGGATAGTGTCGAGTTTTGAAGGTGAACTCTAGTGGATTGGGAAGTTGTGTATACCCTGGGCTATAGTGAGGCATTGTGTCGTGTTCTGGGTGTGTTCCCCTTTCCCCCTCTCCATATTCTGGTGCCCCCATTGAGGAGCCGTCTGATGCTTTGATTTGAAGTCTAAAGCGATGTTTGGTAGCCGAGAAGCGGTTGGCTGATGGTCAAAGAGTTTGGTGGTCAATTTTGAAGTTGATAGAGATGGTGGAGACATGTTTTGGCCCCATATTTACGGGCGTTGAAGATCCTGAGGATTGGTTAGCAGATTTTGAGATATGGTTTCTATCGATGCATATGTTGACGGATGCAAAAACATTGCAGACGATGCTGCTACTGATGCGCGGATGAGCCACGATTTGGTTTGATGGTTTAAACAGCAGTGATCGAGGATCATGACAGGGGTTGCAAAATCAATTTTTGGAGCGGTTTTGAGAACTGCTTACTCCTGAAGAAGCTGGTGCAAAGTTGAAGGCGGTACGCCAGGATACAATTAAGGATTTTTCCATTTTTCTTGAGTAGTTTGAAGCCTGTTGGAAGCAGTTACAGATTGCTACTGGGATAAAAGGAAATAAATATTTGAAGCTGTCGAAGTTGCTAGAGTGCTTGCATCCGAGGATTAGAGAAAAGGTTGAGGACGGTGCATATACATATGAGGAGATGGTCTATCTGGCCAAGATGAAGAGCCAAAAGGTAAAGTGAAAGATGGAGTTGGACGTGTTGAATCCTTCAGATTATGTGCTTGTTGCGGTGGTAGCAGAGTGTTCTTTGGTAGGACCAAAGAACACTCTAGTTGCTCAAAGTGCAGAGCCTATTGAGGTAAGGCCTATGGACAATTATGTTCCTTAGAGGTTTTCGGTTTGTGATGTGCATGTGTTGAGGGCGGACAAACTTGTCGACGAGGAGAAGCCTCATGTTGAAGTGAATGAGGATACAAAAGTAGTAGCAAATGTTGAGGTTCTAGAGCAGATTAAAGATGTAAAGCCTATTCTTGTGGAAAGCTTGCATGGAAAAGTTGCAGAGTGCAATTAGGTTGCAGATATAGAGGGTTCAAAAGCAGATGGAGAAAGTATGCAAAGCCATGGAGATGGTCAAGCTTTTGTGGAGCAGCAAGGGGATGAAGATGTAGATGTGGAGTCAGTATGATTCCGATGATGGAGAAGATACAAGATCGAGTTGCTGGGAGGCAAGTGAAGAAGATCGAGCGGATGAGGTTACATCCTATGGTGAAAGAGACGGAGTTTGACGAACATGAGACGGTAAAGGTAAAGCTGCCTTTTTATGTGTTTAATGATATGGTGATAGCCAATGTTCAAGAAGAGCAGGGAGCAAAGCAAGCCATTGTGCTTGATGGAAACCAAATGGAGGAGTCTATGCCCACTGATGGAGGCATGCAGATAGAGACGGTGCAGATTCTTGTAGCAAGGGATGAAGTGGCCCTACCTATGGATGATGACCAAGAGGATCCAGTGTGGGGAGAATTTCTCTCTACCTTGGGAGAGCATGATGCAGTGGTAGAAGAGGTGATTGAAGTACAAGCAAATGAAGCTAACAAACAAGTGGAGTTGATTGACCTTGAAGAGCAGCAGGTTGCAGCAGAAGGGCTTGATGATGCTGGAATCGAGTGTACTGCCAAAGAGGAGTTTGTGTTTCCAAAGATGGTGGAGATTTTGTTGCAGCATGCATGACTAGTGATAGATAAAGGAGAATCCTAGGCGGTAGCTTTGCTTCCATTAAAGGTATGTGAGCTATAATTGATGAATATGGAAATGGATGGAGCTGTGCATGGATGGTTCAACAAATGCAGGGGTTTATGGATGAGGCCTCCAATTAACATGGATAGGAGGGAGGGTCAGACATGTGCTCAAACATGTGTTTAGATATGTTGTCAGGTACATGTTTTTTGGATGATGGTATGTTTGATGTTGCTTGGTATGGAGTGGGTAATAGGCAAGTGTATGCATGGAGTGCTGAAGGCAGGCCATGGATGGTCTATATGCATGGTGGTCTATGTGTTGGGGTGCGGCACTATGGTATGGTGTTACAAATGGGTGGAAAGTACCAATGGAAGGTTTTTGATCCAGGTGGAAGCTATGTGATGCAGGGGGTGGGGCAACCCACTTGAAGGTTTGGCAGGAGGATGCAATAAAACTCTATATATATGGTTTTGGTTATCTGATAGTGTTTGCTAGGTTTTTGCAGTTAGAAGTGAAATAAAGCTCTTTTTGTCAAACATAAATGTTCAACTAAGGGGTGGGCAATGATGGTGCAACCAGAGTTGGTCGACTATAGAAGATGGCATGGACATATATGTGCAGACTAGCAGAAGCATGGCAAAGGACTAGAGTAACTACAAAGATCCTGGGCAGGCAGGTAGCAGCGGATGTGTATGGCTACGTAGGTTTTATATACCAAAAGGGCTCAAGAATGGGCCTGACAGGGTGCCATAAGAGATTCAAGGTGAGTCTTTTTGCCTAGAAATGTAGAGCTTGAGTTATCGAAGGAGCAGGTCCAGACAACTCATCAAATAGAGCTACAAGCCCAAGATATTTGAGTTTGAAGGGGCAGTGCATTGTAGATATGAGACGGATAGGGTAGGTGGAGCCAGGTGGTCCAAGCCAGTTTGTAGATGTGGGTGTGTAGTGCTTGATTTAAGGAGCCTGTTGGTCTTTTCAGATTGGCAATATGACTCCTGGATGTCAAGATATTAGTTGATGAAGTTTCACCAGGGGCCAGTTTTGTGCCGGTTGGGTCGCCTCAATCGGTGTGCCATTTGAGATTCTTGGAGCTTTGCAAGTGATTGTATGATTTCTATGTGGTGTATGGAGCAGACAGAGAGTAACGACATGACAAACGGAGTCCGGATCAAAAAATTAGAGCAGTTTGAAGTTGGGGGGCAATTGCGATAAAGTGATGCCAGATTTTTTTTTTCAATTTTGGTGTGTGTCATTCGAGATCATTGGATAGTCAATGCGGGGAGAAGGCAAGGGGAATTGAATTCGATAAAGAGCTCTCTCGATTGGAGTTCATGGCTTGGCGATTGGGTCTTGGAGCCACAAATGGCAGAGCTATGAAGTTGGTGGGCCAAAGGGTTTCCCATGAGCAATGCAAAGAGGGTTTTGGGAAGTTGTCAAAAGCTAAAGACTATGCGGCTACCACGTGGCAAGGACAAAAAACCCACTTACACTTCACATGTACGACAGAGAAGGGTATTTGGACTAGGCAGTGAGGCCCATTTGAGAGACGTGACAAGAGAGGGGAGATTTTCCTTGTGGTTATGGCATGTGGTGAGGTGTTGCCTCAGAGCACAGCGTGTGTTGAGCTCGTGGCCCTGTAGGGACACGCGTCGCTGGAATTTTGGCCGGAGGGGGATGGCGGCAATGGAGATTGCCGGTGGGGCGGCGGACTTGGTAATGTGCAGACTGATGATGCGGCACTGTTGCCGGCTAGAGGTGGTTCCCACATGCCCGCTACGAGCCCATTATTTTGAGAGAAAGGGGGAGCCCCCACTATAGCGACATGGCTAGTGCTAGGGGGGCTGTCCCATGACAGTTGTGTGCGAGTGTGTGTGTGTGTGTGTGTGTGTGTGTGTGTGTGTGTGTGTGTGTGTGAGAGAGAGAGAGAGAGAGAGAGAGAGAGAGAGAGAGAGAGAGAGAGAGAGAGAGAGAGAGAGAGAGAGAGAGAGAGAGAGAGAGAGAGAGAGAGAGAGAGAGAGAGAGAGAGAGAGAGAGAGAGAGAGAGAGAGAGAGAGAGAGAGAGAGAGAGAGAGAGAGAGAGAGAGAGAGAGAGAGAGAGAGAGAACCCAAAGGGCAGCCAAAGTGGGTAGCCAAGCCGGGCACACAAAACAAAGGGACGAGTCCCACAACATGTGAGAGAGAGGAAATAGTAGCTTGTTAGTGTGGCAAGCCCATGCAAGGGTTTCTAAAAGGAACAAACCAAGTGTATGCAAGGCAAAAAAATGCTATAAGGAGCTCAGTTTGGAATGCACGAGCTGAGAAGCTCCATCTTTTTCTTTTTTTGGGCTTAGCCACTCCTATAAAAGGAGTTGTGTATGAATTTTTAAGGGCTTTTCGCCATTAGGCTTTTGCCAATATGCTTTTTTGCCACAGGCTTTTTGGCCAATTGAGTTTTTTTTTTCCAAGGATTGTTTGCCGGCATAGATTTCATTGTAAATGGTTGCGTGGATATAAGGAAGGCCATCATTGCCATCTCTTGGGATCGATTCCCCCTCCCCCCTTCTCTTCTTTGCTTATGTGCATGTGTTTTCGGGTGTGCCCCCCCAAGATCTGTTGTGCAAAGGGAGATAGAGAGAGGCTGCATGCGCGTGGAAGGCTGTGAGTTAGGCAAAGCGGAATGGTTGGTTCTGTTTGGTGCATTGCAAAACATGTGTGCGTATGGTTGTGTGTAAACGATGGTTTGCTCGCGGATAGTGTCGAGTTTTGAAGGTGAACTCTAGTGTATTGGGGTGTTGTGTATACTCTGTGCTATAGTGAGGCATTGTGTTGTGTTCTGGGTGTGTTCCCCTTTCCCCCTCTCCAACGTGTCAAATGTAACTAGCCATTGCCTCAAGGATGGCTGCACACTGCATCCGATTGCCATAAGCTGGCTAGGGCTAGACTGACAAAGGGCAAGTGCACTTTGGATGATGCTAACACCAAGACATGGAATCCACTAACACCCTATGAAGTTGAGATGAAGACTGCCAGGAAGGACCAACTAGAGCATGAGGAACTATTTAGACTGACTTTGAATGAAAATGCTGGGACAACCACTTCAGAGGCATCCAAGGCATAATCTAAAAGGAATAAGGCACCTGACAAGAAGAAGGTTTGTTGGATAGACACTGGTTGGTGCTCTTGCACTAGCCTTTTGCAAGATGAAGTAGATCAAATGGTTTCAGAAGGCACCTTTGGAGTCCTATGCGGACATTGGAGGGCTTGATGTACAAATACAAGAGATAAAGGAAGTAGTGGAGCTACCTTTGACACCAGCATTTTCTAAATTTACTGGAATTATACAAAAATTCAAGAAAGGGGAGGAGGAATGTAGAAGGCGAGAACAACCTCTAACAGACAGCCAACGAATACCAGAGGCTTCCAAAAGCAGTAACCAGAGAGTTACCATGGTGAGTGAGTAGTAGTCAGACACCGGTCCGAGGACCTATAAATAGGACCCATTATTTTTTTTGGGACATCTTGGACAACATATTGTAATCCTGCATGCTCTCTCTTCTTCAGCACTTTGATCTTAAGATCTCTTGTAATTCCAAAGCCTTGTCATTGTATCTTGAGTCATTTACTAGCATAGTTTGTACTTCGAGCATAACGACCAATTGTGCTCTGATTTTCTTCTAAATACAATCTCAGTTCCAGTGTCTATGTCTCTTGTCATTTCATTTCTAGTTCTATCTTTTAGTATTTGAAGTCTGTTATGATCCTTCTAAGTCTGACATCGGGTCTTGTTGCATTTGGTCTTTGTAAAGGTAGGGGATTTTTTATGCGTTTTTCCTTGCATTCAACACTAGGTAGTTCAAGTTAGGCCTCCCCTCCCCACAAGGCCAAGAACAATTATACATTCCTTGCGCATATTCCTTGCAATTCCAACACAACAATACACACCTAGGTCATGGCTCTAGTTCTTTTGACTTCTTCGCTTGTCCTTTGGGGCATACTGATTGTGCAAGGTGAACTGAAAAGTTACTCAATTTTTTCAATTATCTCAGTCGTTACCTTGGACATCTCCTTAGAAGGTGATACTTGTGATGTCTCTTTGTTGGGGCGTGTGACGTATATCCACCACCACAAGTGAGAACCCTCTCTAGTTTGAAAGCCTACGCTGTTACCATATACATGTGGTAGTGATGTGTGTGAATACACTATGACCGCCGGGGCATTTTTCCCTCTTTAGGAGGTTTTTCCCCCCGAGCATTGTATATACGCCCATCACTCTAGGGCTATCTATCTTTCCATTGCACACTAAGTAATACACTCTCTATTGTGTGCCTTGAGCTTCCTTCATCTTCTCCAAGCTGTGTGTGTCTCTCTGCAACCCTAATTCCAACAATTGATATCAGAGTAGGTTGCATCCTCCCGGCCTTAGTCGCCAGCTGCTCCAGTACACGCCTTCTCACTTTCTCCGATTTCAGTGAGCTTTGGCGAGCGTTCGCAGGTCGACAAAGACTTCGGGATAGCTCCCAGAGCTTGGTCTACTCAGATTTTCAATTTGGGCTCATTTCGGCCTCCGTTTCCACTACAGGCAGTGCTGCACAGGCTATTTCGTCATTTTGTGCAGAGTTTCTGTCAGTGCCGTTTTCTGCATAACAGGTGCCTTATATAGTCTTCTACGGTTTGTGCTATATGGCACGTGTTATTCCCGTTCTATTTCTCCTATTTTCGGTCAGTTTTCACATTAGGTGCAACATTTACCATGGATGACAACAACAACAACACAGATGTGTTTAAGATGTTTGCTGCTGAGGACAGGTTGGATGGGGACAATTACCCTATATGGGCTTATATGATGCAACACGTTCTTGTGTCAAAGGGCGTCTGGAATATTGTGCAAGGCATTGATGTACGTCCTGGTTCTGAGGATGTAGGTGATGTTGAGGATGTTGCAGGTCTTGCTGCAAGGATAGCTGCTGTTAGAGTTGTTTTGCCTATGCAGAACAAGCTCTTTGGGATGTTAAGGATGCGCAGGCTCATGCATTGATTGCTTTGTCTATGAAGCGCACCATTGTTCCTCACATCCGTTCAGCAAAATCTGCAAAACAGGCTTGGGAAATTTTGGCTAGTCTTTATGCAAGTCGCAATGAGGCTAAAATTGCTTTGCTGCATAAAGAGCTGGAGTCAAAGATTATGCATGAGGAAGATGATATGGACACTTTCCTTGCTAGTGTCAAGGATATCAATGAGCAACTTATTTCTGCAAGAGAAGTCATTTCAGACAGTTCCCTTGTGCAGATTGTTCTTGATGCCTTACCAGATTCTTACAAGACTTTTGCTAGTACTTGGAGACTTATGACCCAAGGAAATCCAAAAGTTGTCAAGTTTGATGCATTATGCACATTGCTGTTGCAAGAGTCACTTTCCAGAAAAACAAGACTAAACAACGTGCAGTTGAATAGGCTTTTATTGCTTCTCAAAAAAAGGGTGGTAACAGCAATACAACCACTTCTTATGGTTCTGCTGCGAGTGGCAAAACTTCTGTTCCTAATGCTTCTGCTGGCAGCACTTCGTCGGCAATTTTGGTGACAAGGAAAAAAAGAAGACGCGTTGCCATTATTGTAAAGCTAATGATCACTTGATCAAATCGTGTCCTAAGTTGAAGGCCAAAGAGGCTAAGAAGAAAGAGGGTGGTTCCACTGCAAATGCTGGTTCCACTACAAATGCAGCCATTGTTGAGTCTTTTGTGAAAGGAGACTGTGATGCTGATGTTGATGCAAAATGGGCTTTTAGCGCAGAGTGCACTCACAATCCTGCTGTCCATGATGCATGCTTGTCAGTTGCTCTGCAGATTCACATGTGTGGTATTTCGACAGTGGTGCTACAAAGCACATTACCTCACATCGTGAATTGTTTACCTCTCTCGAGTCTGTTCCTCATGGGAATTCTGTCACTTGTGCCAACAATGGCTCTTATCCAGTTCAGGGAGTTGGAAAGATTGTGCTTATTGCTGCAAATGGCAGTTCCTTCACACTTGTTGATGCACTTTATGTACTTGGGATCAAGAAAAATCTCTTGTCTGTATCCGCACTTGCTAGACTTGGACTTGTAGTCAAATTTCTGGATGACAGATGTACAGTTTATGATCTCAGTTTTGGTGATGAAATTGTTGCATCTGGCCTTTTGTGCCGTGGGCTGTATAAACTCCCTTTGTATGACAAGTGTGGACAAAGTTTTGCAAATGCTGTTGCAGATTCAAGGTCTATTTCAGATGCAAAACTTTCGCATGCACGTTTTGGTCATCTGAATTTTGCCAGTTTGCTGCGTTTGCAGAAATCTGATATGGTTTCTTCTTTGCCGCCTCTTGAAGCACCGGTCGAACATGTTTGTGAAGGCTGTATTTTGGGTAAGATGCAGTGTTCTAAGTTTCTAAAGGATGGTTCAGTTCGGGCCACATGCAGCTTGCAGCTTGTGCATAGTGATGTTTGTGGGCCCATGCAAACTCCGCCCTTGGGTAATTACCTGTACTTCGTGACTTTCATTGATGATTACTCCAGGCATGCATGGGCATTTCCGCTTAAAGCGAAGTCGGAAGTTTCTATATGCTTCAAATAATTTCTGGCTATGGCTGAAAATGGCTCGAAATGTACTATGGGCACCCTCCGTTCCGATCAAGGGGGGGAGTATATGTCTCATGAATTTAATGCATTTCTGGCTAGTCGTGGGATAAAACACCAATGTACAGTGCCTTATACACCTCAACAAAATGGTGTTGCTGAGAGGAAAAACATGTCACTTACGGAAATGGCACGATGTATGGTCAAAAGTCAAGCTTTGCCGCATTCTTTTTGGCTTGAGGCCATCATGTGTGCCACTTATGTACTTAACAGGTGTCCTACGAAATCTTTGCAGTCTATTACTCCATATGAAGCATGGCATGATAGAAAGCCTTCTATTGAGCACATGCATGTTTTTGGCTGTTTGGCATATGCTTTGGTGCCACAAACACAGCGCAAAAAATTGGATGATAAGGCTGTCAAATGTATTTTTGTTGGTTATAGTGCTGAAAGTAAAGGTTATAGGTTGTATCATCCGCAAACAAAACGTATTCTGGTTTCACGAGATGTAGTGTTTGTGGAAGATTCTGTTCAGCCCTTGCTGCCATGTACTAGAGACAATAATGTAAGCTCATAGGACATTTATGACACTTTGTTGCCTCTTTTCAGTGGTGGAAATACAAATGTAAGTTCCAATGAGGTAAATGTACAGCCTATGGGGGTTTCTAAAAATGTTATAGATGAGCATATTACCGATGCAGATGTACATGATGTACTTGATGAGGAAAGACCTGAAAATGAGCAGGCTAGAGGTATGCCAAAATGGCTGGTGCACACTTTGCGTGACAGTAAATTGGATGCACCTTTGTCTAGTCGTACTCGTTCAGGATCTCGCCATGCATCTTATGCATCAGATTGTTATGCTTTGGCTGTGTCTAGTTTACATGATGTTGAGGAGCCTCTGTCTTTTGATAAAGCACAGAATTCAGAAAATTGGATGGCTACCATGCAATCAGAATATGATGCACTTATAGAAAATGACACACGGACTTTATGTGATTTGCCTCCTGGCAAAAAGGCCATTGGTACGAAGTGGGTTTACAAGCTGAAACAGAAGCCGGATGGTGAGATCGATCGCCATAAGGCTTGACTTGTTGCAAAGGGTTATGTACAGCAAAAAGGTATAGATTATGAAGAGACTTTTTCTCCCACTTGTCGTATGACTACTGTGCATTGGCAGCTCATTTTGGTTGGGATGTACATCAATCAGACATTGTTACTGCTTTCTTGAATGGTGACATATTTGAGGAAGTTTATGTAACGCAGCCTCGCGGTTTTGTCATAAAAGGACAAGAGGACAAAGTGTGCAAATGTAACAAGGCTTTGTATGGGTTGAAGCAATCTCCTTGTGCTTGGTATGAGAAAGCTGACAGTCATTTGGTCAAACAAGGCTTTCGTAACAGTCCAACAGAAAGCACATTGTATGTAAAGCGTGAGGGTGATGTACTTCTTATTGTGGTTCTTTATGTTGATGATTTGCTGATCACTGGACCAAATGAGAGATATATTGCTGAATTTAAGGCTGATTTGAATGCTACGTTCAAGATGAAAGATTTGGGGCTGTTGCATCATTACTTGGGTATACAGTTTAAGCAGTGTGATGGTGGTAATGCCTTGTGTTAGAAAAGTGACATAGAGACATTACTATGTAAGTTTGTACTTGAGGATTGCAAACCTATTGCCAGTCCCATGGAAACAGGTTTGAAGTTGAGTCTACATGATGCTGGCGATCCTGCTGATGTCACTCTTTACCAAACTGCTGTTGGCTGCCTCATTTATGTATGCAACACAAGGACAGATATTCAGTTTCCAGTCTCACAGGTGAGCAGATTCATGCATAGCCCAGGGTGTAAGCATTGGCAGGCTGTCAAGAGGATTTTCCGCTACGTTAGTGGCACTTTACATTTTGGCTTGTTTTTTCCCAAGGGGGGATCATTGCCGCCATACTTATATGCTTTTTCGGACTCAGATTGGGCTGGTTGTTTTGACATGCGAGTGTCCACAAGTGGTTTTTTGGCAGGTCATGTATATGATGGTTGAGCAAGAAGCAACCTAGTGTGGCCACTTTGAGTTGTGAGGCTGAGTACAGGGCAGTCTTCACAGCTCGGTTGTGTGTGTATGGCTCAGACGCTTTATGGCTGATTTGGGTGTTGGACAGGACACTGCCAACACTATCTACACTGACAGTCAGAGTGCATTGGCAGTTGCAAGGAACCCAATTTTTCATGCTTGCACAAAGCACATTGAGGTGCATTACCACTATGTCAGGGAGAGGCTCTTAGTTGGAGAGATCAGCTTGGCGTATGTGCCAACACAGGACAACCTTGCAGATCTTTTCACAAAGGCAGTGTGTCGTGAGAAGCTTGAAGCTTTTCGCAAAGCTTTGGGCTTACTCCCCTTTGTGGACTGATCATGTCCTCAGGGCATGGCACTTCCCTTTACTCATGTGCCAGCTCTCGTTCATCGCATCACTCCAGAGGGAATTTGTTACCATATACATATGGTAGTGATGTGTGTGAACACACTAGGACCACCGGGGCATTTTTTCCCTCTTTAGGAGGTTTCCCCCCCCGAGCATTGTATATACGCCCATCACTCTAGGCCTATCTATCTTTCCATTGCACACGAAGTAATACACTCTCTATCGTGTGCCTTGAGCTTCCTTCGTCTTCTCCAAGTTGTGTGTGTCTGTCTGCAACCCTAATTCCAACACACGCATTTGACATCATGATTAGGTCATCAAATGCCTTCTCCAACTCTTTAAAATAAGCCTGAGTTACATACATTATATCCATCTTGTATCCACTTTGCATCCCCACTCATTAGCATCACTCTAGGTCACTTTGTACTCATTTGCATACTAGTTATGATATTCTATTTTCATTAGTGACAAATTCACTCTCTCACATCTCTCTAGTGCAATTAGCATTATGAACATATCATTAATGTTTTCACCATAATGCCATTCAATTTCATGTGGTATAAGAGCCGAGGGTTCATACCTAGGCTTAATTAGTTGTTCTAATTACACACCTAATCACTTTCTCTTTCTATCAAGCATTGGCGTGTAATTAGTTCTCATAATTACACATTTAATCACTTCCTCTTTCTATCAAGCATTGGTAGCAATAAGCTACACAACCGTGTTGCAATTCTCATAGAGGTTAGGCAAATTCATTGCAAGCCACTACCCTAAGTGCACGTGATTAGTAGCAATTAGTGTGTGATTTATTGCATGTGCATTTTATAATAACATTTAGTTTCATGTTTTCCCTAAAACAGGAGTAGAAACTCAAGACAGAATGTGACAGAATCACTGGCTGTAAGTAGTCAAATGTGTCAAGAACGCATATGGTCAACTCACAGGAAAAATCCGACAGAGTCTCCTCTATACAGGGATAAAAATCTCAAACCCAAAAGGACAAAATCAATGCATAAATTGATAAAAACAACTACTGGGCATAAGACTGACGTAACAAACTGTCATGTGACTGCCAACTTAACGTCAAAAGCAAAAGTTCCATCTAGATACATAGCCTATGGCGAGGATACTGAAAGAGGATACTCCAACAACCTGTATCACCAAAAGTGTCTCAACATTCAAGAACACCCCAGCTCAAGAAAACCTCACGTAGATGACCGTCTAAAGGCTGAGCAGACTCAAAACTAGCTACAGCCTCAGAAAGGGTTCTTCCGATTCGAGGCTCAAAAACGGCCGAAAAAACAACCCAAAATGCCAAAAATGGCTCCACACAATGTACAATAGGTAGTAACTACAACTCAACGTACATGAGAAATCACACACAAATAAGCGCCATCAAACTTCTGCATGCAATAAACAAATCCTTGTGGGGATATCTGCTCTCAAAAGAGCTCAATGGCACTATGTGTGCTCAAGAAAGTATGCATTTCTCAACACATGACCATCCGTAGAGAAACTACCACCAAAATGACTGTCAAGAATTCTTGAAAGGCGCTATATCTATGCATCTCTGGAAATCTACAAACCTATAAAACTTCACCTGTAATGTCGATGCAGAACGCTATGCCTCAACCAAAAAACGATCTACGCTCGGATCTCAAATGCTAACTCCACCTGTAATGTCGGTGCTGAATCGACGCCTCCGAGTAGTGTGCTCAGGAAATCGCGTCTCTCGAGAGACCGCTAGCACAGAGAGTAGCTGCTCTCCGTGTCTCACTAATCCAGCAAAAGTGTGTCTTGCGGTGGGAATCGTGGACTCAAGAAAAGTCCAAAGGTGTATGCATCAATAAACCACAAAAGACATACATCCAATCTCTGTCTGTGTCTGAGAATGATGTCGATGCCATAAAAAAAAAAACGATATCGGAGATGTCGAAGCTAAAGAGGATGATGCCGGAGATGTCGAAGAGAGTCGATGCCGAAATTGATGCTGATGAGAGTCGAAGCCAAAACAGATGTCGATGAAAGTCGATGCCGAAACTGAGAGCACCTGAGATGGTGTCGATGTCGAAGCCGGAGAAGTCAGAGTCGAAATCAGAGACAAAATTGGAGAGTCTAGAGTAGGAGAGTGGGATGCCGATGTCGGAGTAACCCACACACACTATGTGTGGTAATGTCTCTACTCTCGCTCTCTCTCTCTCTCTCTCTCTCTCTCCCCCCCCCTCCCCCCTCCCCCGCACACACGCAAAGTCTCTTCTCTCTCTCTCTCTCTCTCCATGTTATACCAATGGGATTGCCTTGGTCTCACTTTGATGTAGCCTTTACCTTCATTATTTTGACCAAACAAGTTTCTAAAGAGAGCTAATGCTGTTGGCTGTCTGTCTCTCTCTCCACCCTTCATTCACACACACACACACACACACACCCCCCATCTCTTCCCGTACACTTCTAGTTTAAGGTTACTTTATAGAACAAAAACTCAGGCAAGCTATGATCCCATGCAAGCTATGTGAAGATAAGTGTCCTTGTAGGAAGAAGCTTAAGCTTGGAACACAATCTTTTTGATTTTTTATTTTTATTTTTATTTTTTGCCTAAGTAGGAAATGTCTGGGTGGAGATTGATCCGCTATTCTTAGTCTCTTCTTCTTGGCTAATGCTGCCAAGTATAGATTTTCCACCGTACATGAGAACATAAATGATTAGGCAGGTCATTGGAATAATGTCCAGTTTACTAGAAACAATGAAATCTTTAAAAATATTACAATTTAAAGATCTAAAATAATGAGAATTGTTATTTTAAGGTGTATCAGCAAGGAAGTATATGTTAGTACTGAAAATTCTCATGTTTTTGAGATTTCCATGACACTAAGCCCATGAATGCTACAAACAACTTGTAAGTTGGAAAATCCAGCATGTAATGATAGAGCTTCGAACTCCTCTTTCGTGCGCTCTTTTCCTCCGTCAGGGAAGGCAAGCATGACAAGGTCCATGTTGTAGCTAGCACGTGCATCTGAATCTTGTTCCACTTGTTTTGGTAAAACAGCTTCCACAAAAATAACTTTCCCATAGATTGGAAGTGAGTTGAGGCAATTTGTCAATATTTTAACACAATTATCATCACTCCAACAATGCAAAATATGCTGGTACCATTCAACAAAAATGTGTTAGGTACATGAAACTGTCCACTTCTAACTTCTAAAAAGTGAAGGACATTAAAAATTGACTTAATGATACAAACCTTCATAAATATAGCCTCGCTCTTAGGAATGGCCTCAAACATGTCTCCTCCCACGTGTTCTACACCTGAATGATGAATGTGGATTTTGTAAAATCCCATGTTAGATATTTTAAGATATCAAATCACCCACCTGATCCTCTTTCTTTTAAAAGCCACATAGAAGAGGCAATGTTCTAGCATAGTTAGCTCATTATAAACTACACAAACACAAGAAATGTTCTCTCTCTCTCTCTCTCTCACTCTCACACACACACACGCGCGCGCACACACACACACACACACACACATGCACACGCACAGTGTGTGTGTGTGTGAAGCATAGGGGAGCCAATGTGTTAGATAATATTAACAGATTGTAAACTATATAACATACAAAATCTCTCTCTCTCTCTCTCTCTCTCTCTCTCTCTCTCTTCCATTGCAAACCATTAAAAAATAATTTCATTTATCAATTTATTGATGGGGTAAAGGCGTCTATGCCTTGCCTGATCGTCCAGGCTATGAACGCCCGTCCACTACTCACCTTATTGTGTGTACATATATACAACAATAAGGAGTAGCTCATTTTGAGCGCTACTCCACCCGCACAACATCTACTCTTTCCCTCTCCCCTTTTCACATGCACACATCGTAACGTATCCGCACCACGCACACATGCATTTGTGCACACGCACGTATTTGTGCACGCGCACGTATTCATGCACACACACTCTTTAACTGGTATCAGAGCTTCTGCGGCGCTGGTTTAAACCAGGGAATGTTGGTAGCTCAAGAGCATTGCAATCGACGAGCTGAGTATTCAGTAGCGCTGGGCATTCAACATTGAGTACCGAGCAAAGGACAATGAGCAGGTTCCAAAATTGAAGTCGGTCATTGTGCTAAAAATTGTGTGCATGCAGCGAGGAGCAACGTTGATCTTGATAGTGTTTGTGTGATGGCACAAAAACACAAAAACACACACAGCCAGTGAATTGCGAGCCAGGTAAAATAGGCAATTGAGGCATCAAAAGCACATGATCCAAAGGTGCTGCTACAAATCTATGCAAGGAAAATCAAAGGCTTGCAGGAGAACCAAAGCAAAGCTTTGAAACTGTAAGTCGAGGGCAACAGGGCACCCTGCAAAAATTGAGAGAGAGAGAGAGAGAGAGAGAGAGAGAGAGAGAGAGAGAGAGAGAGAGAGAGGAACCTATGTGTGTGTGTAAGGATGTGTTCCCACACAAAGATACCCATAGAGCTTGAGAACAAAAATTGAGCATTTTTTCTCTTTGTAGAGTGAGATAGAAGGACCCACAGAATTGAAGGCAGAGAAAGCTTTGGTAGCTTGCAATTGGCCCGCAAACAGAAAGTAAGAGAAAGAGAAAAAGCTTGAAAGTTCCTTTTGGCCGTAGAGCAAAAGGACAGGATGTGTGCTCTCTCGATGCGGACGTGCGCGCACACACAGACGTGTGCAAGTGTCGACAACTAAGCCTACATCGGTCTGACATTGGCGGTTCTCTCTTGGATGTTCTTCTTCGCATCGGCAATTTGTATTGGCTCGACATTCGCAATTTGCATTAGCAGTTACGACCTCGGCGAGCGCTTCCGTCCGTCGACGAAAAGCGACATCGACCCTCTTTTCTCCGCTTCGATATAGTGAGAGCGAGAGAGAGCAGTTGGGATCTCCTTCGGTGTAGCTTCACCCATCGACTCCCCTCCCATGCCCCATTCCATAATTGTTTTTGCTTTGGCGATTTTCCCCGGCATTCCGACATCGACACAGTAGGAGACAAATGAGCGAGAGCAGAATCGACTCTCCTCTACCCGCAATCCGGAGTGGCCCGGCTTTGACATAGTCTCCATAGCATTTTGGATTCGACGGTACCCCCATTTTCTAGCTTCGACCGTACATACCGGTGCATAGCGACTGCAAGGACCATTCTGGAGCAATTTTTCTCGTGGGCACGGCTCTCGGACGGGGATTTTGACCACATACAGCTGGTTGATTGTGCTATGTGTTTGTGTTAACAACCGGCGTCCACTTCTAGTAGTTATGGGCCGGGCTTGTTGATCCAATAGGAAAAGGGTAAGAGTGATCTAGTATGAGAGGCGCACTCTAACTAGAACATTCAAGGGTTAGTTGGCCAAGCATGGGCGTCCAAGTGTGAATGGGCGAGCTCATATAAAAGTCACCTAAACCTAAAAATCACTCGTTCTCTCATTTGTGAAATTGAAGAGTACTCTTGCTCCATCTCCATATTCTTCTTCATCTCCTTATGTGTGCGTGTGTATGCGAGAGAGAGAGAGAGAGAGAGAGAGAGAGAGAGAGAGAGAGAGAGAGAGAGAGAGAGAGAGAGAGCATTGCGACGGCACAACGGCGGCGAGGCAGTTGAGCGCGGCACGGCAATAGCTCCCTGTTCTTCGCGGCGAGGAATCCTCCACGAAGGCAAGCGTAGGGCAGTGAGTGACATACCCTTGTTAGATTAATCTGGTTGTGTGCTTGCAGCTATTTGTGGCTCGCACACAGTGTACGGCAAGTCCCTTACTTTGACACGTGCGATAGATGTGCACATTTTTGGCGCCGCTTCCAGGGAGATGCCCTGCACTAAGCTCGAATAACACTCTATGCTGCTTTGTGGTGCAATGTGAGATGTAGGAAAGGCAGAGAAAGAAGGTGTGTGGCTGTTGACAAGGATTTGTGAACTTTGTTTTTGCTGCAGTGTACTATTTTCTGTTAATAAGGTGTTAGATTTAAGGTATTAGATCTATAATGTTAGATCTGTAAGGTGCAATAAGTAGACTTTTTAGTTAATTAGTTGCTATAGTACTGTGTTAAATAGTGTGTAACAGCAGCTATGTTAATTGCAAGTAGGTAGGTTAGGACGCGACCGCAGCAACCTTATCCTCCAAAAAAATAAAAAAATAATTTTATTTATTTAAAAGAAAGGACCGGAATCGGGAACATTCCCTAAGCCCAAGCCCAAGCCCAGGCTCAGGCCTCAGTCACCCTTTGGACTTACTTATTTTACCGTCACGCCTAAGTAAAATCGACCCTTTTGAGGACCATAGGAGATTTGGGTAACCAAATGCTAAGCTGTAAAGCACACCACGACCCCCTGAGCGATATGCTCGTTTTGAGCTATCACATGCTCTAATCCAAAAATCGATCGTAAGAAGAAATTAAAAAACATAAAAAAACGGGGTGCAAAACGCCCAAAAAATCAAGTGGTTAACCTTCGAGGGTATTCGCCGTTGCTTGGAGGGTGCCAAAGGCACCCGCATCTGCGCTCTAGTCATGTGCTAAAGGCCGAGCAACTAGCGAGCACTTCAACTTACGTGGGTTTTCAGTACCCACCTACCTTAGGTTCCGGGCCCTTGGCGGGGAGCCAAGGTAGTACAACCCAAGACCCAAACATAGCGGCGAGTGACTCTTCATCTGACTACGATATTATGGAAGGGCATCCTACACCAAACCCCGATCAAGTAAACAAAAACGTACCTATCTGGGCCCTACACCCTGGATCTAGTGTGTTTAGTCGCTTTATAGAAACCTTTAGTAGAGCTAATCACTCTGAACCTGCGGCTAGTGAAGTTAACGAAGGTGATGGAGAGGTAGATTCACCTTTGATATTTTAGGAGGAGCCTATACCCCTCAAAAGTGTCCACGTTGATATCCTATCCCTTGCTTTCATGGAAGACCCTGCAAAGCAATCACCCCCCGAAGTTCTACTATCCGATGGTAGGAGTCTTGCGCAGGTGCAAAAAGTTGAGCGCTATATGGAAGTGGCTAGGGAGAGGGAAATGGAGAGTTTCCTAGAACAACGCCGAGCCATGAAGGGAAAGACCCCTGGGACAATAGGAATTCTATCACCTGGAGTTTTGGTACAGTCTGAACTCACGAGTAGTAGTTTTACTTTTCCAAATCTAGCTCATCTGTCTCACGGAGACACTACGGCTACGATACCTACTCCGGTGATGAGTACAAAAAGTACACCTTGGACTTGTTTGTTAGCACTGCACCGCTACCTAGTAGCATAATGCCCCCAACAATACCTACAGGTGTGCATCAAGCCTATGTACCTGTCGCACCTCATGCCCACGTCGTAGCTCCCACACCCCCAATTATGCCAAGGGCTTACACTCCACAATGGAATTATTTGAGCTCTTATTCAAGTGGGGCCATACCATTTAGCAATAACATGTCGTATCCGGCACCGGCTATGCCTAGGGCCACACCTATGAACTTTGGACCACCACATGGTACACCATCATACGAGGTATGGGACCCGAGGGCCACACGTATGCCAAGGCCAAGGCCAAAACTCCCATCCCACATGTAGTTCCAGGAGCGCCTGCATCTACAGCCCCTATACCTACTTATTTAGGAGATTTGGAAGCATTTGCTCAAACGATTGGCAGCATTTGCTCAAACCATCGGTCGATCTATTGCTGAGATAATGCGTAATACGCTTGATAGAGAGTCTAGAAGTAAGGCAGTACAAATAGCCAAGCTCACACAAAAATTTAGTGGAGATGGGGATGTGAGAAAGCATATCAAAGTGTTTCAACAAATATGCGATTCTCTAGGAGAACACAATGACTTGCATAAGAGTAATGCTTTAAGCCTAACCTTAAGTGGGAAGGCTAGGGATTGGTATAGAACCCTAAGGGGTGGAAGAAAAAACGATTTACCCTACTCTTAGGAGACTGTTCTTGAAAGAATACATACGAGAGGGAGTGATTTGGGGTGTAGTCTCTTAGCTCCAAAAAGCCCAACGAGAGGAAGGAGAGTCAGTGAGAGACTATATTAGTCGCTTGAAGCATTTGAATTCTCATTGCAATCCAAATGAGCGCTTCAATAATAACCAATTGTTTGATAGATTCATTAGGGGATTACAACATGAGGATATCTACAATGGCCTAGTCATTAGAGGTATCACCACTTGGGAAGCAGTGACCACCAATGCGATCCAATTGGAGGATAATTTAATGATTCAAGGAGAAAGAGTGTCTGTTGAGCCTAAATCTACTAGCTCTCAAGCATCGGGGCATCCAATGACCCTAAAGCCTATTGCTAAGGAGCCAAAGATATATAAGATGACTTTAGCAGATCTCACCAAGGCCCATTAGGAAATTTCGGAGGTCATTTGGAGGGCCTTCTAAGAAAATGTATTTTTTGCACTCTCTCTCTAGAAAAAATGGCAAATAAAAGAGCTGGGTCTTTCATAGTAAAACTTCAAAAAGTGTACTTTAAGTAGATTCCTTACTCTTCTGAACATTCGTTCGTAGTGATTGAGGGATAATCCTCTTTTCAGTTGCATTGAATGAACCTCGTCAATATGGAGGGAATGAGGCTAACATGGAGGGACAAATCCGCAGCCGCTATTCACTTTCCATTAAACCTGCACATTTGGCTAATGGCGCACTCCTCAAATGGCACAAATGTTACCCAGAAATGAGCCAAATATCACCTTCACATTGATTTGGACAATGAGTACCAACCATTGATTAAGCGCAGTAAAACAAACACACATATACCTCCCGCTTCCATAGACACGCTCAGAGCTCAAGGAGCTAAACACATAGATATCTGGATGAGAGGCTCTCTCTACCCTAAGAATCCAATAACTAATGCGTCTCCACCGTTTGTCAATCCTACAAGCTTATTGACCTTTGCTGGTGATGGAGAAAAGGGCCTTCTGGGTTATTGTAAATCACTTACAAGAGAAGCTGAAACTTACAAGAGCATTCTCCAAGCTCAACAATGTGAGATTGTTCGCCTTTCACATTTACATTCTACAGATCAGGTTACCATTTTGCAACATAAAACAGAGGTACAAGAACTGAAAGGAAAGGTGCGAAGTTGTCAAATGAAGGACACCATCTTGGGTGGTCGTATCCGAAAGAAGAAATTGCGCAATCTTGAAACATTGCAGGTTGCATCAGGAGGTCTCAAGAAAAGAATCCGAGCATTAAGGTGATGCTTCTTGGTTGGCTACATTGTCTTAGTTAAGTAATCTTTTGTTTTTTCTTGTTATGCATTGTTTTCATGTGCCTAAATAGTGTTAGTGAAGCAAATTTTCTGTTATTTACTTATGCATTGTCTTCATGTAGAGATTCAATCTATCCTGACAAGGAAAACATTGACCCCAAAGCCAATATAGGAAAGAGATTGAAGCCACTTATAAGTAGAAGCCTGGCAGCAGATATAGTACATGACAAGAAGTTTAAGGTCCTACAACGAAATGTAGTGGACCGCTTTATTTCAGAGAACTCAGTGCCTGCAAAAGAGATACAAGGCACACTTGATTCACTTGGTGTAAGCAAAAGAGGATATTCGGCTATCCAAAAGTCTGTCTCATCCATCTTTGTTAGGAAGGGTATAAAATCCAAACTTCTACCATAAGCCTCAAGTGTTTGGAAAGAGAGGCTTCAGCTTAACGAGGCTCAGGGAGACTATCTTGGACAACCCTTTCATATTAAAGCAACTTACAGTGGCCATGGAGCAAACATGGCATATGATGAGTTCAACAATATTTTTATGGACCTGCGGATATTACAGAAGAGAATGGTGGAGTTTTACAACATCACATTTGAAGAGTCACGTGGGGTATTACATTTTGTGTTAAAATTGGATGAGTGTGAGCTTGTTAAAGAGAAAAAGCTAGAGCGTGTTACTATTACTTTAATGAATAGAGCCCTCTCAAAGTGTCCCAGTGATGATCCTTTATATTTTAGTGTTCAATCAGAATCTAACATATGGTGGCTTGGTGCGTTTGAGGTAAGCGAGATTCTCAAGTAAGCTCAAATGTTCAGATCTACTTAAGTCTCATTTATTTTCTGTTGCAGGTAAAGAAAGAAGATCATGAGATTCTATATTTGGTGTTCCATCGAACTAATATTCCGGAGGTGATTGATCGACAGACTAACCAGGGAGAGGTTCTACGTCTAGATGGAAGGGGAGACTTTCAAGTTCAGTGGCATCTTGCAGGTGACCTTAAAACATTAAAGTGCATGTATAATTGTGGAATGGGTGCAATGGCAAAGTCACCGTGTTTGTTCTGCATGGAGCCTGCAAAGGTCATGGACCCAAAGTGGTGGAGAAAAGCTCCAACACGTCACATTGAAAATCCTGCTTTTCGACCGGTTTTGAAAATACCACTTGTGAATGTCCACATTTGTACAATGCATGCCCTTTGTAGAATTGTGGAGAAATTGGTCTACTTATACATCGGGTTTGCTTGGAAGATTAAGAACTCCGCCGAACGACAAGTAGCCCTGCAGTGCTTAGAAATGGTACTGTCGGATATGGGGCTTCATGGTGGCAATGTGAAAATCCAGCGGGATGAAAAGAGATCAACTGCTGAGAAGGATGTCCCATGCAAACCATCCATCGGTGGGGTGAAGGCACGGAGGTTTTTATCTAAGCCCCAAGGTACAAGAGATCCAAAGCTAACAAAACATGGAAAAATATATAACACATCTTATGTTAGCAAGGTAGAGTATCAGAGCTGGAAAAAGCTACATATTGCAGTCAAAGACCACGAACCAACTACTCGTAACGCGAAGGCTGAGGTTTGGCGATCAATAGACATCCTATTTTTGATGTGCGACAAAGATGACTGGTCACAAGGTGATATGAACAAGTTCAAGGAAAATCTCAACCTTCTGAAAAAATCATTCAAGACAGCATGGACAGACACCCAGATTACTCACTACATGGTATTATCATGTATTTCTTTCTCTCTTATGTGCAAATATGTGACTGTAAAACATTCTAACTAATCTGTTTTCATATCCAGCACATCATCTTCAATCATTTGCCATATTTTATACAGAAGTATGGGAACCCGGCAATATGGAATACCCAAGGGATGGAAAAGTCTCATTACATGGCGAGAAATGCTTATTTCAGGCACACACGACATGGTGGCTCTCGAATCAAGGCTAACAGTTTGAGAGAACTATTTGAATGGTTCTATCGTAGAATCATTCATCGAATGCAGGCAAAAGAAGTCTTGGCAAATTCAGCAACAACACAAGCCATCAGACATTTACAACAACAAAAAGCTAAAAGATCAATGGCATACAACAACTCCGGAGCTCATGAAAGTCAACGAAGGTGGAGAGAGACAATGGTGTATGTGAATCACAAGTGGAGAAAGATACTCTGAGTGGATGACATTGTATAAAATTTATGTAATACATGATCTTATACAATTGCTACTTGAAGTGTATCAAGATTTTGCAGGTTCAATTTTGTTTTTTGGCACGTCACCCTTGTAACGAATCATGAGATGTTTTCCATACTCTAAAAGTTCATATGGGTTTTGTCTACCAAGAGCTAGTGCCATTGCTGTGTAGGTGTAGTAATACGCTGCCCGACCACCTGTATAGCCTGGGCAGTAACCAAAACAATCTCTAGCAAACACTTTGTCCACAAGAATGACTTTATCTGCACTTTTGGGCAGCACCGGTCCACCCAAGAAGCGTGATAGTGTCTTGAATGTGTAAGTTGCTATTGAACCCTCTTGTGACATGGAATTGTGAAAAACTACTATCGGCGACTCGCAAAGCTTTGAAAGGTACTATGCTAGGGCCGCATCCCTTCCTCGATACTCTCTTGTCCGGCGCCGAAGGAAGTCATCCTTGTCAGTAATCCAAGACTGCACATACAATGTCAGAAATGACACAAAGAGAGAGAGAGAGAGAGAGAGAGAGAGAGAGAGAGAGAGAGAGAGAGAGAGAGAGAGAGAGAGAGAGAGAGAGAGAGAGAGAGAGAGAGAGAGAGAGAGAGAGAGAGAGAGAGAGTTACCATGAAGCTCTCATCCTGCAGAAAGAGGTTTTCTTGCCACAGGTCTACAGATGTAGTTGACCCCTGACCTAAATGGTTAAACCAATCGTCCACTTCTTTGTTA